>NW_022589778.1:1121244-1680582 GCF_004348235.1 Phoca vitulina
GATCCTCTCAATAGATGCAGAAAAAGCATTTGACAAAGTACAGCATCCTTTCTTGATCAAAACTCTTCAGAGTATAGGCATAGAGGGTACATACCTCAATATCATAAAAGCCGTCTATGAAAAACCTACAGCAAATATCATTCTCAATGGGGAAAAACTGAGAGCTTTCCCCCTAAGGTCAGGAACGTGCAGGGATGTCCACTATCACCACTGCTATTCAACATAGTATTAGAAGTCCTAGCCACAGCAACAGACAACAAAAAGAAATCAAAGGCATCCAAATCGGCAAAGAAGAAGTCAAACTCTCACTCTTTGCAGATGATATGATACTTTATGTGGAAAACCCAAAAGACTCCACCCCAAAACTGCTAGAATTCATACAGGAATTCAGTAAAGTGACAGGATACAAAATCAATGCACAGAAATCAGTGGCATTCCTATACACCAACACCAAGACAGAAGAAAGAGAAATTAAGGAGTCAATCCCATTCACAATTGCACCCAAAACCATAAGATACCTAGGAATAAATCTAACCAAAGAGGCAAGGATCTGTACTCAGAAAACTATAAAATACTCATGAAAGAAAATGAGGAAGACACAAAGAAATGGAAAATGTTCCACGCTCATGGATTGGAAGAACAAATATTGTGAAGATGTCAATGCTACCTAGAGCAATCTACACATTCAGTGCAATCCCTATCAAAATACCATCCACTTTTTTCAAAGAAATGGAACAAATAATCTTAAAATTTGTATGGAACCAGAAAAGACCCTGAATAGCCAGAGGAATGTCGAAAAAGAAAACCAAAGCTGGCAGCATCACGATTCCAGACTTCAAGCTTTATTACAAAGCTGTCATCATCAAGACAGTATGGTACTGGCACAAAAACAGACATATAGATCAATGGAACAGAATAGAGAGCCCAGAAATGGACCCTCAACTCTATGGTCAACTAATCTTTGACAAAGCAGGAAAGAATGTCCAATGGAAAAAAGACAGTCTCTTCAACAAATGGTGTTGGGAAAATTGGACAGCCACATGCAGAAGAATGAAACTGGACCATTTCCTTACACCACACACAAAAATAGACTCCAAAGTGTTGAAAGACCTCAATGTGAGACAGGAGTCCATCAAAATCCTAAAGGAGAACACAGGCAGCAACCTCTTCGACCTCAGAGGCAGCAACTTCTTCCTAGAAACATTGCCAAAGGCAAGGGAAGCAAGGGAATATGACCTCTTGGGACTTCATCAAGATAAAAAGGTTTTGCACAGCAAAAGAAACAGTCAACAAAACCAAAAGACAACAGACAGTATGGGAGAAGATATTTGCAAATGACATATCAGATAAAGGGCTAGTATCCAAAATCTATAAAGAACTTATCAAACTCAACACCCAAAGAACAAATGATCCAATCAAGAAATGGGCAGAAGACATGAACAGACATTTTTCTAAAGAAGACATCCAAATGGCCAATAGACACGTGAAAAAGTGCTCAACATCGCTCAGCATCAGGGAAATCCAAATCAAAACCTCAATGAGATATCACCTCACACCAGTCAGAATGGCTAAAATTAACAAGTCAGGAAATGACAGATGTTGGCGGGGATGCGGAGAAAGGGAACCCTCTTACACTCTTGGTGGGAATGCAAGCTGGTGCAACCACTCTGGAAAACAGTATGGAGGTTCCTCAAAAAGTTGAAAATAGACTGACCCTATGACCCAGCAATTGCACTACTGGGTATTTACCCCAAAGATACAAATGTAGGGATCCGAAGGGGTATGTGCACCCTAATGTTTATAGCAGCAATGTCCACATAGCCAAACTGTGGAAAGAGCCAAGATGTCCATCGAAAGATGAATGGGTAAAGAAGAGGTGGTATATATATACGATGGAATATTACGCAGCCATCATAAGGAATGAGATCTTGCCATTTGCAATGACGTGGATGGTACTGGAGGGTGTTATGCTGAGCGAAATAAGTCAATCAGAGAAAGACATGTATCATATGACCTCACTGATATGAGGAATTCTTAATCTCAGGAAACAAACTGAGGGTTGCTGGAGTGGTGGGGGGTGGGAGGGATGGGGTGGCTGGGTGATAGACATTGGGGAGGGTATGTGCTATGGTGAGCGCTGTGAATTGTGTAAGACTGTTGAATCACAGACCTGTACCTCTGAAACAAATAATACATTATATGTTAAAAAAAAAAAAAAAAAAAGAAGAGGATAGCAGGAAGGGAAAAATGAAGGGAGGGAAATCAGAGGGGGAGACAAACCATGAGAGACTATGGACTCTGAGAAACAAACTGAGGGTTCTAGAGTGGAGGGGTGTGGGGGGACAGATTAGCCTGGTGATGGGTATTAAAGAGGGCACATACTGAATGGAGCACTGGGTGTTATATGCAAACAATGAATCATGGAACATTACATCAAAAACTAATGATGTATGGTGATTAACATAACATAGTAAAAAAAATAAATAAATAAAAAGTATAGAACAGAGGGTGCCTAAGTGGCTCATTGAGTTGAATATCTGACTCTTGACTTTGGCTCGGGTCATGATCGCAGGGTCATGAGACTAGGCCCCATATCCAGCTCTGTACTGGCTGTGAAGCCCCGCTTAAGACTCTCTCCCTCTCCCTTTGCCCCTCTCCCTGCCCTTCTTACTCTGCTTGCACATGCAAACACACACATGCTCATGCTTTCTCCCTCTCTCAAAAAAAAAAAAAAAAAGTATAAAACAGAATGTCAGATTGAAATAAATTAAAAGGCAGAAGCAGGTGCAAATATATCAGTAACTACAATAAAACACTAACTGAAAAAAGCCCAAATAAATACAAGATGATTACTTTTTAATTAAAAACACTATAAATGTACTTTCATATATATATATGCAATATATACATATATATATCCTTTGTATATGAATGCTTATAGATATAACACTATGTATAATGGAAAGGAAGAGAATAATGTATGTGGAATTCAGATTGCTGTTTGCTTGAGGAAATGGGTTCAAGGGAATCATTTGTCTGGGATTGAGGAGGAGCATGATGCCAGTTCTCTAGTTTTTGTTTTGATGGTAGATTTCCTTATTACATTATTAAAAATTACTAAATTTACAAAATTATCTAAATATAGCTTTGAAATTATCTAACAGTTTAAAATAGAAATAAGTATTATAGTACTCTTTATCACTAATTTAATATGTGCAAATTTCTACATGTTGTATAATGTTTTATTTTAGTGAATATGAAAATATACAAAAGAATTTTCATAGATGTAATTCTGCCCACAAGCTGAATAACCTTTTATGCATTAGGTTAGGATTGTAGCTTTTTCTACTCCAAAATCTTTTACCACAAGAATTCTAGGCAAACCTAAACACTGCAGGTGTGTTGGAAGAAAATGCTTATAAAAAACAGATGTATTTTCCAATTCAGAGCTTCCTTATATTAAAGTCACTGTTTAATTAATTTCACACAATATTATCTGGTTGACTTACTCCCTCTCTCTAAGCACCTCTGGGAATATCTGAAATATTGTACAGATGCTCTTACAGAGAATTACATTACTAAGTGTCATTAGCATAAATCAACATTCAACATTAATTTAGTGGTTGGGGCTGGGAGGTGACAAACCCCTCTTTTTTTCATTCACCTCCAAATTCTTGTCTGTGTTAATGGCTTTGTGCGCTCGGAGATTCTCTGCATGGACTGCCTCCTTCCCAGGTGGGATTCTCTGAGGATCCTGACTTCCCACTGTCTGGAATCCATAGGCCTCCCTATGAGTCTCTACTGCCTTTAACATGCTGGCCTTTCTTGGAAACCTTCCAAAGGGTCCAGACTTCCTTTCCTAAACCTTCCCATACTCCTTCATGGGAGATTAAGGAAGGAAGAAGAATGCATGCTGGGTGGAGAAGGAAATATATATGAAGACAAGCGACAGAGCAGAAATCCAAGATCTTGTGTACAACAAAAGATTAGAGATCTGTGATATTAGACTAGATACCTGTGATAGATATTTCAACTTTAAAAATGAAAGGGTGAGTGCTTCTGGCAAGGTAGACAGAGGCTACCCTACAAAGGGCCTCACATACATCCTAGAGCAAATGAGCTTCATCCTACAGGTGATGAAGTACAAAAGAAGGATTTGAACCAAAGGTCTTGGTTCTGGATTGGGCTCGAGGAAGATCAGCTCTATGGCAGAGAAGACCCCACCTCCACAACCACCACCTTTTACAATAGTATTCCTATTCTTTTTGTCCTTTTGTTCAAATCATCATGTATGTCATACATCTCCACAAATATTATTTGGAAAAAGGTGTGAAAAAATCATGATTCCAATGTTACCAAGTGCTAGAATTGCAGCAATTTCCCACTTAATCCTCATAGTAGCCCAGTGAGGTGGATACTATTTATTACCATCCCCATTTTACAGATCAGGAAAATGAGGCATAGGGTCAAGTAACCTGTCAAAGATCACACAGCAAGTTGAAGAGCCCTATCAAGGGTATCTAAAAATAGAACAAGTATTATTAGCTGCTATGCTTTAGCACTTCCCATTAAAATATACTGTGTGGCCTGTAGAACTTAATTACAGTATTCCTGTATGAGAGTTTCAGGTATTGAAGAGCTACAGATTGCGTATGAATGAGCCCCATGAGATTCAAGGCTTTGCTCTAAGTATTGCTGAGGCACAGCATAGGAAATATAAAATGTATTTAGTTGGTATTCGGCTGACTCTCCCTGTGGATATTATGTCTGTCCTTAATATAAGTGAACACCTATTAATGGCCATAATGTGGTGTAGGTGGCTAGCTAAACTCACTTAATACATGATTTATTGACATGATTGTTTTACAAAGACATATCTAATCAGTTTTCTCATGTAAATCTTTCCATGTGAAGCATTCCATGTGAGAACATCTTTGTCTGAATACTAGACATTTGAGATGTTCTAATAATGCTTTCCTATTTTGAATGTCATGATGATAAATGCAACTAGCTGAGATAGTTTAATAATCAAAAACAGTATTGAAGAAGAAATGGAACTGATATTTCTTTTGTGTGTAATAAATGCCAGGCACTGTCTGTGTATGATCTCACTAACTCTCATTTTATAAATAAGAAAACTGGGGCTCAGAGAGATTAAGGAAAGGACCTCACCCAGTATTTTCTAGTTAATAAGTAGTAATGCTGGGATTCAGCCTAGGTGCATCTGAATCCACAGACTGCTCTTCCCACTGCAACATACTCACTGTGACATGCTCACTATGTCTATAACAATATGCAAACATCTGTGAATGTATTAACAACAAAAGGAAACATTAAATATACAACTCTGAATGATTGCCTGAGCATTTTGACCTACAGGGCAGCACTCTAATGATATGGCCAAAAATCTTCCCCAAATTTGCAGCTTTGGGTTTCTGTACAACAGGATGGTTAGGTTAGAGGTACAACACAAATGGCCATCTGGGTGATTTCCTCATTTGTCAATATATGACCAACTTTCTGCAAGCTAAACACTTTCATTGGACACCCCTGAGTAGAGTGTGGGCAGAAGATGAAGATTTCCTTTTAGAGCCACAATTATAATCTGGGAATAATAATAATCTTTGAAAAGATTATTGCCTATTTTTCTTCTTGATGGTGCCTATTCAGGCTTAAGCATGGTTTTGTATATTTGAGATATATATATGTATGTGCATATACATATGCATACACACATACACTCCAACCCAAATTGCCAAGGACACGCTTGAACTCCCCCACAAAAGTAGTTATAATTATCCTATGGGCTGTACCAATATTCCTTGAGATCTGCTATCTATATTCATAGCCACACCCACTTCTAAATTACATTACATAATACATTAATAGCCTCAAGCTCACCAACCAATGGGCTGAGCCCTTGGTATACAAATACCTACAGACTCACATATTTTTTTCTATTTCTACCATATTAATCAAAACTCTACTACTGAACTTCTGGTTGTTTGTTTTGCTCTGCAGATTCCTTCCAGACTTGATACACTCGTTTCACAATTGTTGCCTTTTCATAGGGCCCTGAAAAAGCTGATGGCTTCTCCTCTAAGACTCCAAACACCATTTTGTATAGCCATAATTACTCTCAGGGATCCTGTTTTGAATGACACCACTTTCTACCCACCAGTGTTGGACTTCCTTGTGCATTAAGGATGGACTTTACCATATTTCTTTGGGTCTTATATAAAGGAAACCTCTGGCCCTGAGAAAGAAATATACAGTCAGGGAACAGCCCCAGTCATACCTAGCCCCTGCTCCCTGTTCTTGAAGAGCCTGAGTTGCTATGGACCCAACATAAGTCATTCATGTGAAATATACATCCATTTCTGCTTCTCTCTTCCCATCCAATCTGTAGTTTTTGTGCTTTTCTTATTTTAAGCCTGTACTATTCTTTCTTCTCCAATTCATCCTACATATCACTGTCAAATCAGTATTCCCAGGATTTAACTTTGTAGCTTCTCATTGTCTGAAATAACCTGAAAAATGTTAAGCCTCACATAGAATACCCTTCACACTGTGGTTTTTCTGGTCTTTCCAGACATACCTCCTCTGTGTTTTCTCCCTCCTACTCTATATGCTTATCCAGATTGACTGGTTTTTATTCTCTGATCACTCTTCTCCTTACCTGTACCTAAAGGAACCCCACTTCCTACTTCTCCATCTGTTTCCATTTACCAGTTTTTCAAGGCTTTTTTTCTCCATGAAATTCCCCCTCTTAAAGAATTTTGCATTTGAAATAAAGCTTTGAAGTCATTGAATCCAATAATTTATTTCATGATTTTCTCCACCCTAAAATATCCTCTGTTAGTGGTCACCTAGTTTATTTATGTCTGATGACAAGTATGTCACCTAGACTAAGCTACATACTGTGTCTTATCTATATCTTGCCAGTGTCTTGTACATTTTAGAGTCATTGTATATGCTTGAAACATGTTTCCTAAATGAATGAATAAATGAAGGAATGATTGTCTATCTCTCAAGGCACTGGCCAGCTAACTTTTTCTGTAAATGGTCACATAGTAAATGTATTTGCTGGCTGTATGGTCTCTGTCTAATCTTCTCATATGTTACTATAGCAAGAGAGCAGACATAAACAATGTATAAAGAATAAGACTGGTTTTGGCAGCCTGTAGTTTGCCAGCCCCTGTCTTAAAGCAATAAAAGCCATTTTGAGACAGTTTTTAGTATTCTTCATCATGTTACTTCAAATCTCTCTAAAATTTTATGACTCTTATTCAGATGTTCCAAAACAATTTGTGTGTTTCCTCTGATCATGTTCAGTTCTTTCAGTCATTCCTTATAGTATTTTGAATTTCTTCACTAACTTAGCCTTTCTTGCAGATTATGTTCCATTTGTTTGTGGATCTTATAAAATTTGGTTTCCAAAACAAAGCAATACTCCCTATTGATATGACAACTGAACAGTAAAGCAGGTTCATTTCCTACCTTCCTTTATTTACTGCAGGTGTAATATTAAAGCCTAAGATAGCATCAAAATGTGTGGGAAACACATCACATTTCCTATTGATTCAAAAGTCATACTTCTGGGGAGCCTGGGTGGCTCAGTCAGTTCAGTGTCTGACTCTTGATTTTGGCTCAGGTCATGCTCTCAGGGTCATGGGATCAAGTCCTGCATTGGGTCCCCACTCAGTGGGGGAATCTGCTTGAAATTCTCTCCCTTTCCCTCTGCTCTCCCCACATACTCTCTCTCTCTCAAATAAAGAAATAAAATCTTTAAAAAAAAAAGTCATACTTTTGTTCTATATTCCTTTCCAAATCATTCTGTGTTAAGTAGTGGGGGGTTTTTGTGAGGTGGGGGAACCAAGTAAACATCTCATATTTTCATAATATTACTTTCTTATCTTATTTTAAAAGACTAAATGATATTAAGGACTAGTTTTAAAATTATAAGACACCTATAATTACACCCTGGCTCCCCAATTCCTTGGCCAGTGCTTTTTTAACCAACCATATTCATCAAATGCATCTTGTTACCTTTAGTTCATCACTCTGTTATTTGCTATATTTGTCCCATTTAGTACTATCCCTTTTATCTCATCTATTCACACTGCATTTATTCACTCATTCTAAGTTGTGTATTGAGTGCTTACCATGTGCCATTTACCATGTGAAAGAGAGAGACATGCCTTTTGCACAGTGCTTACAGTAAGCCTTGACATCAGGCCACAAATGCACCATGTGATTCCTGAACAGTCCACACAAATCCACATTTCTTGCTGTGCCATATGATCTCTAGGATCTACCTCATATATCCAAACATACTCCTATTGTGGGATTAATCCAGTTTTCCATATGTTCCCTGACATTTGGTTCTGGTACACATTTTGATTCTGTTCTTTCTCCTGATTGTCTTTCCATTTAGGTTTCGTCTTTCTGAATGTTCCTTTTGGTTCCCCTTCAGGGATGCTGGCTTGGATACACTCTACTAGCTGTCTCTTATTTAAACAACATCAAGCTGTACACCTTTCCTGTGCTTAGCTTGGCTCTTGGGACTTAACTTGTCCCTCAGGTTGAGGGAAAATGTTGCCCTCTATTTAGAGACAGAGTATAGACTAAACGCTGGCCTCCTGATACCTTGCTCAGTGGTTTTTTAACCATACTGCTTCCCCAGAATGGTAGGAAGGCGTGATTTCACATTAGTTAACATGGACTCTATTTGCCATCTCTGTCAATAGGACCAGAGCTGACAAACATAAAATAAATCTGCCTTTACTCTCCTGCAAGTGCCACCTCAGCAATTTTTACAAACTGCCTCCTCATCTCCAAACCATCCCTTTGGCTCCAGCCTGCCACCAGTTCCTGAATAATTCACCCTGCAAGTTAAGACATTTCCCCGACCTCTCCCTTTTACTTAATTTAAAATTAAATAATTTTAGGTATTCTTTGAAAAACTATTTCAAAATTAAATTCTTACAACATCATTTTCCACTGATACGCTCTGTCCTGGAGAGACCCTGGGGTTACAAAGTCAACCCCATGCCTTTATCTGTAAGTCTTTGTTTGTTGGTCCACATTTTCGTGTATACTACTGTGATGTTAAATGTAGTGTAACATGTTGCTTTCTGTACTGACAGTCACTCAGCTATACTAGTTCTGGGTGTCATGGGCAAAAATTGACTCTTTTCCCTGAACCCAAAAAAATTCCTTACTAGGCATGGAGGAGCCTTTTACTGATGTGGTTTTAAGAGGATGCCAGATGTACTGGCATTCTAAGTCAAGGTAAGCTCCTTGTGAGTAAGTGGTGAACATCTTTGTATCTTCTACAACCCCAATTATAATGATTAATGAACTGATGTAAGTCTATGTTGCTGCCTTTCTGAAGTTTACAGGTTTACATGTTAATGACTTTGCTTAAGAATAATGAATGACCCCAGAATAAATTTAGAATGCCTGACTGTACAGTTCTACAAAATTATCAATCATTAGGTGAACAATAGTCTAATAAAGGTTTCTGGGAGCCCTTTTTTCTTAATCCCTTCTTTACTTATTTGAGAGAGAGAGAGAACATGAATAGGGGGAGGGGCAGAGAGTCAAGCAGACTCCCCACTGAGCAGGGAGCCTGACTCCGGGCTCAATCCCAGGACCCTGACATCATGACCTGCACTGAAGGCAGATGCTTAACCAACTGAGCCAGCCAGGAGCCCCTGGATGTCTTTAATGTAAAGCTCACTGAATGGAGTATACTGTACAAAACCTGCTACTTCTTAGTAAAAAGGCCAATTCACCAGCTTTATGCTTCATTTGAAATGTTTCCTATGTTCCTTGCTTTGCTTTATTGCCCCACATCTCCACATGGGATATATAGTGTAGCTTCTGTGGGGAGGTTCCTATCCCAGTTATCACAAGTTGAAACTCTTCGCATCCCTCTGATGTTTCAGAGTTTCTCAAAACCTAGGCCCCAATGAAATAATATAATAACCTTTTGTCCACCAACTGAAGACAAGTAAAATAAAACTAAAGCTAGAAGGGCTTCTTCTGTGTGTAACAACTATTTCCTGCCCTCCCTGTGGCCAGGTTAAATATGTTTCTTGGAATTTTCTTGTCTCAGTTTTCTGTCAGAGGAATACAATCTAACACCTTGGGTTTATTTATCATGTGGAGTCCTTAGTGAAGTATAATGGCCAGATGACATGAGTAAATTCATGTCCATGATGCCACATACATTTAGACAGAAGAGTACGGTGATTTGACCCAGTATTAAGAGTTGGTAAGTGAGAAAAAGGAATTGGTAATGTGGAATTTCTTTGGGAACAGAGCAAAGGGGTACAATGATTTCCAGAAAAGAGACCACAGAGACATGGTGACCACTGAGTTGCACTGTTCACTGGTTGTAAAATCCTAACGGCATTCCCTCAAAACTGCATAGAATTAGGTAACTTCTGTGTTCTGATTGTAAATGCTGCCTGAAGTAATATTTTGCTGGACCGTAAATTATTCTGAATACATGTCATGCCTGATAAAATCCTTACATTTATGGTAGAAAATGTAAGCCCTTGTTCCATAACTAATTGTTTACGTTTTCTGAAACAGAGAAATCTGGAATTTTTTTCTAGAAAAATGGCATGATTAAAAGTATCATATTATTCTTTGAAAATGGTCTAGCTGGGTGCCTGGGTGGCTCAGTTGGTTAAGCGACGGCCTTTGGCTCAGGTCATGATCCTGGAGTCCCGGGATCCAGTCCCGCATCGGGCTCCCTGCTCAGCGGGGAGTCTGTTTCTCCCTCTGACCCTCCCCCCTCTCGTGCTCTCTCTTTCTCATTCTCTCTCTCAAATAAATAAATAAAATCTTAAAAAAAAAAATGGTCTAGCAAAACTAGGGATTTTGGCCAAACTAACCTGGGAATTAGTCTTGAGATATGTTTTATAACCCAGATATACACCCATATATGCATATGTATGTACATATATATTTTAATATAATAAAAATCAGTATGTGTGTGTATGTATGTCTATTAATTTATCTCATTCTGGATTTCAAGAGGTATAAATACATTAGTTTAATGTTCCAATGGTGGCATAATTGTAGATACTGTGTAACACTGAAGAATGCTTTCTGAATTACAAGCTTAAACATAACATTATTGGCTATGTTGAAAATTAAATTAAGCTTTTAAAAAAAAATTTATTTATTTGAGAGAGAGAGAATGAGCAGGGGGAGGGGCAGAGGGAGAGGGAGAGAAAGAATCCCAGGCAGACTCCCTGCCAAGCGTGGAACCTGACCCGGGGCTCAATCTCACAACCCTGAAATCACGACTTGAGTGGAAATCCAAAGTTGGATGCTAAACCAACTGAGTCACCCAGGCACCCCTAAGCTGTTCTTTATGGAAAACAGGAAGATATTATGGATACGATATGGGCTTTAGAGGTAGTTGTATCCGTGTTCAATGTTTAGTGCCGTGTCTTCTGAGTTTTGTAATCTTGCTTTAGGTCAGTTTTCATGATAGAGAGAGAGGCTCTGAGATGGAAGTTTTTATACAGGAAGTTTGTTGGGGAGTGTACATGGAATCAATATTATTGAAGGTGTTCCAGATAGAGAAAAGGGGGCTTGGCCTATGTACTCCTTTACTGATGAGTCATTGGGTGTAAGCTGCCTGTGGGAGAGGGAATAATCTGGGTGAGTCAGTGCCATTTGGTAGAAGGAGAAAAATCTCCAGAGAGGAAGTCAGCTGTGAGCCATCAGAAGCCAACACTTGAGGCAGCTCTTGTCCTGAAGGGGGATGTGGGTGATGACCTGCACCGTCTACTGTGTCGATTTCTTGTGACATTCGGCTCTTCTTGCTTCCTATAATAAGTTTATTCCATCTGGGAGCAGCTTCTCCGGGATTCCTTAGTAGGTCACCTTTCTTCAGAAAACCTCCAACAGGAAGATTAGTGGGAACCACAGCCCCTGCTGATGCACCTAGTGTCAAGACCACAACAGTACTGATACTTACTGTCTTCCTATTGTCTTCTCTCTTCTACTACCCATTCTAGAATTCCTTCTTCCTCTGCCAGCTCCTCTACTGATATATGTGGCTTACCTTGTAGGCTGGCATAGACCATTGCTGAGGGGTCTGAACCTCTCCTCACCATTCCCTTCTTAGGTCATGGCTGTGGTACTTGTCTGTTTACTACCAAAAATAGGCAGGAAAATACTAGGAAATGCTCTGTGAACCACTTGGATATCAGAAATTCTTCCCTGCCCTTGTTGTAGGACGGCAGCTCTACTTCTTCCTGATGATCAGTTAGCCTGCCAGTATGGGGACTTAATCTTAGTTTCTTCTTTGATCAAGCCTGGTCAATTTGCCAAGTTAAAAAAAGAGAGAGAGAGAACACAGGCCAATTTGGAATATTTGGGTAAATAAATTATTTCAGTGATCTTAATTTTTCTCATTTATAAAGCTGAAAGTAAAAATACCTGTCTTGCAATTATGGGATTTAAAAACATGTCTGTAAAGTACTTGTATACGGTAGGTGCTCAGTCACTGATTATTAATATCAAAAAACTCCTGAACAATCACTGCTGATTTCCAGTGGGTCTCCATCCTTGCTTGTGGCCCTGGTTGTAGAGATCTGGCAAAGTGGAAGTAAGGCTGGCAGATAAGATGAGTTAGGAGAGACCCAGTTCCCATCCTACCTGAGAGCACACTTACTAAGATTTTTCAGTGATTGACATTGAATTTTACTTTGTTTTGTTGGCTTTCTTTTTGAAATAATATAATTTTTGTGTTTATTTTTGGGTGTCCTTAATTCTATCTTTTTATGTTTTTCTGCTTATCAAAAAAATGCTTATTCACTTATAAACATTTCAAGCACTGAGAATTCATTAATCATGGTGGGGGGGGGAGTTCCTTCTTTAACTTATTACTAAAAGACAATTACTTTAAGTATTTGGTATCTCTTCCCCTAGATTTTCTTCTATGCAAAATCAGATATTACATATACGTAAATAAATGTATACATTTAACAGAAGTAAGATCATATTAGACACAAGTTTCACAACTTGCTGTTTTAACTTAACAGTGTTTTATGGGCATTTTTCCAGGACACATAGTGTGAACCCTGCTTTTTAATAACTTTAATATCCTATTGTATTCTATTGTACCACAAAGTATTTAGTGGACATTCAGGCTGCTTCTATAGGTTTTCATTATTAATGCAATGCTGTAATGACTACTCGTATACTTCTAGCATAAATTCCAGAAATGTAACTGTTGGGTCAGAGGGCATGAAAATTTTTAATCTTAATGAATAGTGCCAAATTCCCCTTCAAAAATGTGGCATTGAATTTCACTCTGCACAGAGGTTTATTCCATTCTTGGGATAAGAGTAGAAGTTCTATCTTTTAGGAGTAAGTGTTATAGCCAGTGCCTGTCTGCCAGGAAGCCGACTACACTTCACAGATACTGAAAAAAACTGGTTTTGGAAAAGAGAGACTGTCAGTGAATCAGTTCACCAATGTGCACTGATACCAATGAATGAAACGGAGGCTTCTGACATTGAACTCATAAATAGACTTTCAAGTCTGACAGACCTGATTTTAAACCTTACTCTACTATTTACTAGCTGTGTGATGTTAGGTAAATTACTCAATATTCCTGAATCTTATAAAATTGATAGTAATATGACATACCTCATGGGCCTTGGTATGAAGGTTAATTGAGAAACATATGTAATTCACATACACCGGCATGTAATATACACGTATGTCCTCTATATGTCAGCCTGATTGTACCTTGCCTGCCCTATAGCAATTATTAGCTATTGTTATGATTATTATTATGCTTTTCCAGAATACATATCTGAGATCCCAACAGGATGTTTTATTTCAGGGCTTTTTCTCTCACCTCCTCATTCCTCAAAGAGAACAATGCCTAGAAAACATTGGTTGGGTAAATACTGCATTATCATAATTACAATTTCCCTGAGAAAAGTGGCTTGCAGTTTGAATATTCAGCATCATAATTACAATTTCCATAAGGAATGTAGAACAGTTATTATAAACAACACAATAATCACTTGGTCCGTAAGGGAGAACAGATTACTGGGGGAGCAAAGAGGGAAAAGAAGCAAAAGCCTATGTTCTAATCAGCATTCAAGAATAGAAATACAGAACCTGAGAGTAAATTGTAATAGCCTCTTAAAATACTCTTGTCTGAATTTATCAAAAACTCTTATCATGATGGCACATTTCCATGGGTTGATTAATTGCTGCCTATATATTTTCTTCTTATATGTAATTTAGTTTTATCATTTTTATTAAACATCCCCTCTGTACTTTTTCTCATTGTCATTGATAATTGCTTTGCCTCCCAACATTTTAAAAAGCTAACTATCATGAAGTACAAAAAGCACAAAATATTTAAAAAAGAAACTATTTGGGGGAGAAAAAGTTTTATCAGAGTATTTCTCTCTTCACAGTTAAATGTGTCTCCTTTGTCAAGGGAAAATGGGTAAAAGTTTGTTGTTGTTTTTTTTAAATGCTCTTTTTACTGTCGTGTTGCCTTAATTGGATTTCACTTAAATTTTCTTTTTTTCTTGTCTTTTTAATTTTTTTAGGTGAGATGAGAAAAACAAAATGCAGCTTTCAAGGTTGGTACTTTTCATGATGTTTTAAAATGTCTCGTTAATATGAAATAGTATAAAAGAAGCAGAGCAAAATATGTCCTTAGCTTCTCACAGATAGTGATTAGAGGACATTATGTCTTTATTTTTCATATTCAGAGATGGAAACGTACAACAGAGATTGTAACAGAATGCAATGTAACAATCAAGTATTAGCCCTGATTAAATCTTTGTCAGAATTATAAAGTTGGAAATATTCAATATTTTTCTACCTCATCCATCCATTTATCCATTCACCCATGAATCCATTAATCCATCCACTCACCATTATATTTTTTCAGTGAATACTTATTACTTACATATTGCACATAAGCTCACCTTCACCATATTCTCAATTCCACACCTTCTTCCAACCCTTCTCACTGTTTCTGGCAGTAAACTTTCACCTCTTATCACAGGTCTTCAATTTAGCTTGCTGTATTTGATAAAGGAGCAGTGTTTCCACAATATTGCTCAGCTAATAGGTGTTCAGATATGTCTCTTCCCAAATAACTGGGGCAAAAAGGAAATCATCAGTGTGATAATAAGGAATCCTCCTCTTTACATAATGATACATTGTGTAATGTCCTTCACTGTTTTGTGATTATTATATATAGATTATTATCTAGTTTAGAAGTATATCTATATACAGTAGTCTATAATATCAGCTATCCTTCGTCAGAATTCTAGTGTATAGTTCTTCTTTTTATCTTGTTAGCAATCTTAAGACTCTGACCAAGAACAGGTGTGTTACACTATAAATTTAAAAATGAACAAAGCAGTCCAGATGCGCATGAATGGCTCTTTGTAGGAACAGCAGTGGTGGATTGAAGCAAACTTCATGAGAAGCAGAGGCTGAAAATTTTCTGCTGAGCAAGTGTTAGTGAATGGAAATTTGATAGTAGAATACTCCTTATACTAAGATGGATAAATATTGTTTTAACTTGGAGGGCTGTTTTATTGTTTCATTTTAATGAACGTTAGTATACTTATTTTACTTTTTAAATATTTATTTATTTTCAGAATATTTACTTTAAAAAGGCTTTCTCAATTATTCCTTTACTATCTTTGATTTCCCCTAACTCATTTTTTTAAAATAAGGTCCCGAGGTCCTCAATAGGAAATTCTGCTATCAGAGGTGCTTTCAGAAACTTAACTGTGATAATTGGGAAGGGACTCCAGTGTCTGTCTGCTGATCTAATTTAATTTAACTAACCTAAATTAAAATAGTCTAAATTATCTCAGCCATCAATCTATTTAATTATAATACTTACTGGGAGGCAGTGAGTAGTGGCTGAGAAGTTAGGTTCTAGAATCAGATTGCCTGAGTTTGAATCCTGTTTACTCATCTACTATTTGTGTTTTGGGTGAACTTATTAGCATCTCTAATATTTGATTTCCCTAGTTGTAAAATGAGAGAAAAAAAGAGTCCTTACCTCATAAGGTTGTTGGGGAATAAATGAGATGATGTATTTACAAATCACGTTGGCATGTTGTAAGAAGGCAGTAAATGATAGTTGCCATTATTACTTTGTTTCATGACTGTTATTGTAAAACATTATTATTAGAGGCAGGCAGCATCTTCTCTGAATTAAACTTCTCTCATGGACTTGATCTTTCATCACCATCACAGATGTATTCATTATATGGTCAGTTTTGTTCCATGTGAAAATATGGATAACCTGGGATTGCCCATCAAACGGTGACATCTTGTAACAAACTGCATCTGCTTTTTTTCTAAATATAAGATTTTGATAAATATCACCAAGGTGAGGGAAATAAGCAATCTGAAGTGGTTGCTGTGGGGAGAAGAGAAACTATAGTAGCAAGGAAGGAGTCAGTGCTTCTAAAGGAGAGGTTTGGTGCCAACTTTTAAATCTTGCTCATCCAGAAACTAGCATTGTCTGTGCTTTTGTGTGCAGAGAGTCCCTTCATTCATGACGATGTGAGGCCTGACGGACAGACGAGAGGCTGCACATGGGTGGGAGAGAGAAAACATTGAGGAAAGGTTGGAAATGATTCTTCCACAGCATTAAAAGTGTTTGGACATCTGAAGGGAACAGTGGAAAAGCGATATAAAGGGATGATGGAACTAAAGCCCCCTCCTCTTGGCGAGATCTGTAGTGTTGTGTGTATGTATTGTCCATGTGAATCAAAGCAGATGAGGAAAGTCAGCCTTCCCTCAACTAAACCAGCCAGTGACCTCACACCAGGTGACCCATATACAAGCTTCATCCAACAGCAGCCTCTTGGTCCTGGAGCTCATGGTGAACCCAAAAGCAAGAGATCTGAGTGAAAAGATCCCACCTTGTTCAGTCTCCCTGAGAGAGGCAACAGACACTCCAAAGTCCACTAGACTGATGCCATAAGGAAGAGAAATTTGCCAGCTTCACAGATAAGCCCCTGAATTCATTTTGACACATATTCTGGCAAATATGTAAACATGTTAAACTTAGACTTTCTATAGGGAAAGACCCCTTTCTGATCCATTGGAGAAAATGACATTTCCAATTCAGTCTCATAGAAATTCACCAAACAATGTAGGGTAGTACTAAAAATTCTTAATCTGGCCTCTGAGCTAGCAAGATTCAAAACTGAATTTATACATAAACATACTTGTTTATGGGGGGGGAGTACAACTCTGCACAAGAGTTCTCATCTGTTAGGGTTTGAAACGTTACTGGCTGAAATGAAATTATGGTCCCTACATTGGATTCCACGGATAAATGGTAAAACTTAATTACCTCCAATCTTGGGAAAGTATAGTAGTTAAGTAGAAATAAATAGAAAAAAAAAAATTATTGATGACTCCAGAACCACCTCCAGGAAATACTTAAATATCTGATTGAAGCACTCCACTTTTGAACCTGCTCTGACAGCCAGTCTATCCCTACAATATCCCATGGACACTCTGTCACTTATATACACTGTAGGTAGGCTTTTTTGATGGCTCACTTTAGGCCCTATAGGTATACACATGCCCTTCTTGTGAAAAGAGTCACAGTTACAGATTTTTAGGTCTAAAAAATACTTCAACTGTTATTCATTTTAGTCTTTTTTTTTTCCTTCAGATAATGAAATTCAGGCCCACAAAGGTTAAGCAACTGTTTTAAGTCATTCAGCTCACTAGTGACGAAATAGGAACTACAAGCATATCGTTTAACTCCTTCCTTACCATGGGCCATCCCAGACTTCTTGGAAAGAAGATAGGAAGGTCTTTTGTTTGGGGTAGAAACTACTTCTGAAACAATACATTTGATACCATCCTGTTGACTAAAACTGTTATTTATCTCTTCTACTGTTAGGTACTTCTCAATTCATCCTACTTCCCTGACTATATCATGAGTTCCATAAGGATAGAGCTTATGGCTACTATTTCTTTGTATTTTTACCATATTTATCAGGTTCTAAATAAATATCATGCAGTTTATTTTGATTCTAAACCTTGTCAAGAACACTGACCCCCCACCTCTCTTCCAGCTCACTGAATTCCACTGACATTTGTAGAAGACCCAGAAAAAAAAATCATATTTCTTGAAGGTGACCAGAGAATAAACATATTGTTGGGTTTTGGGTTGAATTCTCTTTTGTTCTGTCTCTGCCAACTCTGCTACAGGAATAGAGAAATAATAAATAGATCAAAATCAACTCATTGCCGTATATATAAAATATATATATATATATATATATATATATATATATATATATTAGAATATGAGTGGGGGTGATCAAAAAGTATCATTTAAACATTTAGCTGGGATAACTTGGGTTTAATGATTTGCAACCTAAACTATCAGAAGTATCAGGGAAGAAAGAGAAGACCAACTGAAAATATGAATGCATGTTTATCTCCTTAGCAAATAGCAAGGAGGGTCCAGAAGCTAAATATTAAGAATGGACTCATTTTTTTTTTTAAATACAGATGAAATGCTACAAATAAAAAAAAAAAAAAAACTAATTTCCTTTTTATTACAAATTCTGAATCTAATTTCCTTTTGTCCTTCCTGTGTATTTGAGAATAGGATGTAGCGCTTATTTCCCTGTCAGGGATGTCTAATATTTTCACCCTGGAAGTGTTGTGTTTGGATTTGAGCACCACAAATGCAGAAGGCTGTAAATTACCTATTTTGCCCCAAGTCTGTATGAGTGTCATTCAAAGAAACACAGATCCGATGATGGTTATTAATTAAAGTGAAATTCCAGTGTTCATTTGGCTCTTTCAAAGATGACTTAGGGTGATCAGATTTATAAACCACAGCAACCATTTTCATAATTCCCTTCCTCAATCTGTGCTTTCACAATGCAATGATTCAAATCTTATCACATATCAGACCATTAAATTCCCCTTAAGCACCAGTTCTTGCAGTTTTTGTTTTGTATCTCTCACTCTCCTTCCCCCCCACCGCCCCCCCACCCACATTTTGTCCTGTAGTTTGACCTAGTCTTTCTGCCTAAAACCTTCTGTCTGTCCCTCTCACCTTTCTGATTTGATCTTGGCATATACTCCAGGTTTTCCAATGAGAGAAATTAAGCTAAGGCAGCCTAAAGCTTATCATTATTGGTTTGACAGTGCTTTCCAAGGAACTTAACATACCAAATAAACAAGCCCAATTAGTCAAAAAGACATTCATTCAGAATTTGAATCTTGAGAATTAGCAGACTGTAGCAATGCTAAGCATATTCAAATGTTAGCAAATCTTGTCCTAGCCATATATATTCTGTATATGAATACAAAATACATACACAGTACATGTATATGTGTATACATGCCCAGCAACGAAGATGGGGATGGATGCAAATAGTGCTGTTAGGCGAAGACAGCATGCATAGTGAACCCAGCAATGGACTCACTTCTAACTGAATCAGGTGATGAGGCAGGTGATTATTATTAGTATATTACTACAGTATAGCATTACATGGCTTTTTAAACTATGAAGCTATATTACCTTGATAAAAATAAAAGCCAAATTTAAATGTATTTTTAAAGATTTTATTTATCTATCTATCTTTCTATTTATTTATTTGAGAAAGGGAGAGAGGGCATGAGAGAGAGCATGAGCAGGGGGAGGGAAAGGGAGAGGAAAGCAGGCTCTCTGCTGAGCAGGGAGCCCGGAGTGACTGGGGGCTCAATCCCAGGACCCTGGGATCATGACCTGAGCTGAAGGCAGACACTTAACCAACTGAGCCACCCAGGAGCCCCTAAATGTATTTTTAAATATAAATAATTTGTAATTTATTCTAGCTTTAAATCCTGGCCTTGCCACTTACTTGGGGAAATCATTTCCTCTTTTATTGTTGTTTTTTCTGGTTTGTTTGCTTAAATATTGGGCTTCATTTTAATTTTCCTCATAAAGGAGTTAATTCAGGTGAATGATCCCAGCTTAATATCTGCTGAGTGAGTCCTCCAGCATTCATTTCCATTTCCCTCTGAAGAAACTGAGAAACATGTTACTGTTTTCAAATATCAAAAGGAATCCGATGTGGAAGAGAGATGTGAGCAAGCCTATGGTTCCAAGTGATAATATAAGAAACCAGAAGGCTCAAGGAAACGTATCAGCTCAATATAAGGAGAAGGAACATTATTGTAAAACGTGGCTGTCCTGGGGCACAGGTAACTTGTGAGTTCCTCCACAGTAGTTTTTTTCTTTTTTTAAGATTTATTTATTTATTTGAGAGAGAGAGAGAGGGAACAAGTCGGGGAGGGGCAGAGGGAGAAGGAGAGAGAGAATCTTCAGCAGACTCCCCACTGAGCACAAAGCCTGACTCATGGCTCAATCTTATAACCCTGAGATCATGACCTGAGCCAAAACCAAGAGTCTGATGCTCAACCAACTGAGCCATCTAGCTGCCCCTATAGTAGTCTTTCAAACATAGCCTGACCGTCATATAACAGGGGTTAAATACAGAGGAAGCACTAGCACTGGGAGGTCAACCAGTTTATGTTTCAGATTCTTCTTTCGAATAAACTGGATGATGCTATGCCCAGTTTCTACTCCAGAAATGCAAAGACCACCAGGGAAGCAGGCTGTAGTTGGCAGAGTAGCTGCAGAGATTACAAGAGAAAACAACAGGCTTTGACTGCTTTAAGCAGTAAGAAAAATGTAAAGAATTACAACAATTGGAGCCAAATTTGACCCCAGATTTAACATGGTGAAAAGATCAGAGACCCCATAAACAGTCAGGACAAAGTTCCAATACCTCATTTGAAAGCAGCACAGCTCTCCTGGGAAAAGTTTGATTCAGGACTTGCTTTTTACTATGGACTACATGCTTTCCCAGGCACACAGACAGACTTGTATGCATCCTCTGCCCAGGAGCACCCTTCCTTTTCCTCCTCTCTCTGCTTCTAAGGTCTCTGGACTAGCCTCAAACTAGGTACATTCCCTATAGAAAGAAGAGGAGGGGAGAAACAAAAAGGACTCATGGCAGATGGAGCTTTGTACCCCCTAGCTCTTGTTCTTAATCTTTACTCTGAAGGGGAAGTTTAAACCCCCAAATAGGTGGCTCCCTTTTCTCCCTCCCTTCCCCAGCTTGGCTTTCTGCCAGGCTCTGTCAACTCCCCTTTTTTTCCTCACCTGCCACCTCTGTGATCACCTTTCACCCAGGTCTTTTGGAGGTCCTTTTTAGGACAGAAGTGTGGCCCCAGGATCTTGTATCATAGGATGTTGTAGATTTGCTTTCTGGTAATGATTGTTCATGTACTATAATGACTGTCTCTGCAGCCCAGATCCAGCTCTTAGCATTTAGCCATATTTCAATTGTCCATCCAATACCTGGGCAATTAAGTGCATTTAATTAGTTCCAATTAACTTTTCACATTCTGATCCAAGTGACGTATCCAGTCTCCTGTCTGGTCTTCCCTACCAAGCTCCCTTTTGTTCCAGCCAAGCTAAACTCTGCAGATCTTCTCTAAGAATGTCCTTCCCTCTTAATTCCTCTCTGGCACACACTGACTAGATGGATTCAAATATCTCCTCCTCTGTGAAATCTTCTTATACTCCCCTGTTCATATCTAGACAGAAATCCCTGTATTTCCAGGACATTTGGCTATTACTTCTATCATAACACCTATGGTGTTGGGTTCTCACTTATGTCTTTATGAGTTTATCTTCCCTACTTGTTTTCTCAAAAGCACGCTATTCTTTTTGGTATTCACGGTACCTAGCGTAGTGTGTGATTCATAGCAAGAACTGATAAATGTTGTCTGAATGAATAAAATAAATAAGTAAATGAATGAGAATATATACTGTAGCGGATGCCTTTTTAAACAACTGATCTAAAAGATTAGTCATTAAACAGAGAAAGCTTCAGTAGGCATCTTGCACATCTGGACAATTGTAATGCAAAATATTTACTTAGAAGGCAAAGAGATATTCTCTTTTCCTGTGGAAATATAAAAGAATTTTTGTTTCAAGGAAAATTACACTGAAAAAAAAATAACTGTCTACAGTACAAGAGACTAAGTTTCTATCTTCAGGGACATTCTCTTGTCTTTTTATATTACAAGAGTGAACAAGATTTAAACCAAGCAGCCAGTGTGATAATGTTGCCAGACAGCTAATAAAGGGGAAGATTAGAGAGTTGTATAAAATGGCAGGTGCCCCGGCAGATTCTACATCTTAGGCATTAAACACAGAACAAAGTAATGCTGTTTTTGGAGGGCCACCAAAAGTGCTTGGTGTCAGCTTCAGCAGCATGGTGCCATTCTGACTGTGGTGCTCATCTTACTGAAAACAACAGAAAAAGTAAAGCAAGCAGCAGCGGATGGTACTTGGAACACAGAGACAGCATCTGAAACAAAACCAAACTCTCACAAAAGAAAATGAAGAATTACTTCTAGTCGGGCACTTACAGAACATCCTTTGCTTGCACAGAATAGATCCTAACATCTAATCATGTAAAGCATCTCAAGGAGTCATCTTCAGAGGGAGTCCACATTTTACAGCTCACTTTATATTCCAGTCTCTCATGGAGCTTAGAATTACTACCCTTTTAAGATAGAAATGAATTGGTGATATTTCTTCTGGTGACTCATGTGACTACCAGGGATCACAGCCATCTTTATCTAAAGAGCAAATACAGAAAATGCTTCACATTTTTGTACCTATCAAACATAATTACAACGAACATTTTCTCTTTCGAGCTTTCTTTGCCAAAAGGGAAACTTCAAACCATCTTCTCTTTGGAGATAAAGGCTCTTCTTGGGGAAGAAAGTGTGAAAATGGGCTAGAAGAGAAGCACAGAGCAGAGAGACAGGCATAGGTTATTCAATATAGAAGGGTTTAGGTTTGGAAAGGAAGAAGGGAGAGAAACATTTTTAGCCTTACCAAGTGCTAAGTATTGTGTGCTAAGTGCTTCACAGAGAATATATTATTGCAAATATTTGTCTAATGTGAATAATTCAAAGTTAACAAAAATACCAGTGTATATATATATATAAAACATTGTAGATAAGATTGCTTTTATATATAAGGCATTAATATCTGCAGAACGGCTTATGGGTTTACACCAAAAAACTCAAACAGGATAGCGTAAGATCTTTCAGGTCTTAGGCTTGTGAGACAAATCCAGGAGTCCAATTTATTTGTAAGAGAGGAGGCTGAGCTTACAAAAGGGTGTGAAACTCCCTAGCCTTCAATCTATATATATATATAAAAAAAAATTGCCTCATGTATTTTAATTACATGCTAATTATCACATAACAAATATTAAAATAAATGTCTTAACCTGCTCAAATCCACACAAAAATAATTATCAACCTCAAAGGCATCTAATGAATATAGAATGGAAGTCTCGAAAATTTATCAGGAAGAGAGTAGTAGGATTTTTTTTTAATGTACAGTTTGTCTAAAATAAAGGATTTTCTTTCAAGTGAAGATGTCCGTCTAGTCTTGTCTAACTAGCTAATGCTAACGAATCCATTGATTGGTGGGGATGATTCATTTGTGAGCCTATCAAAGTTCAAATAATGACAAAGTCCCGTGTTCCACCTTTTATAGCTCGTGGTACTGAGTTTCTTCATATTTTTAAAGAAACCCAAACTTCTATTATTAGCATGACTATTCCCTGAAGGCTTGTTACTGGGAGCCAAAGATAAGATAAGATATGGCCTGGATGGAATTCCATCCCAGCAGAGGGGCTGTCCACTGTCACTTCCTGGTAAACAACAGCTGATTCAGCCAGGTTTTTGGTTTTTCTTACATACTATTCCTCCTCTCCATTTTCTCAGCCTTGCTTTAGTTCTCCCTCCCAGTAGGACTGTTGCTTATATGTCATGGTTATTTCACTGCTCATTTACCTGAGAGTCAGCTGGGCATAGGCTGTGGAGATGAATGATTTAGGGTTGAAGCCCAGTTTGCCACTTACTGTGTATTCAGTCTTTGGACAACTTGCATGAAATCTCCAGCCTTGAGTTTTCTTGCCCATAAGATGGGGATGCATCCTAAGAGTTTCAGGAATATTAAATAGGACAACCTGTTTATCATGCTTGATGTACAGTACTCAATTGGTGTTGTTACTACAATTATAGGATTTTGCTGGGTTGGGGAAGAGATGAGAAAGTGGTTTCCAAACTTGTAGAGTTTCTCTACCCTTCAACCGTAGGTATAAGCAGTTCCCTTGAGTTCTGACTTAGAAAATAAAAATGCAAGAGACATCTCTTCTTTTGCTCAGATGCTGGGAGAATTAAAACCAAATTAATACTGTCAGATTTTAAAACTTTTCAAAACACTATTTTAATTGATTTTCGTTGCTAGAAGAATTAGAGTCCAATGCAAAGCCAAGTGACTTTTCTTGCAGGCTTAGTTTTCTGTTACTCAGTCTTTGTTCTTGCTTTACCTATAATTGTACAATGTTCATTTGCATTTGACTTCTATAGTCCCTCAAATCCTTTTGAAACAAAACAATGAAACCCTTACTCAAGCCTCCAGAAGTTCTGGCATTAACATTTCTCTCTTGCATTCCTCTCCTCTTCCCTTTCTTTCCCTTCGGTACCCTTCCCTTCCCTCTCTGCTTTCCCTTCTCCCTTCTGCCTCCCCCACCTCCTCCCTTCCTCTCTCTCTTCCTCCTCCCCTACCTGCCCCTCATCTTCCTCCTCCCCCTACCCCTCTCTCATATAAAGCACCTAGGGGAATGATCCACTTAGTTTGGTCTATACCAGCTGTCTGTGGGACCTTTCTAAAATTGCATATTGTCATGTCCAACTCTAAAGATTCTGATTCTATAAGATCAGAGTGGAGCCAGGAACCTGTATCTTTTTTAGTAAATACTATTCATCCAGAGCATTCAGATTTAGGTGATACTCTACCACTCTTGGTAAGCAAGTAGGAAAGAGATAGAAATGAGTCTGGCTTCTAAAACAGGCTCTGTCACTATCTGTGTGACCTTAAAAAAGTCACTCAACCTGTCTATGATTCAGTTTTTTCATCTTTAAAAGATATAGAAATCGATAAATATCTGTCTACCTAACTCATAAAGTTGCTATAAAAAAAAATAAATGAAATAATATCTGTAGGGGGGGCGGAGCAAGATGGCGGAGGAGTAGGAGACCTGGATTTCGTCTCCTCTCAGGAATTCATCTGGATAGGGATCAAACCATTCTGAACACCTACAAACTCAACAGGAGATCAAAGAAAAGAAGAGCAACAACTCTCTGAACAGAAAAGCGACCACTTTCTGGAAGGTAGGATGTGCAGAGAAGTGAATCTGAGGCGATATTCGGGAGGATAGATGGCGGGGGAGGGGCCTCCATCGGCCGCTTCTGGCAAGTGATAGAGCCACGGAGCACAAAGTCGGAACTTTTAGAAGTCTGCTCCGCTGAGGGACGTCACTCTGGTGGCGAAGTGGGGGGTGGAACCCTCGCGGGACAGTGTGGTCTCAGGACCCTCGGGGTCACAGAACGACCGGGGGTGCCTGAGTGCGGCAGAGCTCCCAGGTATCGGAGCAGGGAAGCCGGCTGCAGAGACGGAGCCCAGGCGCGGGCTCTCAGCTCCGGGTTGCCATAAACCGTGATCCGCGGCACAGTCGGGCCACTGCTCCTCCAGCAGGGACCCAACAAGCGGCAGATCCGGGGAGACTCACCTTCTTCCCCCGGGAGGAGAGGTGCAGGAGTGCACCGCGGGGATCTGCTGGGTTTGGAGACTCCACCCGGGGTCGGGTGCCAGATAGAAAGGCGCGGTCACAGGCCGGGTGAGCGCGGAGTGTGGCCGGAGACCGGGGAGATGGGAGTGAGTGACTGCTTTTCTCTGGGGGCTCGCTGAGGAGCGGGGCCCCGAGTTCTCGGCTCCGCCGGGGCGGAGACTGGGAGGCCACCATTTTCACTCTCCGCCTCCAAAGCTGTAGGGAGAGCTTGCAGGGAACAAAAGCTCCGGAGAGCAAACCCGAGCAGATTACTTAGCCCGGACCGGCAAGGGCGAGGCAATTTTGCCTCCGGCAAAGACATTTGGGAACCACGGCAACAGGCCCCTCCCCCAGAAGATCAGCGAGAACAGCCAGCCAAGACCAAGTTTACCGATCAATGAGAACGGCAGAACTCCAGCGCTAGGGGAACACTGCACATAGAATTCATGGCTTTTTTACCATGATTCTTTAGTCTTTCAAAGTTAATTATTTTTTTTAACTGTCTTTTTTTCTTTTTTCCTTTTTTCTTTTTTTTTGAATTTTTCTTTTTCCCTTTTTCAACCAACATCTTATCCATCCCTTTTTTAAAAAAAAACATTTTTATTTTTCATTTTTAAAGTCATATTCTATCCCTTCATAGTAGTTACCCGTATTTTTGGCATATATATATAAGTTGTTCTCTCTTTAAAATCTTGAGATAGTTTCTTCTAACAGATCAAAATATACTCTAAATCTCTAGTGTATGGTTTTTTTCTACTCCCCTGCCTGATCACATTCTCTCCCTTTTTTCTTTCTTTTTTTTTTTTTTAATCCTCTTCTTTCTTTTTTCAAACAACTTATCAAATCCTTTTTTAAAATTTTTTATAATTTCCATCTTTACAGTCATATTCCATCCCTTCATCATATCAACCCTTATTTTTGTACATATATAAGTTTTTCTTTCTTTAAAATTTTGGGAGGGACTTTCTTTTAACAGACCAAAATACACCCAAAATCTAGTGTGTGGCACTGATCTATAATCCAGCCTGATCATATTTGATCACATTCTGTTTTTGTTTTGTTTTGTTTTGTTCTGCTTTTGTTTGTTTTTATCTTTATCTTTTTCTTTTTTTCTTTTTTTCTTTCCTTTTCTTTTTTCTCTCTTTCCCTTTCTTTTCCCACTGCTTCAGGTCTTTTCTGATTTGTTTAGAGTATATTTTCTGGGGACGTTGTTACCCTGCTAGCATTTTGTTCTCTCATTAATCTATTCTGCTCTGCACAAAATGACAAGACGGAAAAAATCACCTCAACAAAAAGAACAAGAGGTAGTACCGACTGCCAGGGACCTACTCAATACGGACATTAGTACGATGTCAGATCTAGAGTTCAGAATCATCACTTTAAAGATACTAGCTGGGCTTGAAAAAAACATGGAAGTTATTAGAGAAACCCTTTCTGGAGAAGTAAAAGAACTAAAATCGAACCAAGTAGAAATCAAAAAGGCTATTAATGAGGTGCAATCAAATATGGGGGCGCTAACTGCTAGGATAAATGAGGCAGAAGAAAGAATCAGTGAGATAGAAGACCAAATGATGGAAAATAAAGAAGCTGAGAAAAAGAGAGATAAACAGCTACTGGATCACGAGGGCAGAATTCGAGAGATAAACGATACCATAAGACGAAACAACATTAGAATAATTGGGATCCCAGAAGAAGAAGAAAGAGAGAGAGGTGCAGAAGGTATAATGGAGCAAATTATAGCAGAGAACTTCCCTAATTTGGGGAAGGAAACAGGCATCAAAATCCAGGAAGCACAGAGAACCCCTCTCAAAATCAATAAAAATAGGTCAACACCCCGACATCTAATAGTAAAACTTACGAGTCTCAGAGACAAAGAGAAAATCCTGAAAGCAGCTCGGGAGAAGAGATATGTAACCTACAATGGTAGAAACATTAGATTGGCAACAGACTTATCCACAGAGACCTGGCAGGCCAGAAAGGACTGGCAGGACATATTCAGAGCACTAAATGAGAAAAATATGCAGCCAAGAATACTATATATATCCAGCTAGGCTGTCATTGAAAATTGAAGGAGAGATAAAAAGCTTCCAGGACAAACAAAAACTAAAGGAATTTGCAAACACGAAACCAGCCCTACAACAAATATTGAAAGGGGTCCTCTAAGCAAAGAGAGAGCCTAAAAGCAACATAGACCAGAAAGGAACACAAACAATATACAGTAACAGTCACTTTACAGGCAATACAATGGCACTGAACTCCTATCTTTCAATAGTTACCCTGAATGTAAATGGGCTAAATGCCCCAATCAAAAGACACAGGCTATCAGATTGGATTAAAAAACAAGACCCATCGATATGCTGTCTGCAAGAGACTCATTTTAGACCCAAAGACACCCCCAGATTGAAAGTGAGGGGGTGGAAAACCATTTACCATGCTAATGGACACCAAAAGAAAGCTGGGGTGGCAATCCTTATATCAAACAAATTAGATTTTAAACCAAAGACTGTAATAAGAGATGAGGAAGAACACTATACCCTACTTAAAGGATCTATCCAACAAGAAGATCTAACAATTGTAAATATCTATGCCCCTAACATGGGAGCAGCCAATTATATAAGGCAATTAATAACAAAAGCAAAGAAACACATCGACAACAATACAATAATAGTGGGGGACTTTAACACCCCCCTCACTGAAATGGACAGATCATCTAAGCAAAAGATCAACAAGGAAATAAAGACTTTAAATGACACACTGGACCAAACAGACTTCACAGATATATTTAGAACATTCCATCCCAAAGCAACAGAATACACATTCTTCTCGAGTGCCCATGGAACATTCTCCAGAATAGATCACATCCTAGGCCACAAATCAGGTCTCAACCAGTACCAAAAGATTGGGATCATTCCCTGCCTATTTTCAGACCACAATGCTTTGAAACTAGAACTCAGTCACAAGAGGAAAGCCAGAAAGAACTCAAATACATGGAGGCTAAAGAGCATCCTACTAAAGAATGAATGGGTCAACCAGGAAATTAAAGAAGAATTAAAAAAATTCATGGAAACCAATGAAAATGAAAACACAACTGTTCAAAATCTTTGGGATGCAGCAAAGGCAGTCCTAAGAGGAAAGTATATAGCAATACAAGCCTTTCTCAAGAAACAAGAAAGGTCTCAAATACACAACCTAACCCTACACCTAAAGGAGCTGGAGAAAGAAGAGCAAATAAAGCCTAAACCCAGCAGGAGAAGAGAAATAATAAAGATCAGAGCAGATATCAATGAAATAGAAACCGAAAGAACAGTAGAACAGATCAACGAAACTAGGAGGTGGTTCTTTGAAAGAATTAATAAGATTGATAAACCCCTGGCCAGACTTATCAAAAAGAAACAAGAAATGACCCAAATAAATAAAATCATGAATGAAAGAGGAGAGATCACAACCAACACCAAAGAAATACAAACAATCATAAGAACATATTATGAGGAAGTATATGCCAGCAAATTAGATAATGTGGAAGAAATGGATGCATTCCTAGAGCTGTATCAACTACCAAAACTGAACCAGGAAGAAATAGAAAACCTGAACAGACCTATAACCACTAAGGAAATGGAAGCAGTAATCAAAAATCTCCCAAAAAACAAGAGCTCAGGGCCAGATGGCTTCCCAGGGGAATTCTACCAAACATTTCAAAAAGAATTAATACCTATTCTTCTGAAACTGTTCCAAAAAATAGAAATGGAAGGAAAACTTCCAAACTCGTTTTATGAGGCCACCATTACCTTGATCCCCAAACCAGACAAAGATCCCATCAAAAAGGAGAATTACAGACCAATATCCTTGATGAACATGAATGCAAAAATTCTCACCAAAATACTAGCCAATAGGATCCAACAGTACATTAAAAGGATTATTCACCACGACCAAGTGGGATTTATCCCTGGGCTGCAAGGTTGGTTCAACATCCGCAAATCAATCAACGTGATACAATACATTAATGAAAGAAAGAACAAGAACCATATGATCCTCTCAATAGATGCAGAAAAAGCATTTGACAAAGTACAGCATCCTTTCTTGATCAAAACTCTTCAGAGTATAGGGATAGAGGGTACATACCTCAATATCATAAAAGCCATCTATGAAAAACCTACAGCGAATATCATTCTCAATGGGGAAAAACTGAGAGCTTTCCCCCTAAGGTCAGGAACGCGGCAGGGATGTCCACTATCACCACTGCTATTCGACATAGTATTGGAAGTCCTAGCCACAGCAATCAGACAACAAAAAGAAATCAAAGGCATCCAAATTGGCAAAGAAGAAGTCAAACTCTCACTCTTTGCAGATGATATGATACTTTATGTGGAAAATCCCAAAGACTCCACCCCAAAACTGCTAGAACTCATACAGGAATTCAGTCAAGTGGCAGGATATAAAATCAATGCACAGAAGTCAGTGGCATTCCTATACACCAACAACAAGTCAGAAGAAAGAGAAATTAAGGAGTCGATCCCATTTACAATTGCACCCAAAACCATAAGATACCTAGGAATAAATCTAACCAAAGAGGCAAAGGATCTGTACTCAGAAAACTATAAAATACTCATGAAAGAAATTGAGGAAGACACAAAGAAATGGAAAAACATTCCATGCTCATGGATTGGAAGAACAAATATTGTGAAGATGTCAATCTTACCTAGAGCAATCTACACATTCAATGCAATCCCCATCAAAATACCATCCACTTTCTTCAAAGAAATGGAACAAATAATCCTAAAATTTGTATGGAACCAGAAAAGACCCCGCATAGCCAGAGGAATGTTGAAAAAGAAAAGCAAAGCTGGTGGCATCACAATTCCAGACTTCCAGCTCTACTACAAAACTATCATCATCAAGACAGTATGGTACTGGCACAAAAACAGACACATAGATCAATGGAACAGAATAGAGAGCCCAGAAATGGACCCTCAACTCTATGGTCAACTAATCTTTGACAAAGCAGGAAAGAATGTCCAATGGAAAAAAGACAGCCTCTTCAACAAATGGTGTTGGGAAAATTGGACAGCCACATGCAGCAGAATGAAACTGGACCATTTCCTTACACCACACACAAAAATAGACTCCAAATGGTTGAAAGACCTCAATGTGAGACAGGAGTCCATCAAAATCCTAAAGGAGAACACAGGCAGCAACCTCTTCGACCTCAGCCGCAGCAACTTCTTCCTAGAAACATTGCCAAAGGCAAGGGAAGCAAGGGCAAAAATGAACTATTGGGACTTCATCAAGATAAAAAGCTTTTGCAAAGCAAAGGAAACAGTCAACAAAACCAAAAGACAACTGACAGAATGGGAGAAGATATTTGCAAATGACATATCAGATAAAGGGCTAGTATCCAAAATCTATAAAGAACTCATCAAACTCAACACCAAAAGAACAAAGAATCCAATCAAGAAATGGGCAGAAGACATGAACAGACACTTTTCCAAAGAAGACATCCAAATGGCCAACAGACACATGAAGAAGTGTTCAATATCGCTCGGCATCAGGGAAATCCAAATCAAAACCTCAATGAGATACCACCTCACACCAGTCAGAATGGCTAAAATTAACAAGTCAGGAAATGACAGATGTTGGCGGGGATGCGGGGAAAGGGGAACCCTCCTACACTGTTGGTGGGAATGCAAGCTGGTGCAGCCACTCTGGAAAACAGTATGGAGGTTCCTCAAAAAGTTGAAAATAGAGCTACCATATGATCCAGCAATTGCACTACTGGGTATTTACCCCAAAGATACAAAAGTAGGGACCCGAAAGGCTACGTGCACCCCGATGTTTATAGCAGCAATGTCCACAATAGCCAAACTGTGGAAAGAGCCAAGATGTCCATCAACAGATGAATGGATAAAGAAGAGGTGGTATATATATACAATGGAATATTATGCAGCCATCAAAAGGAATAAGATCTTGCCATTTGCAACGACGTGGATGGAACTGGAGGGTATTATGCTGAGCGAAATAAGTCAAACAGAGAAAGACATGTATCATATGACCTCACTGATATGAGGAATTCTTAATCTCAGGAAACAAACTGAGGGTTCCTGGAGTGGGGGGTGGGGTGGGAGGGATGGGGTGACTGGGTGATGGACACTGGGGAGGGTATGTGTTCTGGTAAGCGCAGTGAATTGTGCAAGACTGTTGAATCACAGATCTGTACCTCTGAAACAAATAATGCAATATATGTTAAGAAAGAAAAAAAGAAGAAGAATGTAGCAGGAGGGGAAGAATGAAGGGGGGGAAATCGGAGGGGGGGAAGAACCATGAGAGATGATGGACTCTGAAAAACAAACTGAGGGTTCTAGAGGGGAGGGGGGTGGGAGGATGGGTTAGCCTGGTGATGGGTATTGAGGAGGGCACGTTCTGCATGGAGCACTGGGCGTTATGCACAAACAATGAATCATGGAACACTAAATCTAAAACTAATGATGCAATGTATGGGGATTAACATAACAATAAAAAAATTTAAAAAAAAAAAAGAAATAATATCTGTAACAGGAAGAAAAAAATCTATTAAGTAATTAAATGACCATCTAGTTTCACAATCTAGGAATGGGATAATATGACTTTTTACACGCAAATAGCTATTTTGGTTTGAAAATCAAGGCCCTATAGATTTGACCTGACCGTTCTAGATGTAATAATAATAAGGGATCTTGAATGGTGTATTAAACCATGAGTCATGACTCATTAGGTTGGTAGTGGATCCAGCATTTACAATAGAGTAGAATAGAATGGGATAGGATAGGATAGGATAGGACAGGATAGGACAAGGTAAAAACTATCGTAGCACATTGCCCATAGGAAGAAGTTTAAACTACAGTGTCTAATATTTAAATGTAGTTGTTTTTGTGCTATCCTGTATCTTTCCCCCCCACCAAGCTTATCCCTGTATATTGACTTGTGTTTAGAAATCATACTTAGAAATGAAAGAGGTGAGGTTGTGGCCTCTGTCAGAGACACAGCAGGGCAGCATGCGAACGGTGTCCATGGGTGATATTGTGTGAGGGAATCCAGAATATGGAGGAGAATTGCCCTCAAGAGTCTTATGGAAGACACTAGTCTTCCCAGGTCATGTAGAAAGGAGTTCTGGAACAGTTTCATTTGGAAATAAGTAAATAAAATATCCTAGAAAGCTGGAGGAGTTGGGCAGTCAGCTTGTGGAAAGATCATACTTTGCTCATTCTTTGGTGTACCGCCCACTCATCTTTTCCCCAACTACCTCTACTGAAACCAAAGTCTAGGGCTATATTCTTTCTCTGGCTGCCAGGTTAAAGGAATAATCCTCTGACATCTGAAAGTGAGACCTGTAATTCATGTTTTCCCATTAAAACAAAAACAAACAAAACAACAAGACCCCATTGTTCTACTTAGTAGCTAGGTCCAGTTCAAATAATACGTTGTGTGCACTATTTAGTGTTTACATTAATGACCACCATTTTATAAGTGCATATGATATGCCAAGTAGGTTACAACTAGAATCTGATCTTCTAGAACACTACAGGAAAAGTTTTAGTGTAGGGGTGCCTGGGTGGCTCAGTCGTTGAGCATCTGCCTTCGGCTCAGGTCATGATCCCAGGATCCTGGGATCAAGCCCCACCTCGGGCTCTCTGCTCAGCGGGAAGTCTGCTTCTCCCTCTCTCACTCCTCCTGCTTATGTTCCCTCTCTCTCTGTCTCTATCTCTGTCAAATAAATAAATAAAATCTTAAAAAAAAGAAAAGTTTTAGTGTATATGCTTTATAGATGATCTTACTTAAGCTCAGAGAGATTAAATAATTAACCTCAATTCACATGAGTACCAAATGATAGAAGCAGGACTCATATGTAGGTCTCTCCACAATCATATACTTGCAGTGCATCTCACTGCTTCAGTGCCTGGAGTGAACCAATGCTTGTGGACTAGTTTTGGAAGGTTATCGCCATATAGAACATTGGTTCTGAGAGGAAAGTGTGCCTGCAAAGTCAAGCAATTAGGCTAAGTGAAAGTGTTGTCAATTTGTGCTGGAAAGGCTCAGTGTCTCAACATCTTCATTTTATAACTATAGGCACTCTGTATGCATTGGGCCTTTTTCCTCTGTGGGTTCTAAAGGGACTTGAGGAAAAAAGCAACTGCTCATTCTTTGTCCTTTAAAATATTAATTTTGTGTCATGCTCATAAATCTGTTTGCCTCCTATCTAAATGCTAGTGATTGAGATGAAAAAAGCATCAGGCTAAAAAATATATTTCTGATTATACAGGGAATATGTTTAGAAAAGAAATTATTTCATATATTTTTGTGATTTCAGAGCCGGGGTAGGACGGGTGTGTGTGTATCTGAGAGGGGGAGGTTATTCTGGGATCAATGTTTTCTTTTTGTTTGTTTGCATTTTGCAATTAAGAAAATTGATGTTAATTTGATCCAGAAATTATGCTATATGGAAAGAGGTATCCCTTGGAGGGAGTACAGTATCCTCCGGACAACTTATCCCCTGAATCTATTTGCTGTGCATGTCCTATGAGGGTTGAGGTGAAAGAATGAGGCAGCTATGGCAGGCTGTCAGAACCATGGGAATCTGGAGGACTTGCTCCCCAGTTCTCCTTTACATTGTATGGCAGAGAGCAGTTTGCTCACTTCCCTTCCCAAACTAGGAGCCATGTAGGACGTGTCCTCCCTGCAGTCAATGCTTTTGGAAGCGGAGTTTTGGGTTAGGTAGAGGAAGTAGGCAACAGAATTGCTGATTTTCAAGGGCATCTAGCACATGAAAATTTGCATTCTGTGAGTCTCCTCACTCTCCCTGGTGTCTCTGAACAATCTGGAATTAGCAAACCTTGACAACGGCTAATGAGAATGAACAGACTAATACAGATTCCCCTTTTGCGGCAATTGGATTGGATTCAACCTTTACAAGATAGGCAAATCAGCCCAAATAACCTATTTTTTGAATGAATAAAAAGATGTCCTCGCCTCACATGGTCGTGTGCTAAGAAGGGAGTTGGGAAAGAAGCTGAGCTGTAGTAATGATGATAATAGCTAAGACCTCCTGAGCTTTTACTACGATGCCGGGCATGTAGTCTTCACATAGGCCCTATGGCATGGGTGCCATGACCGCCACCACCTTCATCATCAGTTTCCCCATTTTATAGATGAGGAAACTGAAGCACAGAGAGGTTACATTTTCTTCCTTTGGCCCACATACCTGCTCCTGCGGTTACGGGCCCAACTACTCCCCTAATCTCTCTCCCTGTCAGAGTAAGAACTGCAAAGTGCACCTTGGAATTCTGAGCTTCCTTGCCAAAGAGCTCTCATCCTGAAACCCATGAAAAGGGGCTTGGTTACAGTTCATCGTATTTGGGGCACAGTACCTGGTGAGCCATTCTTTCCATTTATGACTGATCAGTTGAAAAATAATGATTTAGAGTCCGCTACAAATGAGGCACTCTTATACATGAAGGAAATACTGCTTAGTGGCTGAGGTGAACTCCGGAGCAGACCTCCTGGATTCGAATCCAATTCCCGGTTGTGACCCTGAAGAGGTGACTTCATGACCCTCAGTTTTCTCATCTGAAATTACAGATAATAATACCTTCCTAACAGGGTTGATACAGGGATTAAATGAATTAATTAATGCAAATCAATTAAAATAGTGCCTGGCACAAAGTAAGAGCTTGGTAACTTTTCTTGTTATAGTTACTACTATCCTATTTTTCAAGCAAAAAAAAAAAGGAAAATGGTTTTGAGAGTTTGTTTTAATAGTCTAGATGAAGAGAGACATATTACTTTGAATCTATCATTTTTATGAAATTAGTTGAGATTTTAAAACATTAATAAAAATAACTACAAATTTTAAAGGCTTTAATGAAGTTTCCCTTTTGTGTCCAAAGAATGCAAATAGGCTTTTTAAATTTCTTAATGTGTTTAATTAATTTATTTAATTGATATTGCTTATATAAATCAATTCCCTCCTAGGTTCTGAGAACAGTGAATGAAAACTCTTACACAAAATTTGTAGAATCCTTGCCCCATGAGAATTCCCCACTCTTCCAACTCAATGTCTTTTTGAAAACATTAACATGAAATTATAATTAACACTGAACCTGTCTGTAAGTGATGCTGTATAATGCAAGAAAAATGATACCTCATTATTGTTTGAAGTATCATTTGCTACAGTTCTGCAGTTCATTTGCTCAGTAAAAAAATATCATCCAAAGTGAAAATGTTGCTATCTGACTATCTGAATCCCAATTCTTGCTTATATTAAATGGTTATAATTGTTTGTAATCAAAGAGATGTCTCACTTTTTTTAAAGATTGTATTTATTTATTTACTTTAAAGAAAGAGAGAGAGCAGCAGGGAGGGGCAGAAGAAGAGAGAGAGAGAATCTCAAGTAGACTACATGCCAAGTGCAGAGCCAGACTTGGGGTTTGATCTCACAACCCTGAGACCATGACCTGAGTTGAAATCAAGAGTTTGGTTGCTTAACCGACTCAGCCACCCAGGCACCCTGAGATGTCTCCCTTTTAAAACACAGCAAATTTAAAATTCTGTTTTGACATGAATATTTGCCATATGAGAAAATCAACATGACTATGACAAGTGTTATATACAGTGTTTCTTTTTTTTAAATTTTATTTTGTTATGCTAATCACCATACATTACATCATTAGTTTTAGATATAGTGTTCCATGATTCATTGTTTGTGCATAACACCCAGTGCTCCACGCATAACGTACCCTCTTTAATACCCATCACCAGGCTAACCCATCCCCCCACCCCCTCCCCTCTAGAACGCTCAGTTTGTTTCTCAGAGTCCATAGTCTCTCATGGTTTGTCTCCCCCTCCGATTTCCCCCCCTTCATTCTTCCCTTCCTGCTATCTTTTTCTTTTTTTTTTTTTTAACATATAATGCATTATTTGTTTCAGAGGTACAGGTCTGTGATTCAACAGTCTTACACAATTCATAGCACTAACCATAGCACTTACCCTCCCCAATGTCTACCACCCAGCCACCCCATCCCTCCCACCCCCCACCACTCCAGCAACCCTCAGTTTGTTTCCTGAGATTAAGATTTCCTCATATCATTGAGATCATATGATACATGTCTCTCTGATTGACTTATTTTGCTCAGCATAACACCCTCCAGTTCCATCCACGTCGTAGCAAATGGCAAGATCTCATTCCTTTTGATGGCTGCATAATATTCCATTGTATATATATTCCAACTCTTCTTTATCCATTCATCTGTCAATGGACATCTTGCCTCTTTTCACAGTTTGGCTATTGTGGACATTGCTGCCATAAACATCCAGGTGCATGTACCCCTTTGGATCCCTACATTTGTATCTTTGGGGTAAATACCCAGTAGTGCAATTGCTGGACCGTATGGTAGCTCTATTTTCAACTTTTTGAGGAACCTCCACATTGTTTTCCAGAGTGGTTGCAGCAGCTTGCATTCCCACCAACAGTGTAGGAGAGTTCCCCTTTCTCCGCATCCCCGCCAACATCTGTCATTTCCTGACTTGTTAATTTTAGCCATTCTGACTGGTGTTAGGTGATATCTCATTGAGGTTTTGATTTGGATTCCCTGATGCTGAGCGATGTTGAGCACTTTTTCATGTGTCTGTTGGCCATCTGGATGTCTTCTTTGGAAAAATGTCTGTTCACGTCTTCTGCCCATTTCTTGATTGGATCATTTGTTCTTTGGGTGTTGAGTTTAAGAAGTTCTTTATAGGTTTTGGATACTAGCCCTTTATCTGATATGTCATTTGCAAATATCTTCTCCCATTCTGTCAGCTGTCTTTCGGTTTTGTTGACTGTTTCCTTTGCTTTGCAAAAGCTTTTTATCTTGATGAAGTCCCAATAGTTCATTTTTGCCCTTGCTTCCCTTGCCTTTGGTGATGTTTCTAGGAAGAAGTTGCTGCGGCTGATGTTGAAGAGGTTGCTGCCTGTGTTCTCCTCTAGGAGTTTGATGGACTCCCGTCTCACATTGAGGTCTTTCAACCATTTGGAGTCTATTTTTGTGTGTGGTGTAAGGAAATGGTCCAGTTTCATTCTGCTGCATGTGGCTGTCCAATTTTCCCAACACCATTTGTTGAAGAGGCTGTCTTTTTTCCATTGGACATTCTTTCCTGCTTTGTCGAAGATTAGTTGACCATGGAGTTGAGGGTCCATTTCTGGGCTCTCTATTCTGTTCCATTGATCTATGTGTCTGTTTTTGTGCCAGTACCATACTTGATGATGTCAGCTTTGTAATAGACCTTGAAGTCCGGAATTGTGATACCACCAGCTCTGCTTTTCTCTTTCAACATTCCTCTGGCTATTCAGGGTCTTTTCTGGTTCCATACAAATTTTAGGATTATTTATTCCATTTCTTTGAAAAAACTGGATGGTATTTTGATAGGGATTGCATTGAAGTGTAGATTGCTCTAGGTAGCATTGACATCTTCACAATATTAATTCTTCCAATCCATGAGCATGGAACGTTTTTCCATTTCTTTGTGTCTTCCTCAATTTCTTTCATGAGTATTTTATAGTTTTCTGAGTACAGATCCTTGCCTCTTTGGTTAGATTTATTCCTAGGTATCTTACGGTTTTGGGTGCAATTATAAGTGAGATCGACTCCTTAATTTCTCTTTCTTCTGTATTGTTGGTGTATATAAATGCCACTGATTTCTGTGCATTGATTTTATATCCTGCCACTTTACTGAATTCCTGTATGAGTTCTAGCAGTTTTGGGGTGGAGTCTTTTGGGGTTTCCACATAAAGCATCATATCATCTGCAAACAGTGAGAGTTTGACTTCTTCTTTGCCAATTCAGATGCCTGTTATTTCTTTTTGTTTTCTGATTGCTGTGGCTAGGACTTCTAATACTATGTTGAATAGCAGTGGTGATAGTGGACATACCTGCCGTGTTCCTGAGCTTAGGGGGAAAGCTCTCAGTTTTTCCCCTATGAGAATGATATTTGCTGTGGGTTTTTCATAGATGGCTTTTATGATATTGAGGTATGTACCCTCTAGCCCTATACTCTGAAGAGTTTTGATCAAGAAAGGATGCTGTACTTTGTCAAATGCTTTTTCTGCATCTACTGAGAGGACCATATGGTTCTTGTTCTTTCTTTTATTAATGTATTATAACATATTGATTGATTTGCAGATGTTGAGCCAACCTTGCAGCCCAGGAATAAATCCCACTTGGTCGTGGTGAATAATCCTTTTAATATACTATTGGATCCTATTGGCTAGTATTTTGGTGAGAATTTTTGCATCCATGTTCATCGGGGATATTGGTCTGTAATTCTCCTTTTTGGTGGGGTCTTTGTCTGATTTTGGGATCAAGGTAATGGTGACCTCATAAAACAAGTTTGGAAGTTTTCCTTCCATTTCTATTTTTTGGAACAGTTTCAGAAGAATAGGTATTAATTCTTCTTGAAATGTTTGGTAGAATTCCCCTGGGAAGCCATCTGGCCCTGGGCTCTTGTTTGTTGGGAGATTTTTGATGACTGCTTCAATTTCCTTAGTGGTTATAGATCTGTTCAGGTTTTCTATTTCTTCCTGGTTCAGTTTTGGTAGTTGATACATCTCTAGGAATGCATCCATTTCTTCTGTTCTTTCTCCAGCTCCTTTAGGTGTAGGGTTAGGTTGTGTATTTGAGACCTTTCTTGTTTCTTGAGAAAGGCTTGTATTCTATATACTTTCCTCTTAGGACTGCCTTTGGTTAACTACAATGAAGGGATAGAATATGACTCTAAAAATGAAAAATAAAAAAGATTTTTAAAAAAGGGATTGATAAGATGTTGTTTGAAAGAGGGAAAAAGAAAAATTTAAAAAAAAAGAATAAGAAAAAAAAGAAAATCAAAAAAATTAACATTGAAAGATGAAAGAATCGGGGGGGAAAAGCCATGAATTCTATGTGCTGTATTCCCCTAGCGCTGGCATTCTGCCATTCTCATTGATCGGTAAACTTGGTCTTCGCTGGCTGTTCTTGTTGTTCTTCTGGGGGAGGGGCCTGTTGCAGTGGTTCTCAAATGTCTTTGCTGGAGGCAGAATTGCCCTGCCCTTGTGGGGGGCTGGGCTAAGTAATTTGCTGGGGTTTGCTCTTGGGAGCTTTTTTTCCCTGCAAGCTTTCGGTACAGCTTTGGGGGATGAGAGTGAAAATGGCAGCCTCCCAGTCTCCGCCCTGGAGGAGCTGAGAACTTGGGGCCCCACTCCTCAGTGCGCCCCCAGAGAAAACAGTCAATCACTCCTGTCTCCCTGGGCTTCGACCGCCTTCCGTGCTCACCCAGCCTGTGACCAAGCATTTCTATCTCTGTCATACGATCCTGTTTGGAGTCTCTAAAGCCAGTGCCACTCCTCCCTGGATCTGCCACTTGTTGGGTCCCTGCTGGAAGAGCAGTGGCCCAGCTGTGCCACGAATCACGGTTTATGGCAACCCCGAGCTGAGAGCCCACTCCTTGGCTCTGTCTCTGCAGCCGGCTTCCCCGCTCTGATACCTGGGAACTCTGCCGCACTCAGGCATCCCTGGTCTTTCTGTGACCCCGAGGGTCCTGAGACCACACTGTCCCAGCGAGGTTCCATCTCCTGCTTAGCCACTGGAGCGATGTCCCTCAGTGGAGCCGACTTCTCAAATTTCTGATTTTGTGCGTCACTGCTCTATCACTTACCAGTAGCGGCTGAAGGAGGCCCCCTCCCCCGCCATCTATCTTCCCGAATATCGCCTCTGATTCACTTCTCCGCACGTCCTACCTCCCAGAAAGTGGTCACTTTTCTGTTCGGAAAGTTGCTGCTATTCTTTTCTTCGATCTGTTGAGTTCATAGGTGTTCAGAATGGTTTGATCCCTATCTAGCTGACTTCCTGGGAACAGATGAAATTTAGGTCTCCTACCTCTCTGCCATCTTTCTCCTCCATAGTCTATACAGTGTTTCTAATGCTGAATATTTCCTCTATTTCTAAATTAATTGCAACATACACTATATAATGAAATTATTTCATTGAAAAGACCAAGGAGTGGCTGTCCCTCAAATAAAATAATAATTTTTGTTTGCTTTGTTATTTCTGTAGCTGAAGGACTTCTAGAGGCTTATGCAACAGAAGGCTCTATTTTCTAGTTGTTCCCATTTTACAGATGGTTAATTTAAAACCTGAAGCATAAGTAAGCTCAACTGACTGTGAAAGTTTGAAAGAGCCATACATTAGAAGATTTAAAGTTACTTCCTCTGTTTTAACTGCCATAATCCCAAGTGTTCACCAAGATCTCTGCTTCTAGAATAGATGACAACAAATCATATATTCTGTTCTGAAATGCATTAGTGCCATATTCATTTAGAGAAATTGATTGCATAGGAGCCCAGATATTTATATTTAAAGAGCTAAATACAACTTTATTTTCAAGTTAGTGTATAGCACATTTAAAATTTTTAGAGCAGTTCTTACCTCCCCTTCCATATTTTTTGTTCCAAGACATGATGTCATCACTCAGTGGAAGAAGAAGTAAACCTATCCAGTGGTCCTCCAGAGGTTAGAAATAGGACCTAATAGTAAGAGCTGCTAGGAGAAAGATTTCAGCTCAATAGAAGGATGAGCTTCCTAATAATTCAAGTGGTCTCTAAATACATTCTAGCATTAGATACGGTCCAGATTTGGGGGGATTTTTTTTCACATAGCCCAAAAGGTGGTGGCTTAAAATTTGTTCAAGGAAATGCTCCAGCTATTTTTTTTTTTAATTTGATCCACTGTGATCCTAAACTGTTCTTGTTACTTTGTGTTTCTACATCAATTGTAAAATTGGTTTGACAGTTTCCAAAATACACTTGACACAGTGATTATTACTACAGTGAGTTAGTAGGTCAAATTTAGAAGTAGTAAACTTGGGAAATATTGAAGGTTTTCTGTTGTTGTTGTAAATTTTGTCTCTCCAAAAAGCCACTGATCTCACAGTGCTCTAGTGACCACCTGTCATGTGCTTTCTTCAGGCAGACACTGGGTGACGATCACTTCGGAATGTGGTTCAAGGGATAACTCAAATGTTAGGACTTTTGATTATATGATATCTACATTTCCTTATAACTCTAGGATTTTGTTGTGATTGTGGAAGTTCTTATCTGGCCTAAAGTTATTTTCCACGAAGAAACAACTGCATAGTGTAGTGGTTAAAAGCACCAATTTTATGATAGAACCAGGAGACCTGGGATCTGGTCTTTGCTGCCACCAACCAGCTGGATGACCTTAAGGCATTTATTCAGCTTTCTTACAGTTTCTCTAGATGCAAAAAAAAATAAAATCTGGTAAGTGAGTGGTGTAGATCAAGTACATACGTGTTAAAACATCTCCTATGTACTGGTTGTTCATAATGTGAATTGGGTCTCAGTCTAAAGATTGGAAGGCTATGTCTTTCAAAGAACAGGGAGAAAAATGAGAAATGAAAACTGGTTGGAACTAAGGAAACAGCTGTGATTTCCAATGATTTGTTTTAACCTGTGAACCTAGAGTGTCATTTGACCACGCTGATGCATATTTAGTTTATGATAGCCAGAAAGAAATACTTTTGTGACAAACGTATGACGGTTACAACACTTTCACAACTGCATGGATGAGGGATTTATGATTAGTTGCTTTCTTTCAGAGATAATTCCATAATCTATCACTAGATCAATAGCTCTTTACAGACGCTAGAAGTGATTAAACATCTAACTAAGCACTATAAACACCATTGTAATTTCCTGCAAATCTGCTTTTGATCACATAATCTCTCAGTTCATATTTATCACTCTCTGCCAGGCCAGATTCATCTGACCAGTAAAGTTTGTCTTGCACATTTGTGTTGCATGACGGTACTCATGCTTGTGGCAATAAATTAAAGCTCTGGTGATAGATGGTTCCTCTTCATGCGCATGGACACATGCCTTTACACGAGCCACGTTTCCCAAGGAGTACAGTGTGAGTTTTACGTGCTGAAACTACACAAAACAAATCTTTCTTAGCTTAGGGTTTTGAATCTTCACTGAGAACCCTCGTGGAGCCTGCTGATCAGCATGCAGAACAGAATTTTGGAGAAGTACACAGAGATCTCTCGGGACCTGTATGCATCTGTAGAGGGAGAAAGGCTCCACATATAATTCTGCAGACCTATCCTCACTTGCTCTCCTCAAGAACCCTTTTGTTACTTGGGAAGTGAAAATAGATATATGTTTCAGCTGCTGTCTAATACCTTTTGGCAGAGAATGCAAAAATGCTCAGCAGTTTACTTCAGGGGTCAAACGTTATTTTGGAAAGGATAACTTTTCCAAACAACACACACTCATACACAGAGGTACACTTGGGATCTGAGACAGGTAATGAATCCTGGAGCAATGAGAAAAATAATAGATGATATATCAAGACAAGCAAGTAGAATTATAGATGTCTGTGCATTAGACCGATATGTTTAAAAGACCAGTGTCCTCTGGATTAAAGTTAGAGTGAATTTCTGTTTCTGTTAAAGGCAACTTCATAATTTCTTGCATAGGTCCATTGGCACCATTTATAAGCGAACACATTTCCTTTGGAATGTGAGTTAAATCATGGTATGAACTGCTGCATCCACATGCCTCCCGTTTGCAGTACAAATTCAGCAATGCAAAGCAGGAAGCTGCTCGGGTTCCAGTTGGCATTTCGTTTTCTACATGGTATCATTAGATTCTATTTGGCTGCTGTTAGCTGCTGACAATATATCTTGGATCAAATTTATTGTGAATTAGGAAATGATAGATGGAAAGTTATATTAGAAGAGTTTTCAATGGGAATTTGCATATACTAGGACAAAATTTTTTTAAAAACCACTGTAAGACACTCTTACTCTTTGAAATGCCTAAGTTGTTTGCTATTTGATCCAACAAGGAGATAAAATTTGTATGGAGCTATATTATATTCTGGGGGTTGCAGATATTTGAAGTGACAAAAATATAGCTTGCAAAATACTGTTTTCAAAACGCATTGCACCCTGTCCGTCTTGAGCGGGAGTTTTGGCATTTCACTTTAAAAGCTACCATTTTAAGATTTCTATATTTATGACTTGGAAGAATTTAAAAGCAAAATTGCATTCAGATTTCTGAAGTTTTAGAACCTTTAAAGACAACACACAATCATTGTGTTATGTAATTTTAGAGCCATAGGTAGCATTTATTAAAATGTTAATGGGCCTATGCCATATTTGCTTTATATTTCTTTGAGTAATAAGTTAAACTTATTTTCATATTTACCATAAAATAAAGCAAAACTAATAATAATGAGCATCAGGGCACCTGGTTTGCTCAGTCAGTAGAACATGTGACTCTTGATCTCTGGGTCGTAAGTTCAAGCCCCACATTGGACATAGAGTTTACTTTAAAAAAAATAATAATAATAATGAACATCAACATGGAACATCATTGTATTTCCCAGATTTATTGGTGTGAGGACTATTCCCCCTAAAAGAAAAACCTTATACTATATATTTGAAAAAACACAATGACGGGTCTTAATAATTTTAATCAGAACTTTTATGATATGAGCATCATGTAATATATTCATGAAAAGATTTCTTTTATAGGTCACAATCCCTGCTTATGTTCAGTGTATCTATAATCCTGTGATTTATTTACCTAGAGACTTGCAAACTACTTATGCTTCGAGAATAACGTATTCCACTTAATTGAGGATCAGTGTCATATTTTACATCCAAATCCTTTTAATCGGATATTTCCATAAATGATAATGTTACCTACCTCAAGAGGAACAACATAAGTGGAAACATCCTTGAGCTGGGCAGGAGACTTCACACTTCTCAAGTCGTTAACACTCAGCACTTGGGGCATTTGTAATTACTTGTTCAGTTTCTGTCTTCCCACTTGAGTGGTTCTCAACCTTGAATGCTCTTTGGAATTATTGCATACCTTTAACAAAACAATACCGATGCCTGGATGGCACTCTACAAATTCTTATTTAATTAATCCTAGAGTGAAGTCTGGAGATCGAGATTTTAAAAATCCAGTAACTTAGTTTATTCTAACTTGTACCTAAGAAAACCATGCACTTGGTTGAAAGTTCAGTGACAGAAAGGACCTTCTCTTCAATGAATAATTCATTTTCCGGCACAGAGTGGACTTTAAATATTGAATGGATGGATGGATGAGTGGATGATTTGGAGCAAGTTATCTTACCTTTGTAGATCTTGGGTTTTAGTATATATAACAAGTAGGCTGACCTACATATTTCTTCCTTTCACTCAAACGACTTACCTGAGAGACTATAGTAATGTGCCTATCTAGTCATTTTCTCCTAAATTAAAAGGATCTTAATGGTGGCAACTGGGATGCTCAACATACCCAATAAAGTCTGTAATAAGTTTAATAGCTTTTGCTAAATTAACTTACTAAGTTACATATTTTATAAAATCCCCTGTAGGAACTTTTATTTTTATTTTTTAAAATATAACCATGTATTAACATGGTATATCGTGAAATATCTGTTTGTCCTTGGGAAACAACATGAAGTTTATATTTTACATCTATAAAAGTTACTCTTTTAGTTTCTGATAAATTAGAAATCTGTGGAAGATGGCTTCAGTTATCCAAATTAGTGATTTTTTTTTTTTTTTTGTCTAAGGAAGCTATCTTATATCAGTTTTTTCCTTTGTCAAATAAATTATAATATTTAATTATGATTTGTCACAATACATTTATTATGAGAGGTTGTTTACATGAAGTTTTTTGCTGTTTTTGTTTTAGGCAACATTCATTTTAACTAATCCTTCCCCATTGTCACCATTGAGGAACTGGCAGTCTCAAGAGTCACAGAAACATTCAAATTTTATACTTAATGAACCCTGTTCAGAAAGTCATGGGTATGGGCCACATAAGTGATTATATTATAACAATGAAAGTCAATAGAGCTTTGCTTTGGTGAAAGAGTATTGGACAAAACTCAAATATAAGTACAATGCAACCTGGGATTTCATTCAAACCTTGTTTCCTTTTGAAAGTCATCCTTCAAAATGCCCCAGTACTGTGATAGAATTTTGGAGGAATTAAACATGATCAGGTTCAGTTATAATTACTACTTGATCTAAGCCTGAAAGTTTGAAACTAGGCTGCTGTGGGTTGCCCTATAGTTGAATAGGTCCTACTAGTAGGTTGATGTGTACTAGTTAATGATTTTGGCCAGAGGTTTCCAAACTTTCTAGGTTCATGATGCCTGCCCCCGTCCCCCCGCATAGTATCTCAGTAATAGGACAAAAGAGATCTTTAACAATTCCTTTTACCAAATGGTTGGACTTAAATAACTTTCTAAGTATTTATATCCTAACATCTTGGTAGCTAGCTGAAAAAATAATATACATAAATTAAAAGAAAAAATATTTAATTTCATTCTTAAATAGACACAATCATTTACTAACCAGATGTTTGTCCTTGTTGGACACTACACAATTTCTGAAATCTTAATATCAGATTGGATGCTGTAACCCTCATTTCCTATTCCAAATTGATTCTCAACTGGTACTTGCTTTTTATCATATCAATCATTAAAAACCCAGCTTCACAAAGATAGGAAATCATCAAAAGGGATGAAGCAAAGTTTAATGTGAACTACCACCAGCTAATAGTTTGTGCAGTATTTAGCAGGTGTCTATTAATATTATATTTCCCTTGAAATTTTAAAATAATTTGTGGCAGTTTTTAAAATTTACTGAAATGCCCTGAGATGCTTCCATGTAAAGTTTGGGAACTGTGGAGCTAAACTATTTTCTCTTTTTTTTAAACTATTTTCTAAATTACCCATACTTTATTCAGGAGTTAACTATGTCAAATATTGGGCATTGGGATCTAAAATAATATGGATTGCCAACTTAATTTGCTAAATCCTTGAGTTTTTATTAGCTGAAATCATTAAAACAAGTATTTTCCTTTTGAGAACATTTATGGGTTTTAAAATTAAATGTTTTTTTCCCCTGAGAATATAGCTCAAACAAATTTCAAGCAAACAAATTTCATTGAATGCAGAAAAGCAAAGAGAAAAGAATAAAAATAATCTCCAATCCCAGGATTCAGGAATAAACAGCATCAATATTTGTGTGTATATGTGTCCAGACACTTTTTTTCTTAATCATAGATGAATAGACATGTACATTTTTATTAATTTTTTACAAAAATGATTTTATATCATCTTACAGTCCACTTTATTCACTTAGTCACATAAACCATGTATTTTAGATATGTATACACACAGATATACGCACACATAGACATATATATGTATATGTAGGGATATAGATAATGTATATATGTTTATATAATATATATATGTATATATATATAATTGATCCCAATCTGTATATTTGTATACATAGATATATTTAGGCTTAGATGTGTGTATGTACATTAAAAACTTTCATGGCTGCATGGTATTCTACTTTTTGGTTGTATATTGTACTATTATTTAATCAATTTCAGTTGTTGGATGTTTGGATTATTTCAAGTTTTTCTCATTGTAATACACCAGGTACTAAAAGTTGTCATAATCAAACAGTTGTCTGATTATTTTCTTAGGAAGCATTCTTTAAGTCAAATTACCTTAAGGGATACATATATTAGAAACTCTTTATTTATTGCCAGTTTACCCTGAGAAAAATTTTATAAACTTGGCTTGCAGGTGACCCCAATAATATTTATTAATAATTTAATCTCTCCTCATTTGTTTGAAATATTACTTTCACTATATAATAAATTGTTAATATTCCATGAATCTTTATGTCTACAGTGGCTTCAGTGCTATGATTATTTAATTATGTTTCCTTTACAACTGATTTCAGTGTATAATAATATAGTCCCAACTACTCCCCCAACATATTTTGTTACTGTGTTCTAGACTAATCTCATCTATTGCCATGTATTTGATCTGTAAAGTTACCTTCCTCTCCATCTTCACCCCTCATGAAAATGCCTTTAGGATTTTAGTCGTAATTGAATATCATTTATGAGTTAATTTTGGAAGAGGCATCTGGACAAAACTGTTTTTTCATAGAGAATTATAATTTCTGTCTACTAATAAGTACTTGAGAATAAGTTTGATATTCCTTATGCATTTAAAAAATTATTTAAACTACATATTAAACTTAGTGAAATTTTTATATTTTTGTTTTTGTTACGAATATAATTTTTCAAATATATTTTCTTAAGAGTATCTCTTTGGTTGTAATTAGTATATGTACAAAGTTGTTTAAAAATTTTCAAACAAAGTCATCTTGCTAAACTAATGTTTCAGTATTTGTACCTCTTATTTATTCTCATAATGCATACCAAATAATAAAACTAATACTGATAAAACTGATTTCTTGACTTATTTTGGAATACACCTGGTGTTTTAGTATTAAAAAAATATCTGCAGTTAGTTTCATAGAAATACTATTTCAATTTAATTAAATTTTCTTCTATTTGTTATTAAAGTTTTGTATTTTACCATTTTTATGAAAAGAGCCTTTTCAAATGCTTTGGGAATATCAATATACATCATATTTACTCCTTTGCTTTTTTAATATGAAGAGTTACTAACATAATAGATCTTTAAAGAGAAACTGTCTTTGCATTGCCAGGATTAATCCTTTTAATCAATGTATTATTCTTTTAATATATTGCTGGATTATACTCAATTTTCAATTAAGATTTTTGCATGTGTAATCCTAAATGACTTAGTATTTTTTTCTTTGTGCTTTATCATTTTCAGATTTTAGTTTTTTATATTACCTTTATAAAATGAATTAGGAAAGTCTATATCACCTTATGCCAGAGTAAGAGTTGGCAAATTATGTCCCGCAGGCTACCACCTGCCCACCACTTGTTTTTGTAAATAAAGCTGTATTGAAACATAGCCATGCCCGTTGGATTACATGCTGTGTGTGTCTGCTTTCATCCTATGGAAGCAGAGTTGAGTAATTGCAACAGAGACTTCATGACTCTCAAGGCCACTATATTTTTATTATCTTACCTTTTACAGAAAAAGTTTGCTCCCTCTGCCCTAAGATAAAGTTGCCTAGGATTTTGCCATCCTTCAAAACCTGTACAGAACTCATCTGAAAAATTAAATGGGTCTTTACCTCATTTTCTTGTGAGAGGATAGCTTTTTGAGTGTTCTTTTCTTTGTAATGTTTATTTCATTGGTGTCTCAACTGAAACTTCCTGACATTTTATGGTTTAAATTGTTTGTGGCCGGGGCACCTGGGTGGCTCAGTTGGTTAAGCGACTGCCTTCAGCTCAGGTCATGATCCCAGGGTCCTGGGATCGAGCCCCGCATCGGGCTCCCTGCTCGGTGGAGAGCCTGCTTCTCCCTCTCCCACTCCCCCTGCTGTGTTCCCTCTCTAGCTGTCCCTCTCTCTCTCTCTCTGTCAATTAAATAAATAAATAAAATCTTTTAAAATAAATAAATAAATAAATTGTTTGTGGCCAACATAATTTTCCAGATTTTAATATTAATTAGTAAAGATTGAACATATTCTATTATAGTTTCAAAATGTTCTTTTTTACATTTTGCTTCTTCCTTTTTGAATAATGTGTGTCTAAATAGTCTGTTTTAATTCTTGATCAGTATTATGAGGGTTGTCTATTTTATAGTTCTCTTAAAGAACCAGTTACTGGTATTTATCAAAACTACTCTTGTCTATTTTATCTATGTTTAATCTATTTATATAATTACTATCTTTGTTATTTCCTTCCTCAATACATTTTAAAGTATTTTATTGTCTTTTTTTAGTTTAAGTATAACAAATGCATAGCTGAGGTACTCAAATTTTTCTCATTTAAATATAAATGCATTTAAGGTTATATATTTTTTCTTTGAGTACCATTTTGGCCAAAAACCACTTTCATTTTGGTCAATTTTTTAAAGAGTCCTAAATACTTATTTTGATATAATCATCTACATGAGAATTAATTAATAATTTTGAATTATTACTAATAATTTGTTCTTTTTTACTATTAATAATAAATTTTATTTAATAGAATTATGAATTTTTGAAGGCTAACGTAATTTATTCCAAATATACTATTTATATATGGAAGAAAGCATATAATCATTGCTTATAGGGTTCAACTGTCAGTATATAGTACTGAATCAACTTGTTAGATACTCTATATCCCTATTTATGTTTGGAATAATTGATCTCTTTGACATAGAATGGTGTATTAATTCCCCATACAATTTTTAATTTTGTGTTTTTCTAGATAGGTTCTAACTAGCTTTTAATTTTTTTATATGTCCTTCTAAATAGCTTTTCATTTTTTTATATGTTCCTGCCATGTGCATAAAGATCCATGCTTAGATCTGAATTATGGTTTATAGGTTTTAACAGTAGAATATAAAAATCTTAGTTATGAGTTCTGCTTTCTGATATTAATATTACTCACTTTTTACTTTGTATTTGCCTAATATGTACTTTCCACATATTTATTGTTATCCTTTTCAAAATATTATTTTTAGGTATGATTCTTGTTAATATCAAATAGCTAAAGTTTTCTTTTGGTCATAAACTAAACTTACCTCCTTTTAAAAGGAAATTTTAAGCCAGTCACTTATATTGTGATAATTGATGCTTTGATCTCATTCCTCTTATTTTATCTGACCTGCTGTTATGACTTGCTAGGATTGGTTTTTTTCGTATCCTAACCTTTTCTATGACAGTGTTCTTGGTCTTCCATGGTCTCCAGCCACTATCCTCCCATGTCTTATGACTAGGAGATTTCACATTCTAATTACCTTCTATATACCATTATCTTTAAAAAGTTTAAATATATATTTGTATATTCCTTTATCAATTTCAAGAATGAAAATGTATCACTGGATTCTTCTTTGGGTCAGATGAATATTTTGGCAAGTCAGTACTTTCCCATCTTCAATGTTTTGTTGAAATAATCTGAAAGTTTTGTTTTCTTACAAAATATAGCTACTTCAGGAATTATGTCTTCATGTGTAATTTAGGCTCGAACACTAGATTAACACTTGAGTGTATAAGCTTCATGGATTTAACTGATTATTTTCCATGTACCATGTTGTGAGATTCTAGTTATTATCATTTTCCCATCATTCTATATGCTATTTCCCTTTCTTGATGAGTTGGAATACCTTTTCAAATGGGTTTTATTCATTATTTCATCAGAAGGACACAAAAACAGTACTTAGTCTGACTGCTGCAAATGTGAAAATGCCTTCCTTACCCCTCTCCAATGAATCAGACTTTCACTGAGTATATCCTTCTTGAGTCATAATTCCTTCTCTTCAGAAATCTGCAAACATTGCTTCATTATCTTTTGCAGAGAGGTTAGGAAGAATGGTTTCCATCTAATTCTATTTTCATTTGAGAATATATATTACATGTATATATATATGTATATTTATGTATGTATATGTATATATAGAGAGAGTTTATATATACTAGTTATAATTTATATTTATTTATATATAAATATTCATATATATATAAATATAAATATTTCCCCCCTCTCTAGGTGCTTGTAGGTTTTTATTTTTTTCCCTACATCCTTTGAAATTGGAACTTCACCATATCCAGGTAAAGGTCTTTTTGCATTGATTTTGCAAAGTTCCTGGTGTCCTTCTTTAACTCTTTCCCCAATTCAGAAATAGTGTTCCCATCTTTTAATTTTACATTGCATGTATATTAGATCTCTTGATATAGTTTCCATGTATTTGATTATATTTTCTCATAATTTCTATCTTTTAATCTAGCTTCCCAATTTTTATTTTCCGTTGATCCTTGCTCTCATATCCTAGATCACTAATTCTATACTTTGGAAACTCCAAATCTGTCAGTAACTACTACTGTGGTCTCTTTGTAAATATATGGGGCATGCTTTCACTGCTATCATTGTTTATAGATTTCTCCTAGTTAGTCACAGCCTGTTATTGACTCTGTGTTTTTCTGTTTTTAGGTTTTACTATGTAGAGTGTTTATAAAGTTCTCTCCTGCTTCTTCTAGTGTCTCTATTTCACTGGAGAACATTTCTTCTTAGTGCTCATATAATCCCTTTCTTTTGAACTATTGAGACTTTTCATTTCCTCTGGTGATTGTTCTGTCTACTCATCCTTATAGAAGAGATCTTAGTTGTTCTGCAGCTATGAAATGGAATCTGTCAAGAATTAGGGTCACTGTTTCTGTCATTTTTGTTATTGTTACAAATAAATGTAGACACTTAATGTTTAAATTTATTGCAAACTTTCCTGGACAGCCTAAGGGGATAATAATTTACAGAGTTCTGGACAGGGCCATAGGCAGGGAGAGACTTTAGTGGGTATAGGAGAATATTTTTGTTTAGGAAAAATTTTCCTTTGGAATTTTGATAAATCTGAAATTTTCATCCTTGGCTGCCATAGGACAATTGAACCAGAAATGCTTACCTCTCCTGGTTAGTTTACCAGGCAATTCTTACAACCTGCAGACAGAGTGTGGGTTGTAAACATCTCTGTGATTCCCAGTTCCCACAGAAAATGGCAGTTATGTGAAACTCCTTGTTTGTTTTACAGAAACAGTGGGAAACATTTGTTTCTCACCTGCACCATTTCTTAGCAAAGGCCTTAGGATTAAGGTATATGAGTAAGATCCTTAACTAGTTTTCAGCAAGAATATGGATTTTTTTCTGTTATGTTGATTGAGTCATTATAATGAGAAATTGAACAGTATTTGAGATGCCCTAACTCTGAAAGGTGAGTTGAAATTCTCATGTCAGTCCCAAGTGCTTTTATCACCATACCTACAAACAGTTTACCTATGCAGGACAATTTGTATTCAGCTTTGTTAATTTGCCAGAACTCTCAAAAATTTTACTTCCACATTCTTGTCACCCCAGAGAAATGTACACTTGTGTGTGTGTGTGTGTGTGTGTGTGTATTATATCAACATCATTTGCTGTTATTGGCAATTTATTTATAGACTACAAGTAAAATAAAAATGTAACTTGTCATTATCACATTATAAAACTTCACTACATGACGTGTTACCCTGACTACCCTGAATCGTATTCTGGATTTCCAAACAGCAATACTTATCTGTTTGACCTCATGCTTAACTATTTCTTAAGTTCTCTGTGGGAATGGAAAGTGATTGTCATATGGTTTGTAAAATGACCATATGGAAATTCTGTGTTATGATTAGAGCAGATCTTTAAATCCATTTTGCAATCCCTTGGAAATCACTGTCCACCCAGCAGAAGCCTTTTCCTGTCATCAAATATCTCCTGATAAAACCACTCACCTAAACAAATGGAAAGATTTGATCACCAGGAGCAGGAAAGTCAATTCTAGATGTTTTGTTGCAAGTTTTGTTTAAGTGAATAGAAAATGCTCACTCATAGAGGGTCATCATTCTGGTTGTCCCTTTTTCTAAAGGAAGAAAAAAAAAGAGTATGTTTTAACCATGTAGAGTCATTTGCAAACAATACTTAATTATTTTTAAACTACATTTGTGTGTTTTTTATTCACACCGCCTCCTCTAGGGTATGCTTTAATTAGCAACATTTCTCTCCACATATATGCTTATCTGAGGTTATTTTCCGATGGAAAAACTTCTTTGATATTACAGAATTGAACTCTAACATTTTACATGAGAAGTCAAGCAGAGAGAGAGGAAGGGATTTCACCAAAGGCCTAAAGCTTAAAAGCAGCCAAGAGGATACCTGCCAGCAGGTTTTAGATCCCAGCACCACCAAATGGTGGTGAGTCACTGCTGCATTGCTGAGACCAGAATTGTACGTCTCTGGTCGGGATGGGCATGGGAGGTTGCAGGGATGAAGTTTCTGAGGTTGCTGAACTCTACAGGTAGCATTTGAGGCACCTTACAGGGGAAATATTTATTTCACAATGGCCACATAAACATAAAAGATAAAAGAAAAGCAAAGATATAGATTCAAACCCAAGGTTAAAGAAGACCGGTGAAGGAGAGCACAGACAGACCAGCCACAGAGAGACCCATTGTTGTGTTGCAGATTTTGATTTTGATTTCCTTGAAGTCAAGAAACAGGAGACTAGTCATTTCTATAGTGAGCATTTCTCAGAGAGAAGGGAGTTAACATACAGTATCTCAGAAGAAGGAGAGTATTTTCTGACCATCAGTTTTAAAAAACAATTTTCCTTCCTTTTGGGGTAGTTGAAACTACATTTTAGAGAAGGGTTGGATTTCTATCCAACTTGCTTAGTATTCATCCTAACTCTACCCTGTGGTGAAGAAGAGAGGTTGGTAATGTGTGATTCGTCACAGAGGAATCTGAGGTTGGCAGAAACTTAAACATGTTATTCCACTGTGGGTATATAGGCAAGTTCTACCATTTACAGTGATGAGATACTAAAGTTAACTTGTTTCTGTGAACTTTATGGTAAAAGCTAAGGATTTGTAGTTCAGAAGCCATTCTGGGATATTTGCCCACTAAATGTGAGAATTAGGGGAAGCAACACACACTATATGATGCACACAATGATTAATTATGGTTAAATTTTGAAAAACATGTTGTAAAGTGGAAAGCATTATATGCTTCATAATTATGATCCTTTTAGGTATTCACTGTTCTTCACAGAAAACAGCAAATAGTGTACAAGTCCTGTCTTTTTGGAATATATTTACTGCCAACATCATTTTTTGGTTGTATTTTTCTCCAGTTGTCTTATTAACTGCTTTCCATGGAGAATTGAGTTCTCATCACTATGAAATGTGTTTTTTCTTGGCTAGTGCTCTGTCTGCACTGTGCTTTAGAAATCACCATTACAGAGTTGTGTTTCACAGAACAATATTGCAACAATAAAGAATTGATTTAAGTGAGTCTACATAACAAAATATAGCAGTAACACATGACTGAAATGGCTAGTAACATATAGTGCCAAAATGTGACTGAAGTAATGAGTAACAGATGAGATAGAGATAAATCTCTATCCACTGTCTTTTATTAAAATGCCATAAGACCTTTTCTAGTTATCTCTCTTGTCAGCATATTTTTAAAAAAAACAAAGTTACAAATTTTAGGGTTTTTTTGTTTGTGATAGAGACAGATTTGAAAATGGCCCAGGCATATATATTGTATTCACTGAAGATGTATCTCAGCTGAAAACTTGCTTTTTCTACTTATGTGAACTTTCTTTGTTCATTACACAATCTAGATAACAGTATGTAATGAGAAATTGTCCTTGCTCTCCTTTGTTTTTTGTTTCATGATGTATTTTCCTTTAGGGACTCATTAGGTTGTTTTATTGCTATGCATTATATTTGTCCTTTAAAGAGAATGGGAAAAGGTTGCATTGTGCTCTTGAACTTATTGCTAGATTTTCTAAGAAAATAATGGCATGAAGGAATGATTCTGTTACTAAAATATCCTTGAGATTACTTCATCTATTACTGTGCTGAGTGGCCTAATAACAAATTTTTCTATTAAAACCTTCTATTTTATATATTTTATATAATGAACATCAGAAACCCATGACTCTTCTTCAAACTCTGAAGATGAGTTGCTATTCCATAGAGTATTTTTTTCTTTAAATTATTTTGCACTGCTTAGAAATTAGCCAAACTCTTCCCAGTTACATCCACTATTTGAATTTAAATAAACTAACAAAGGGGAGCCCTTTACTAGGTCCCTTTTGTTCAGAAAATTTGTCAAGAATATGGCAAAAAAAAAAAAAAAAAAAGGATGTCTATCGCTTACAGATATCCTCTTTCCTCTCAATAGGATTCCAAAATAACCATTGTTCTATTTCTTTCAGTGTGATGTATACTAGAATAATACTATTATGACTTCAAATCAAGTTATGTATATTTATAAATGCTTTATACTTCATTCAGAGAGTGTATAATGCATTTTCAAGTATTGTGCATTTCATGAAGAGTATGCCCTGCAGAGTTATTTCCTGTTTTAGTAAGTATAGAACCAACTACTATTGAGAACTTATTATATGCCACATATTGTGCTTGAGAGCTTTGCATAATTTATCTCTTTTAATCCCTACACTAACCTTATGAGTTAGGAATTATCCACGTTCTATCTATAAGGAAGCTGAGACTGACATAAATTACATAGGTCCCCCTTGTCACAGGAAGTGTCAAAATTCAACCCTTCATGAATCTGTGCTCTTTACTAGCAGTCTGTTTTGCCTGATGGTGAATCAACAGTGTGTCTATATATTTCCCTATTTTACTGAGCTGTGGAGTTATAGACCAGGTCTTTTTTGAAGCAGATTACATCTAGGAAGGAGTCTGACCAAGGGAAAGGGACAAGGCTTTGGGAGGCCATTCAAGGCCATGTAGAACTTATAGGCACCTGGGGCTGAACAGGCTATAGGCACAGAGGGCAGAGCTTGGGCACAGTGGCCCCAGTCAGCAGAGTTGCCCAGTACCTTTCACTGCAGTGAATAGACAAATAGGGAGATGAAGTTCTTGTACTGGATTCTCACATTGTTCCAGCCATTGCTGGAAACAATAAATATTGCTCACTACATTTTTCAAGTGCTTGCAGATTTTGTTATAATAGTTAAAATACAAATTTATTTTTTTTATTTTTTTTTAAAGATTTTATTTATTTATTTGACAGAGAGAGACACAGCAAGAGAGGGAACACAAGCAGAGGGAGTGGGAGAGGGAGAAGCAGGTTTCCCACGGAGCAGGGAGCCCGATGCGGGGCTCGATCCCAGGACTCTGGGACCATGACCTGAGCTGAAGGCAGACACTTAACCATCTGAGCCACCCAGGTGCCCCAAAATACAAATTTATTTTAAGGTTTACTGAGTTTTGTCTTTAAATGTTTCCTCAGTTGATAAATGCTAATATCCCTAGTTAACAGATGTAATTAAATTAAGGTTCAGAAGTGTGTTGACATTAAAATGTGTTCTCACACTCAGAAATGTTTGGAGCCACAGCCTACTGGATTTATGCAGTCCTGAACACTTAGTGAGAGCTTACTATTTTGCCAATCATTCAAATAAACACTTTAAATGCACAATCTCATTTAACCTTTTAACAATCTAGGTGATAAGTTCTATCGTTATCCCATTTTTCAGATGTAGAAACTGAGGCTCAAGTTCCAATTTCTAAATCCCACCTCTCATAAATACTTTTGTAGGGATTAAAATGGGTAACAAATTTAAACAGCGCAGTCTAAGTCAAAGGCAATAAAAGTTCATTGATTATTATTAGTAGTTATAATAGTGGTAGTGGTTTGTTATTAATGTTAGCTCTATGGAAGACACAATTCATTATTTTATTTGTAAAACTTATTGATAACTTATACCTTATCTGTTCCAAAAGAGGGGAAAAAAGTTAACAAAGGTCTTAAAGGACATCTTGTTTTGTCTGAAGAGTAAATGGAATCACATTACGTTTTGGAGTTTTGTGCTTGCAGAATGTGCTTTAGGTCATGCTCCAAGAGTTGGGAGACACCTGTTTGTTCCTGTCTGCTATTGTTTTAATGTTTTTATAGTTTTGTTCATTTGTGTGTGGGATGGGGGGGCTGTCAAAATTAAAGTCATGGAAATTGATGGTATATAATTAAAATGTAGTACATGGAAAAACATTTCTGTATTAGTCAGTAATTAAAACTTATTCTGAATTAGTATTAGTCCAATTAACATGTTTAGACTGTTTCATGGAAGGTAGATATTATAGTCACTAGCTAATAGGGACATTCAAACGTTTAAGAATTATCATGAATAGAGGCTGGATAGAAAATAGTATGGTTGTTGAACTTCAGTATTATAAAAATGATCCTTTAATAACCACATTCAGCCACTAATAGCTACATGCAAAATGATAGTCTCCACTTGTCCTTTCAATTTTTCTCTTACTTGTAGTTTTAATTACTTGTCTTCCATCCCTAAAAAAATTGAAAAAAAAAAATCTGAGTTTAGGGTAAAGGAACCCTTTTGTTTGCAACCTCTCCAAAGAACTATCAGACCTTGGCATCATTTGTCCCAAAGAACACAGGAAAATGCTTTGATTATCATTGGAGTTCAATAAATCTTTGAAAGAGAGAAAGAGAAAGAGAAAGGGATGAATCCAGCCCTGAGCTTAATAATTCAGTAGAGTTACAAAGTGATTTGTTTTATTGTATTTTATTTTTAGCCTCAAATTTTTATTTTAATTTAGAGGGTAATTTTTCTAACTAAATTCTAGTCTTTATTTTTGAGTGTTAATTTCTTTCCCCTTAACTAAAGTAACACATGAGCATTGTAGAAAATTTGTTAAAATACAGAAAAGCACAAAGACAAATAGAATTTTTTTTCATAATTCTACTATTACTCTATAAAATATAACATTATGCTTTCAGGAATATTATCTGTATACATGGCTATGTATTCTATACATAATATTTATGCTTTTAGTATCCTACCTATTGTTTGCAGTATGAAATTATATTAATTTATATAATATTTTAAATTATTAAAACATTTAAAAGCTATGTGTAAAATTTTAAATACATTGAATCATATTTTATTATATCAGAACAGTTGGCTATTTAAAGAATTACTGAAATACTGAAAGGTATGAATTTAGTGTCATTGTGTTACCTGTAGAGTTGGTGTTTCTTGTGATGTTCTCTGGTCCCTTCTAGTCTTTGCTGTTTTTGCTCTTTTTTCCCCACTCAAAGAGTCCCCCTTAGTATTTCTTTCAGGGCTGGTTTAGTGATCATGAACTCCTTTATTTATTGTTTGTCTGGGAAACTCTTTATCTCTCCTCTTCTGAATGACAGAATTGCTGGATAAAGTATTCTTGGCTGTATATTTTTCCCATTCAACATGTTGAATATATCCTGCCTCTTTCTTTTGGCCTGCCAAGTTTCTGTGGACAGATCTGCTGCAAATCTGATCTGTCTTCTCTTGTAGGTTAAGGACTTTTTTCCCCTTGCTGCTTTCAGGATTCTTTCTTTGTCTATGTATCTTGTGAAGTTGACTATGATATGCCTTAGTGATGGTCAGCTTTTGTTGAATTTAATGGGAGGTCTCTGTGCTTCTTGGATTTTGATGCCTGTATCCTTCCCTTGATTAGGGAAGCTTTCAGCTATAATTGCCTCAAATAAGAGAAAAAGTGTGTGCAGGGGACTACACAAGAAAACTATTCCCCAAAACCATTGATGGAGAAAAAGGAGAGGGTTACAATACTACTAGTTTTCTGTAAACAGTGGAGTGCAGATTCTGAAGTTTTGTAGGTCTGCAATATTGGCAGGTTCGCACCTTTCAGTAATCACTCTGAATGTGAATGGACTAAATGCTCCAATAAAAAGACATAAAGTATCAGAGTGGATTAAAAAACAAGACCCATTATTATGCTGCCTAGAAAACACTCATTTTAGACCTAAAGACACCTGCAGATTGAAAGCGAGGGGATGGATGGGGCACCTGGGTGGCTCAGTCAGTTGAGCATCCAACTCTTGATTTCAGCTCAGGTCACAGTCTCAGGGTCCTCAGATTGAGCCCCGTGTCGGGCTCCGTGCTCAGCTCTGAGTCTGCTTGTCTCTCTCTCCCTCTGACTTTCCCCCACTTGCTCTCTCTCTCTAAAATAAATAAAGAAATCTTAAAAAGAAAAAAAGAAAGTGAGGGGATGGAGAACCATCTATCATGCTAATGGACATCAAAAGAAAGCCAGAATAGCCATACTTATATCAGACAAATTAGATTTTAAAACAAACACTGTAACAAGAGATGAAGAAGGGCATTGTATCATAATTAAGGGGTATATCCATCAAGAAGATCTAGCAATTATAAATATTTATGCCCCCAACTTGGGAGCAACCAAATCTATTAATCAATTAAAAATAAACATAAGAAACACATTGCTAATAATACAATAATAGTAGGGACTTCAATACCCCATTTACAGCAATGGATAGATCATCTAAGCAGAAAATCAACAAGGAAACAATGCCTTTGAATGACACGCTGGACTGGATGGACTTAACAGATATATTCAGAATATTTCATCCTAAAGCAGCAGAACACACATTCTTTTCAAGTGCACATAGAACATTCTACAGAATAGATCACATACTGGGTCACAAATCAGGCCTCGACAAGTACAAAAAGATTGAGATCATACAATGCATATTTTCAAACCACAATGTTATGAAACTTGAATTCAACACAAGAAAAAATTTGGAAAGACCTCAAATACATGGACATTAAAGAACATCCTACTTAAAAATGAATGGGTTAACCAGGAAATTAAAGAAGAATTTAAAGAATACATGGAGCAAATGAAACGAAAAACATGACAGTCCAAAACCTTTGGGATACAGCAAAGGCTGTAAGAGGGAAGTATATTGCAATACAGGCCTACCTCAAGAAGCAAGAAAAGTCTCAAATATACAACCTAACCTTATACCTAAAGGAGCTAGAAAAGGAAGAGCAAATAAAGCCTAAAGCCAGCTAAAGGGAAATAATAAAGGTTAGAGCAGAAATAAACAATACAGAAACAAACAAACAAACAAAAAAACAATAGAACAGATCAATGAAACTAAGAGCTGGTTATCAAAAGAATTAATAAAATTGATAAACCCCTAGCCAGACTTATCAAAAAGAAAAGACAAAGGACCTAAATAAATAAAATCACTAATGAAAGAGGAGAGATTATAACCAACACCACAGAAATACAATAAGATACTACTATGAAACATTATTTGCCAACAAATTGGGCAACCTGGGAGAAATGGGCAAATTCCTAGAAACTTACAAACTACCAAAACTGAAACAGGAAAATACAGAAAATGTGAACAGACCCATAACCAGCAAAGAAATTGAATCAGTAATCAAAAATCTCCCAACTAACAAAAGTCCTGGGCCAAATGACTTCCCAGGGGAATTCTATCAGACATTTAAAGAAGAGTTAATACCTATTCTTCTCAAACTGTTTCAAAAAAACAGAAATGGAAGGAAAACTTCTAAACTCATTCTATGAAGCCAGCATTACCTTGATTCCAAAACCAGACAAAGACCCAATAAAAAGGAGAATTACAGGTCAGTATTCCTGATGGACATGGTTGCAAAAATTCTCAGTAAAATACCAGCAAATCAAATTTGACAATGCATTAAAAGAATTATTCACTATGATCAAGTGGAATTTATTCCTGGGCAATATATGTGGTTCAATATTCACAAATCAATCAACATGATACACTACATTAATAAAAAAGAAAGGATAAGAACCATATGATCCTGTCAATAGATGCAGAAAAGACCATTTGACAAAATACAGCCTTCTTGATAAAAACCCTCAACAAAGTAGGGATAGACAGAACATACCTCAACATCATAAAGACCACATACAAAAGACCCACAGCTAACATCATCCTCAATGGGGAAAAACTGAGAGACTTTCTTGTACAGTCAGAAACAAGACAAGGATGTCCACTCTCACCACTACTATTAAATATAGTATTGAAAGTCTTAGCCTCAGCAGTCAGACAACAAGAACAAATAAAAGCATCCAAATCAGCAAGGAAGAAGTCAAACTTTCACTATTTGCAGATGACATGATACTCTATGTAGAAAACCTGAAAGACTCCACCAAAAAATTGCTAAAACTAATACATGAATTTAGCAAAGTGGCAAGATGTATGATCAACGTATCCAACAGAAATCTGTTACATTTCTATATACCAGTAATGAAACAGCAGAAAAAGAAATCAAGGAATCAATTCCATTTGCAGTTGCATCAAAAACAGTAAGATACCTGGGAATAAACCTAATTAAAGAGGTAAAAGATCTATAATCTTAAAACTATAGAACACTTATGAAAGAAATTGAAGAGGACACATAGAAATGGAAAAACATTCCATGCTCATGGATTGGAAGAATAAACATTGTTAAAAATGTCTATACTACCCAAAGCAATCTACACATATAATGCAATTCCTCTGAAAATAGCACCAGCATTTTTCACAGAGCTAGGAACAAACAATCCTAAAATGTGTATGGAACCACAAAAGACCCGGATAGCCAAAGCAATCTTGAAAAAGAAAAACAAAACTGGAGGCATCACAATTCCAGATTTCAAGCTATGTTACAAAGCTGTAGTCATCAAGACAGTATGGTACTGGCACAAAAACAGACACATAGATAGATAATGGAATAGAACAGAGAACCCAGAATTGGACCCACAAATATATGGTCAACTAATCTTCAACAAAGCAAGAAAGACTACCCAATGGAAAAGAGACAGTCTCTTCAACAAATGATTCTGGGTAAACTCAACAGCAACATGCAGAAGGGTGAAACTGGACCACTTTCTTATACCATACACACAAATTCAAAATGGATGAAAGACCTTAATGTGAGACAGGAAACCATCAAAATCCTAGAGGAGAACACAGGCAGCAACCTCTTTGACCTGGGCCACAGCAACTTCTTACTAGACCTGTTGCCAGAGGCAAGGGAAACAAAAGCAAAAATGACTATTGAACTATTCATCCAGATAAAAACCTTCTGTACAGCAAAGGAAACAATCAACAAAAGTGAAAGGCAGCCTACAGAAGGGGAGAAGATATTTGCAAATGACATATCTTATAAAGGGTTAGTGTCCAAAATCTATAAAAAACTCGTCAAACTCAACACCCAAATAATCCAGTTAAGAAATGGGCAGAAGACATCAATAGACACTTTTCCAAAGGAAACATACAGATGGCCAACAGACACATGAAAAGATGCTCAACATCACTCATCATCAGGGAAATACAAATCAAAACCATGATGAGCTACCTCCTTACACCTGTCAGAATGGCTAAAATTAAGAATACAAGAAACAACAGGTGTTGGCAAGGATACAGAGAAAGGGGAACCCTCTTGCACTGTTGGTGGGTATGCAAACTGGTGCAGCCACTCCGGAGAACAGTATGGAGGTTCCTCAAGTTAAAAATAAACCCACCCTATGATCCTGCAATTGCACTACTAGGTATTTACCCAAAGGATACAAAAATACAGTTTTGAAGGGTTACATGCACCCTGATGTTTATAGCAGCATTATCAACAATAGCCAAACTATGGAAAGAGCCCAAATGTCCATCAACTGATGAATGGATAAAGAAGAGGCGGTGTATACACACACACACACACACACACACACACACACACACACACACACACAATGGAATATTACTCAGCCATCAAAAAGAATGAAATCTTGCCATTTGCAATGACGTGGATGGAGCTAGAGTGTATTTTATTTTAAGCAAATTAAGTCAGTCAGAAAAAGACAAATACCATATGATCTCACTCTATGTGGAATTTAAGAAGGAAAACAGATGAACATATGGAAAGCGGGAAAAAAGGAGAGAGGGAAACAAACCATAAGGGACTCCTAACAATAGAGAACAAACTGAGGGTTGATGGAGGGATGTGGGTGGGGGATGGACCAGATGGGTAATGGGTATTAAAGAGGGTATTGTCGTGATGAGCACTGGGTGTTGTATGTAAGTGATGAATCACTGAATTCTACTCCAGAAACCAATATCTCACTGTATGTTAACTAAGTAAAATTTAAATAATAAAAGAAAAATTTAAAAAAATAAAAAGGAAATAAAATGAAACCCCACAGCTAGCTGCCCGACAGTTCACAAATCCACAGGATAAGCACATTCTCCTGGAACATCAGTTTTATTTGGGAATTTTTTTTAATTTTTTTAAAAGATTTATTTATTTATTTTAGAGAGAAGGCATGGGAGGAGGGGAGGGGCAGAGGGAGTGAATCTTCTAGCAGATTGGGGCTACATCCTGTGACCCATGAGATTATGACCTGAGCCCAAACCAAGAGTCAGACACTCAAAGGACTGAGCCACCCAGGCGCCCCTCTCCTGGAACATTAGTTTTAGTTGAAAATTGGAGATAGAAGATATGTGGGAGGAATTTTATTTTCACATTAAACAAGCATGAATATTTTGTGTAGTAGAATGTGAAATTCATGTGTATTTTTGACACATAACAGATGATTACAAAGAAATGTCTTGGTTGAAGTAAGTGCCTTAGGGCTACATCCCCAGAGCCCTGAAGGTTCTTGTGCACTTCTCTTTGTATTCATTCTTCTCATAGATAAGAAAATGTAAGAAAGAAAGCACTCCATTAGCATGTATATTCATGGAACTTAATGCCTTGAATGGTAAGACTTTTGTGATTTCTGTCCTTCATTTGGCATGTATTAGGAATGTGACACCATACATCTGCATCCTAGACCCAGCATAATTCACGGCCTCAGGAGTCCTACAGAGTGTAATCAGAGTTATTAGCTCTCTAGCAAAAGAGGAGGATGATAAAAATAATAATAACTGAATGATTGTAGCAGATATGAAGCTAATTCCACCAACATATCCAGGCAAGAAATAGCACATTTTTTGATTGTCTCTAAACTAACTTCTACTCCTGGCATTTGGCAGGGAATTTTGGCACAGTCCCCCACCACCCTGCACCACCCTTGCTCTTTGTGCCTGAATTCTGGTGTTTTAAACAGTGCCAAGGCCTCAGGGGTTCTCTTTGATAGCTCTCTGGATACTGTCATGATGTTCACGGTCTTAATCCTCAGGATCCTTTCAGGTTTGTGGCCAAGGTGCTCCATATACCTTGGTCATAGGAGGAGCAAGTCCAGCTCCTTGGGGTACTTTAAACCAAAGCTTTTGAGTTTCACCCTATCTTCATGATTCCAGAAAGCTGGGCATGGATATTTCACAGGTAATTCTCATTCAACCACTGTACCTCTCAACTCCACCAGAAACCTATTCCCTAAGGCTAACACTTATTTAAAATATACCATATACCAGGCATCACATATAAATGCCTTATCACTAGTAAATGATTTATCCTTACAAAAACTCCATGTGGTAGATACCATTATTATCCCACTTTGTAGATGAGTAACCAGGCACAGAGTTCAAGTATGTAAGTTTAGATAAACATACTATTTCATTGAACTATATGTTGTGGATATTTTTCCAATTAAATGTGTTAACTACTCCCCAACTGAAAAAATGTACATTATAATTGGCTGAGTCGTATTTATTTTATAGTTGGTCTAGTGTCCTAAAGCCTGCATCAGAAGAAATAGAAATAGAGGTTGTAAAAATAGAGGTTGTGCACTCGTACTATCTTTTTTTTTGCTTATTTTCCTAAAATGATTGGAAGCTCTCGGGTGATCCTCTTTCTTATACTCCGTCTAATTTCTTGCAGTACTTAATATTTATGTATCCATAATATATGTCTGCCAGAACAGCTTCTTTGTGTTCAGACAAAGCTTCAGGGCAGAAGCAGCTCCTGAAGCACAAGGGGAAGCCTGTAATCATATCTTCATGTCTTCAAATCTGAAATATAAATCAACATTAGATAAATTCTTGATAATTTTGCTAACGTTACCATGCTCCAAATTTATGGTTCCCTTTCTTTTGTGAAACAGCGAGTTGACAAGATTATATAATAAGGTCATTTGTAAGCAGTATTTTCATTTCCTTTGCTCTTTTCAAATGGACACAATGTTAGGTTTAATGCACTGAGAAGATATCTACTCATGTACACTTTTTAAATTATTTGGAATGAGGATGATACCCTTTCAGAATGTCTTACATAGTATTTGTGTGGGTTTTAAAGAACTACATATGCATAAACCAAAAGATATGGCAAGGCCCTGACATGATTACATTTTGAAGGTTCATTAACCATATCCTTAGAGTACATCATAGCCTTAATTTGTACACTTGAGAATTGGCTGGTATTCAATTTAGTTTAATTTCCTGAATAGTAATGTACATCTTTCATTTGATGTACTTTGAAAACAGGGAGTGGGTTAGCATTGGATTAGAAGGAAAAAAGTTCCCTCTAATCAGCTCCATCATGTTAGCGTTGTGGCCTGACTTTGCCAGGTGGCTGTCCTAAATGTCTTAGTATTTTACATTTGAATGTGCCTTGGCCTCTCACCTAGCTTAACCTTAAACAAAACTGCCCTTTTACAGTGTCTGGTGTCCTTGCAGAATTGCTGATTGACCTCCATTACCCTTACCCGGCAAGGTGTCTTTCTTTTAAAGGAGCTTTAGAGCAGCTCTAGTAGGTATTTTTTATGGAATCAGTGATTCTTCCTGTTTAATCACTTGTCTTCCAAAATAAAAGAATTTGCCTTCAATTGTTAAAACACAAAGACACGGACACGATGCTTGCCTAACTTAATCACTCTTGTTTTTATGACTCATGACTTGTTAGAAAGTGGATATTGTCACGTTTTCCTGTAGATGGGCCTCCACTTTCCACCGGCTGATTTTTGAAGAAACCAGCTGGATTCTCATCAGCAAAACTGCACCCATTAAAGATAAATATCTCTGAATCATAACATTTTCATTTTCCTGTTAGAACAACTAGCTTTACACTTCAGGACTGAGGACATCTGCCTGATCCTCATCTCCTCCTTCTGATTATATTTGATCACCAGCTCACACAACTAGAAGACCAGAGGTCACTGAGTCAGCCCTGCCCCCAGGGCTGCATGCCTTCACAGTTCACTCCCTAGGGAACTTTCCTGGGCCAGTTTCACGGGTTTCCCTGGGCAAACTCTTTGAGGATTTAAATATTCTTCCGAGCATGATCCAATTCCTTATGACTAAACAAGGCTTGCTTCGATCAAAATCCATTCATTTCCTTTTGTTTTATCCTCTTGGGAAGGAAGAACCCAGTCAGATTGTTGTAAGAACATATCTCCATCTTAAGGTTGGCCATTACTAAACTTTTTTTCCCTATCCCTCTTCCCCGCAGTAACTTAATTTGTATCCCATTTCAATAGGGCCAATTTAGATAGTACCACAGGAAGATGACTTGAGAGGTACCCTTGTGAACTGAAGATGTGTTTTGTGGTCACCTCCAGAGAACCTCAGATGTAAGTTCCAGGCCAGGTACACTTTGAAGAGTAAACTCACTGTAGTGGCTTGAACTAGAAACTATAACCCCAGGCCAGGTAGCAACCTACTGGCCAGGTAACTGTGGTCAGGTCCTTAGGGTCTAAATCTCTTTTTCCTCATTAACAAAACAAAGATACTCTACCTAATTCATTACTGTATATAATATTTCATTAACATTTTCCAACATATTGGCTAGTATTTTTTTAAAGACTTTATTTTTTAGAGTAGTTTTATGTTCATAGCAAAATTGAAAAGGAGGTACAGAGATTTCCCATATACTCTCCACCCCCACACATGCACAGCCTCCCCCCTTATCAACATACCCTTCAAAGTGGTTACCTTTGTTACAACTGATGAATCTACACTGACACATCATGATCATCCAAAGTCCATAATTTACCTCAGGATTCATTCTTGGTATTGTACATTCTGTTGGTTTGGACAAATGTATAATGACACGTATCTGTCACTATGGTATCATACAGAGTAGTTTCACTGCCCCCAAAATCCTCTGTGCTCTGCCGACTCATTCCTCCTCCCTCTCCCCCAACCCCTGGAGATCACTGATCGTTTTACTGTCACCATAATTTTGCCTTTTCCGGAATGTCGTATAGTGGTAATCATAGATTATGTAGCCTTTTCAGATTGATGTCTTTGACTTAGTAATATGCATGTAAGGTTCTTCTTTGTCTTTTGATGACTTGCTAGTTCGTTTCTTTTTAGCACTGAGTAAGATTCCATAGTCTTGATGTACCACAGTTTATATATCATTTTACCTACTGAAGGATACTTTGATTGCTTCTAAGTTTTGGCAATTATGAATAAGTCTGCTATACCCATTCCTGCGCAGGTTTTTGTGTGATTTACTACTTTTTGAAAGAGACTGTTTGTATTTGAAAGTACTTTGAAAATTGTAAAACCCAATTCAAAGGTAAAGAATTTTTTTTTTTTTGAAGGAGAGGAAGGGGGTGAGGAGCTTGTGCAACCCAGGGGCATGACCCACCACTTGACCTAGGACCTAGGACCTAGTTCCCAGCCCCAGGGTATGATCTTGGACCAGTGGCTGTAAGGTCCAGAGACATATCAGGGCAGGGCCAGACTAGGGTGAGACGAGGTAGTCATCCTAGGGCACAAAATTTAAGGAAGTCCTAGCACCTTAGTCCTAGCACTGATTCAGTACATTGTAAAGAAAGAGCTGTTTTATTATGCTTAATTTTAATCTACTTTTCCCAAATTTGTGTTCTATTGAACCCTGTTCCTCAAGGTGTTAACTTGTATACTTCAAAAACAGTGTTGTGGTCAAAATATGATTGGAATGCATATTAAGCTCCCTCTCAGATAATTGAGTTACATTTGCATATTACAAGCTCTGAAAAGGCCTACAATAATAAAATCTGTTTAATCTTACTTAACATAACAGTTTCCATTTTGCTTCTCAGCATTTTCGATCTTTCCTAAAACTATAAATACTGACAGTGAAAACCTGACAAGAATTAAAGAAAGAAAAGGTAGCTTGCCAGAGAATGTGGTTCTGAATCCTATATTATTTCAGTGTCAAGCAAGAACTATATTATTTAGCCAGTTATATTATGGAGGACTCATTTTTAAGATTTATTTATTAGCCTTTATGGATGACTGTTAAAATTATAATATTCTTTTAAATTGTGTTGATACAATTCTAAAAAGCCATCACATTTGGTAGCTTCTTAAATTTTAAGAAATATTTTATCTATGGTAAATCCAGATTTTGATACAATCACTCAGTGTTGGGATTCTTTTATATCTTGCTTCCTCCAAAACAAAAACAAAAACAAAAACAAAAACAAAACCCTTCTAAGAAAGAGTAGTGCTATAGTACTACTCAGATTTTATTTCAGAGTGATCCAATCAACAATGATTATCTAAGAATTCCTTACTGTGTTCAGGGCTCTGTGCTTTTATCATATTCTAGAGCTGAAAGTAAAATGTTACTGTAAAATCTTGAATGTTTAAAAATGGTGTTAACAGAGGTTCTTCCAGAACTTTCCAGACATAACTGTAGCAGTCTGTAATGCTTACCATCACTCTTACCCTTGTGCTTAGGAGGCAGCCTGGGTTTGCTGTCTCTGACAAAGAAGAAACCCTTTACTTACCTCTGGGCCCATGACCAATTTAAGGAGCAGTGGGAAGACAACGCTGACAGAATAAAAATATTCAGTTAAGTCCTAAGTGAGGGTGGGGAGTAGTAAGAGGAAGAGTAACCTAAAAAGAGATTATAGGCAAGAACAGGAGCTTACCAGATCTGGATGCTCCTTGAAAAATCTGTCTCATTTTTTAAATGAGGCAGACAGAATTGATGAAACATGAGAGTTCATATTTCAGGATTACCAAAATCATTCTCTAGTCCCAAATTTGCTCTCAGTGTTGTAATGATTAGGTAAATTTTGAACACCACATGTCTTTGAAGGTGAAGGTGGGAAAAGAACCTATGGCAGAGCACCTATAAGAGGTGCCTTACGGAGGATGTTAAGAGATGCTATAGATCTATCTGCCCATTGCATCTGGAGTAGGGATGGAGGCAAGGTAATCACAATTCAGAATAATAGATCCTATTTTAGCTGAATCGTGTATTTCAGAGCCATCATTTATTCATCCAATTATTCTTTTAATTTTTCAATATTTTAATAAAAAATTAATGAGCATCTACAATATATCGGGCACACCCCTAGGGATTTAGGATATGGAGGTTTTTAAAAATGACTTTCTAATAATAATTTATCAATATTGGCTCATCAGTGGTAGCAAATGTACCATACTAATATGTGATGTTAATAATAAAGGACTCTTGTGGAAGAGTGTTGAGGAGCTACTTGGGAATTCTACTTTCTGCTCAATTTCTCTGTGTAGCTAACAAAACTGCTCTTAGCCCATGTGGCAACAGTAAAATACCATAGCTTAGGTGGCTTAGAAACAAGAAATTTATCTTTCACAGTTCTGGAGGCTGGGAAGTCCAAGATAAGGTGCTTACAAGGAAGTTTTCATTCTGAGGTCTCTTGTCTTGTCTTGGAGGTGGCTGTCATCTGAATACATGCTCACATGACCTCTTCTTTGTGTGTGTGTGTGTGTGGAGAGAGAAATCGAACTCCACACTCATAACCTAGTCTAACCCTAATTACAGCTGATCCTTGAACAATGCTGAGGTTAAGGGTACCAAATACCCCCCCACCCCAGCACAGTTGAAAATGGACTTGTAACTCTTGACTGCCCCAAAACTTAAGTATTTAATAGCCTACTGTTGACTGGAAGGTTACCGATAGCATAAACAGTTGATTTACACATATTTTGCATGCTTTATGTATAATATACTGTATTGTTACAATAAAGTAAGCTAGAGAAAATAAAATATTAAGAAAATCATAAGAGAAAAACACATTTACAGTACCATACTATATTTATTAAAAAAAAAAAAATCTGTGTATAAGTACTTGGACCCACACAGTTCAAGTCCATGTTGTTAAGGGTCAACTATACCTCCCAAAGACCTCATCTCCAAATAACAGAGCATGGGGAGTTAGAGCTTCAACATATAAATTTTGGGGGGCAGGACAAAATTCAGACCATAGCACACTAAAAATAATAATATGCTATTTTTATTTATTTTTTATTTTTAGAGAGGGAGTGAGGAGGGGCAGATAGAGAGGGAGAGAGAATCCTAAGCAGGCTCCACACCCAGGGTGGAGCCCAACATGGGGATTTGATCTCACAACCCTGAGATCATGACCTGAGCCAAAATCGCTTAACCAACTGAGCCACCTAGGTGCCCCAATAAACACTATTTTTAAAATTAAAAATATGACTATCTAGTGGAAGAGCTAAATACATAGCCAGTAATAACAATGGGTGCTTTAATGGGCCATATACATAAGGTGTTACAGTGCCACAGAGAAGGGGTATCTAACTCTGGAAAAAGTCGTGCCTCTGTGAAGTCTAGAATTAGCTGGACAAGGAATGTGTAGACTGTAGTGGTGGTGGTAGAAGTTAAGGGAGAAGACAGGAGGGTGGGAAAGGAAGCTATTCCAGACAGAGAGAACGATAGTGCAATGGAATAGAACCTTTGTGTGTATGCTGGGTTTCCCCAGGCTTGACACCAAGCTCTGATTCAAACATATCTGTACATATGGGTTGTACCACAAGCAAATTAGCATGAGGATTTTGAATTGGACAGGAGCCAAAAGTTTTGCATAGATGCCAGAAATGATGACTTGGCTGAAGAGACAGAATGGTGTTTGCCGCTTCCTCAGGCCCATGCCCTCAAGTCTGAGCCCAATAAAGAGAAGGAGGTTCAGTAAGAAGCAAAACAGACTACTTTCCAGAGGGTCTTTGTGAGATGTAGGAGAATAAGGAACTCTGCCGTGTACCTCAGGGGAGAATCATTACAAGGGAAAGAGAATTGTCACAGGAGGAAGTTTCTCCACTTTGGACAGAGCTAGAATGACCTGAGTACAAATAAAACTGTAAGAAAGTCTGGGCAACTTTGGCAGTTGGGAACTGGGTTTAAGGTTTGGGAGCCCTTTTTGTGACAGCAAGTAACTAGAACAAAGGAATATGGGAAAATATTCATGAGCATGAGTGAAACACCAAAGAAATATTTGGGGAACGATTTTGTAAGAGATAATGCATGGATAAGTGCATGAGCCTGAGAAGATGGAGTCAAGGGCATTGATTTTATTTTATTAATATTCCCTAATTGGTGTAAATCAGGCTACGTAGGTCAACAAAGTAAGGGTTTTGTATTAGATGTTCTGTTTTGTCAAATAGCACAAATGTTAATCTCAGAGGGACACTTCTCATCATTTTTTGTAGTCTAACAACAAATCTTTCTGACCTTTGGCTATCTATCTATCTACTTACCTACCTTCCTCCCTACCTACTTTGGCTTACCTACCTATCACTTAGTCACCTGATCAATAAGTGATATTGAGATGGTATTCTCAGCTTACTAAAAAGTTAACTTACAGAATCCTACAACTTATTTGCATTCGGATGGATTGCGTATGGTGTTCTTTATGTACATTGCATCACTTCCTTAATGAAGAAAATTAAAGTGATCTGGCATAATATGATTTTCCTAATGTTTTGCTTAGTGCCTTAAAGTTCTTAATGATTTGTTTTAATGCCATTCCCAACACCGAAATTAAGGTTAACATTTTAAATGATTACCATCACTATGCCTGTTTTTTTTTCCTTTGCATTTCCAAAGATGCCTTTTTGTCCTTTTCTAATCTCTCTAGAAATGCCTCCCTGCTTTCTCTAGTTCTCAAAATAATAGCCAGCTCCTTAGTGATAAGAATCACATATTCCACAAGGATTCTGAAGGCCTGTGTTTGATTGTGAAAGTATCTCAGATATTTTCTTTGCCATTTATTTAGTTTTGTCCTTGCTTCGCAACTATGATCTAGTTATGGAAACACATTGGGCTTTTCCATAATGATTGGCGTAAATAATATCACTGACAACCTTTTCTTCTCTTGATACTTTATTACTTTCTTAACATCCATTCTCTTCCTATCAAAAGGCCAGTAACAGCTTTCTTCAAGCTTTCTTAATGCTTAGCTGAGAAGTATTGTCTTCTTCCTGTCACACATCCTATGAACAATAGAGTTTTTCTCCGCAGTATCCCCTGAATCCCCTATATGATTTTCCATTTTCCTCAGCTTCCTCCATTGTGATTCTTCTCGCTTCACATTTATGTTGTTCTCCTGGTGAGCGCTTTTGGGTGCATATGTTCACAGAGTCAGGAAGTTTGAAAGGAATACGGGGACCCCCGCTGCTGAGTGTGCATGTTGTCCGGTCACAAAACTCTTCCTGTTTACGCATGACTTCTGCATTGTCATCATGGCTTTCATAGAAAACCTGTCAGCAGATTTTATCACATGGAACTAAAATTAATCTATTATTTTATGGCATTACAAAGCCTGTATTTCTCTAATATCAGTGTGGACTTGCCACAAGGATGACAGAAGCAGGAGGGCTTATTTCTATTTTTGAAACACAAACATAAAAATCTGGGAGGGAAGTTGCCAGTTTGACTGTAAAAGGACTTATATGGCCTGCAGTTATTAAACAAACTCTGGAACAGAGATCCTCCCTACTCAGGGCCTTCCCCTGAGGGAGAAGTGGGGTTGGACTGTGCTTGGAAGGAAACAAAAGTGATAGAGAGATTTTTCCACCTAATTCACAAAGTGAGCTTGAGGGAGTATCCCAACTGAGCCTGGTCCTTCCCCTGGCCTGGCAGGAAGGCATACCAGCACATCCTGAACGTCTTTCCTCCTGCCTACTTCATATTCACTCGGCAGTAGGTGGGAATGAAGGCAGCCGGCTAAGGAGTGTGAAGAGTTGAATGAGGTCCTAGTACCTTTATCAGTGATGGCACCTGTGTGCCCAGGACTGGACCACACGGCCAACATGCCACGGTTACCGCATATATTACATAAGGTGCTGATTCTCATGCGAATATGATTCCCAGAGAATATTGAACCTTCCTAATGTTTGTGGATCACAGAGGCTGTAATTTAGGATTAGAAAATTACTGTTGAAGTCTTTTATTCAACGGTTTATTTTTCAAATATTTATTTTTTTTGGCATATTTTCTTTTTTTTTTTTTTTAAAGATTTTATTTATTTATTTGACAGAGAGAGACACAGCGAGAGAGGGAACACAAGCAGGGGGAGTGGGAGAGGGAGAAGCAGGCTTCCCGCTGAGCAGGGAGCCCGATGCGGGGCTCGATCCCAGGACCCTGAGATCATGACCTGAGCCGAAGGCAGACCCTTAACGACTGAGCCATCAGGCACCACTTTTTCAAATATTTATTATGTACTATGTGTTAGGACACTGTGCTAGATTCTAAGGCAAAAACAAAAACAAAAACACAAAACAAAATTTAAAAAACCCCGAAAAACAGTGAACAATTCAAATATAGTCCCTGATCGATACAGACCTATACAGTCCAATGCAGAAACCAGGCAATAAACAGATAAACAACAAATGATTACTAATTGTGGTGAAAGTTATATAAAAAACAAACAAGGTGTAGTGATATAGAAGTACAAGTTTTTATAGGTAGGAATGTCAAAGAAAGTTAGATTCAGGGGGACACACAAAGGAAGTGAAGAATCAGGGAGAATAGAAAAACAAAGTTAAAATCTCTGAGGAAAGAAAGACAGTGGGATACACTAGAACAAAATGCTTTTCTGCAGCAATATAGAAATAGGTCACGTGCATATATTGTCAAAGACAAATTATACTGGATAGAGTCAGACAAGCAAAGATGAATTTATTCTGAACTATTGCAAAAGGAGAGAGAGATTGGGCTCAACTCACTGAAGCAACAGATAGAAGAGTTTTTCAGCCCTGGGCTGAGCTGGTGGGAAAGTACTGGAGGCCAAAGACAGGAGGTTGGTCAATGTGATTAGGCCATCTGTGTTTACCAGTGGCGCTTGTTAGGCTTCTACCGTCCAGGACACTGGGAAATAGGAGCCTGATCTTTCTTGATGATTACATTTCAAAGGAATGGCCCAGGCCCTTGAGAAAGATTTTCCTGAGCTATAAAACTGAGAAGAGCCTGGAAAAAGATTTATATCTCAAAGGGGAAGAGAAGGAATTTACAATTGCAAAGTTGTCTAAAGTAAATGCTCTAAAAAAAAGGGAAGGTCACAGGTTTACCGTCAGGAAGAACTTTACTGTCTGAAGTTGAGGTAAGCTGAGGGGAATGGTAAGTAGGTCTTGGTAAGTATGAGAAAAAGGGAGAGAGAGACTGGGAAGCAGAGACACAGAGAGAAACAGCAACAGAGTCAGCAAGAGAGGAGAAAGACTGAGAGAGCGAACAGAATAGAGAATGAGCAAGGGGTGCAGGCGGGGAAGAGACTCGTGAAAGCCAGCTCATGGTTCCGTAGTCACACTAACACCTGGAGCTGGTTCTCTCGCTATGAAAGTCCAGTACTGAAACCAGAGGCAGAATTAGGTTTGGTGAGGCCTGAAGCTTATGAAATTGGGGGTAGGGGGTGGTTAATTAAGAAAAGGATTGAAAAAGTGCTAATACAAAACTAGGAATGGGGCCTTGATGGGGCCCTCATGCCAGCAAGGAGTTCTGAGTCCTGAGCTTCCTCAGCTTTATTGTTAATCCCTTCTGACTCTACTTATTAATCTCACTTGTCCAACATTGTGCTTTTAGACAAACATTTTCCCCAGTATATCACACTGATGCTTTTGATTATATGAGTTCTCGTGACTTTCTATAGAATCTGCAAAGAAAGGAAGATACTTAGAAAAGCGATTCTATCATTCAGTTTTCTGCTTTTATCACATATTTGTGTTTTAGGGGTAGGCTTTATAGGTGTATTCTTTTTATAATGCCATGGAATTATTTCTATCAGCTTTTTTTTTTTTTTTTTTACAAATTATGCCTCTGATTATTCCTTCTCACCCTCTTATTCTGAAATATAGTGCTATTAGCCTTCTGTTTTTTAAAGCAGATAATGGTGACTAATTGCAGCTGGTTACTGCCCTGTGTCCATTATTCTGCCATAGTTCCCTGAAAGCACATTTTTCTTTGATGCTGCTTTTGAGTATTTACAGCTTATTTCAAGCCTACTTCAGGTCTTTGTGGCTTGCGTCTTGTGTTCTTTTATCAGAGTGAATATAGTTATATGAAAAGAATTGGAGTATGCCTACAGATTATAAGTAATAGTGAGTAACATTAGATCCACCAATTTTAAATTGTAGTTTCTTTGAGGATGTCTCAGGAATTCCACAAATCTTCTTTACATATATAGCATGTAAAAACTGTATTTTAGAAGGTGTAATAATAAGCAGCCCATTCTCTAATGTTACACATCAAATATTAATGCATTAGGGACCAACAGTACATGAGCATGTGCCTCCAGGTTAATGCCCTTCGTGTACCATTGGACTAAAGCTTTCCCTGTCATATCTCTAATCAGTGAGTATGAGATTTGAAGGAGATCAGTTTTTAAGTTCCCTGTATGCGTAAATTGGGATTTTCTCAACCTATACAACCAAAATAAATTCTTCAAATTTGTGTTTGTTGGGACAACCTTGTTACTTTCATTGGTTGACTTCATAATAAGTAAATATTTTATCTTTGAACATATGAAATGAGCAATTTATTGAGGTTGTACATATGATTTTATTCAGAGAGGAAAAAAGATCCTGCTGCTAGAAAATTGGAAAGCATTGTTCTGTTTAGTGACTCATCTCAAGTCACGCATCTAATGGTAGACCATCAATATATGTCAGCATTTAAGACCCTGGCCTTGGATCCAGATAAACATATCTGACTTTGAATTACACCATACATAAATTTCTGACATGCAAATTTCTTATCTTTTATTAAATTCAGTGTCCTCTTCTATAAAATAGAAATAGTAATGCCTACTACCTATGGTTATTGTGAGAATTATTTATCTAATAAATATATTCTGAGCACCTGCTATGCCCAGGAATTGTCCAGTATACAAAGAGATTCCCTACTCCCATGGAATCTTAGGATTTAATTAAAGGAAAGAGACAATAAATATATTTTTTAAAGCAGTGAATAAAAATAGTGTAATATGATAGAGAGTCACTGGTCAATTTTGAGTTGGGTGATCAGGGAAGACCTCTCTGAGGAGGGGACATTTGAGTCAACATCCAAATGACAAGAAGGATTCAACCACACAAAAAGTAAGGGAGGATAAACATTTCAGGCAAATGAAACAGTTAATAGAGAGGCCCAAGACTAGGATGAGCCCAATATGTCTAAAGAAGAGAGAAAAAAATCCCAGTATGTCTCAGGATTAGTGTGTGAAGAGGGGAATATTATTAGACAAAATTAGAGAGGAGGTTTAGTAAACTGAGGTAAGTAATTTGGATTACTCTAAGTAGAATGGAAAGCTGTTGAAATGATGTTTTTAGTTTTATTTACTGTAAATCTCATTGGTGGATGTGTGAAGGCTCACGCATTGGATTTAAATAGTTGTTTTTGTTTTCTTCATCTAGTATTCCATTCCTCATCTTAATATCAACTTCAGTTCCTTTTGGGAAATCATCTCTTCCTTGGTGGGTGTCGTTGAGTGAGCCCTGACCTTCCCCCAACCCAGGCACGTCCTGAGGAAAACTGAGCATGTTTCCTTCTGCAATTTGAATATGAAGCAGATTGACAATGAAATTGAAAATGTTTGGTGTCTGTTCATACTGAATGTACACTCTGTAATTTATACTTTCTTGCACTATCTCCTCCCTATTTCAAAATCTGCTTCTCGATCCTTCCCATAGAGTTTGATAAGCTCCTAATATATTTCCAACACATTCTCTTTAACCAGTGACAGTTTCAGTTGCTTGCAACCAAAGCCCTAACTAATGGGGTACATAAAGTCCCTGGCATATAGTAGGCCCTCAGTAACTGTTATGATTTATGATAGAACTGAACTTGAACTCAGGCTTCCTGACTTTCAATCTTCATCCAACTGGCTTCTGTCTGTCTTTCAGGTAGTTTCTGCTTGGCTTTCAGCAGTTTGTTTTGTTTGCATATAACATATTAGAACTTTGGGGCTGAATTTTATCTCTGTAGCTTACTGTGGCAACATATTTGCTAAATGTTTCACTTCTTAAGCAAATCTCAGGCTTCTTGATTCTTAAATTTCAGTAGGCAAATTTGTTTGGGTATTTTCTCAGGACAGATATAAACAAACACATGGAATAGCTCATGTTCAACTCTTCGTTAAGCATTTCTTTAATCAAAGTGAGTGTTTTAATTTGAGTGGGAGAAGGATGTGAATGAGTGCAAATGCATGAATTTTTTATTATTAAAATTGTTTTTAAGTAACAAAAATGAAAGCAACCTAAACTCATTCATCCTAAGAAATGTGATTAAATGAGCTGTATTTTATGCCATCAATTGGCAGCTGCAAGACAAAGTGCATCTCATTATTGACGCTGTCAGTCAGATCATACTATAATGCGGTACCATAAGAATCTGTTACTTGAAGCTAGCTAAAAGTGCTCCCTGAGTTTCAGTGTCCTGCCATGATGAAATGGGGCTTTTTAACCACAAGAAAGGAACAGAAAGGGAACAGATGTGTGAAGGACTTGGCAGGTAAACAAACCCCATTCTCAGTCTGGATTGAGAATCCTCTGTTGAATTGAATCTTTGAGAAGAGATCTTTTGAAGGAAATGAAGCTGCCATTCACAGAGAGAGTGATCTGGCTCTCCTCATAAACTATGCAATATAGTGCTGCCTCTTGCTTTTCCATCTCTGTGCCCTGTGCCAAAGTTACCTTCCCCAACCAGATACCTTCTAAAACACGTTGGTAAAGCCAACACTGAAAGGTATCTGGTTACTTAATCAATTCCCAAATCTAATGCTGTATGACTTCATTCCTCCAGGGTCCAAGAGCAGTATAGGCATCTGGAAAAGTAAATGTAATTGCTAAAATCGTTTCCAATTATATGTGCTCACTCCAGCTCCGCTCACAATATGTGTGGTTGCACAGGTGTCTCATTAATGCTTAAATATAGGGATTGACAGAAACAATTATAGTTTCCCTTAGACTTGTAGGAATCCTTCAGTTCACCGATGGAGTATTGGACTGAAGCTGGGAGACCTGAATTCTACTTCTGGCTCTCATACTAATGAGATATGTAACCTCAAGCACATGACTTAATCTCACTACCTTCTTCTTTAAAATGATGGGAGTAGGTTATGTGACCTTTGAGAATGATTGTAATTAGGTTTCCAGTCCAAAACTGGAACAATTGATATGTGAAGGAATTTTTCCTGGGTAAAAGAAATATATTTGGCCCACTAAAATACTGACATATTTGGAGCTTCACAGAAGCAATGTTTGAAATCAGAAAACTGATTTGAAATCAGGAAACATTCAGGAAAATACTTGAAATCAGGAAAGTCTCAGAAAATTAGGGACATAGTCTCACCATATTAAGAAGGCTGCCCTCTGGTTCTAGCATCTTGAGATCCAAGGGGACTCAGTGAGCCACCAGTATTTTTTTCCTTTTCTTTTTAAAATCAGTTTTATTGCCATTGTATAATTTACACACAGTAAAATTCATTCCTTCGGGAGTTCAGTTATATGAATTTTGACAAATGCATATAGTAATTTAACCACATCACAAGAAAAATATAAAGTGTTTCTCTTACTTCAAAAAGTTGCCTCGAGCTTCTTTGTAGTCAGTCCCTTTCTCTCATCCTCAGTGGATGGAAATCACTGATCTTTTTCCATCTCTATAGTTTTGTGATCATTAGGTGGAATCATGAAGTACACAGCATTCTCATTTAACATAGTAAATTTGAGACTCATCTGCGTTGCAAATATCAGTAGTTTACTTCCTTATATTACTGAATAGGGATTGTGGTGGGCAGAATAATGACCCCACTCTTATCCCCCATGGATGTCTACACCCTAATCCCTGGAACCTGTGAACAATTTGCCTTACTTGGCAGAGCAACTTTACAGGTAAGATTAAGATTACAAAGAGATGGAGAGATTTTCCTGGATTAAATGGGCAGAGTGCAATCTAATCATATAAATCCTTCAGAGGGGGAGAATCTTGGCTTTAGTAAAGAGGGAGATGAGATGGAAGAAGTTGGGGGGAGATTTGACGCATAAGAGGGACTCACCTGACAATTTCTGGCTTTGAAACTGAAGGAGAAGAGGACCACACGAGTCAGTGAAGATGGTTGGCCATCCCTATTACTTTTGAAATTCATATGGAAGCCATAATTTTCCCACTACACATTGTGTTATATTAAGTTTGAATTCATCTGGATCTCTTGACTCTTGCTTTAAAAGTTTCTTCCCTTTCTGTCTGCTGGGCAGTTATTAATTTCTAATGATTCCTAATAAACATAACAGGTAAGCTGTCACTCACTGTAAGGAATTTTAAATCGTTAACTGAGGAAACAAACCTTTAAGTCAGCCCTTGATTCTAAGGCTACTCTTGCCATACACTGACCATGTGAATATGGCAAGTGGCTGAACTTCTCTAAGCTTCAGTTTTTAATTCGTAAAAGGTGGAAAATAATACGGGTTGTTATGAGGATTAAATGAAATAATGTTTCTTAAACACCTGCTTGGAACAGTGCCTGGCCTGGAGAAAACATTCAAGAAGTGATGATTTTATTATTATTGCAATTTTTAATAACATGAACATCTCGGAGAGTATCTTTTTATGACCACGTATTTTCAAATTTTGGGATATCTTTTGTGGGTTACACCTACTAATTAAATACCACATGACCAATAATGCCAGGGAGAATCCCATCAGTAGGACAGCCAATCCTACTGAAGCTAGTTATCTGAACAAATTATTTTGACTATAGTTTTAGAAAAGCAGGAACTATAGCTCCAGCCAAACAAATATCTTTACTGCTGATTGTTGCAAATCTTATGACTTTGGCCATGCCATATCACCTCTTCAAACTTGGTAAAAGTAATCTCCAAGTTATTGAGAGACTTCTACCAGGACGAATACAGTCCACACTCAACAAACATTAATTTTCTCCTTCACAAAAGAAATTTGGAGATTAAACAACAGTATGATACATGTTCATGAATAAACCAATAATGTAAATAGAAGTTTGTGTACAACTTGGCGTTCATGCTCCGCACCAAACTTTTTTAAGTGCTCATTTGCGATGCAGAGTTCTGACTCAATTTATGGTGTCCAGAGAAATAAAGAAGTTAAATTCCTTTCTTTGCCTCTCGTAGGTGTTTTTGAGGGTAGAAGTGCTTTGAATCTTTGTTGTTCCAATTGTGAAGCAAATTAGTCCAGTCGTAGCCTGGTATTAACTCGGTGAACCTTGAAAGGATGTGGGAATCCTGGTGGGATGAAGAGACAGTGACCTGTTTCAACTCGGTTGTTTCTCGTATGGCTGCAGCATATGCGTATTACTTGCTGATGATCTTTTGATGTGACTCGCTGCACAGATGTCTGAGAGAAGGACCAACCAAGCTACCTCTTTATCTCTTCCTGTTTTGATATGCTTAGTTCCAACAAAGTCTTGAGCTGGATTTGACTGGATTGCATTATCGAGCCTCTAAAAGTTAAGCCATAGTCTGTGTGGCAGACAAAAGTGTGACTTAAATTAGCAGACTGGGAGCCTTTGAAAGTTAGTAACTGCTAACACAGCTAGCTGTTCTTGTACTGTGTATGAATTAATACAATATTTCATCTCTACCATCAACCCACTTTCATGTGAACAAGGGCAGAAGAAGGGGGAGGAGGCACATAAGATAAGTGCCTGTTGAAAATACCTCGTTCACCAAAATCCTGGTTTTCAGAGTAATGAAATGGCAGTTTGATCCATTAAAATTTCAACCTTACAATATTCAAATTTCAAATTATGTTCATTAGAACTCTCATGGCCTATTTCAACCTTCTTTCACCTAGAACAGCCCCACTTTTAGCTATTTTACATATTCTACTGATAATGACAATCTGAAAAATTTTCACTGATAAAGTTACGAAACATGTTTAACCTAAGCTAGAAACATTTTCCAGTCACTTTTATAAGGTTTGTATTTAAGTCATCTTAGGATGCTATTGTTTGACACAGATTAGAAAGGAATCCTCATCATCAAATAAAACTTTGCTTCTCGGTCTCCAAACTTGAGATACATAAGGTAAGCTCAATATAGAACGTGCATTCTTTCAAGATAATTATACCTCTCTCTCTGACAAATATACGTGTTAGAACTTAGATGGACGAAACGTGTAGTATGCTAACTACATACCTCAAGAATAGCTGAGCTGACTCTTCAGAGTTCAGAATTTTACTGTGGCCTGCGTAACTTTTTGTTTTAATTGGAATACGTAAATACAATGAAAAAGGATATACTTCTCTGAAATTTATTTTTCTAAAAACAACGGTATCTTCAACATAAGGTTATCATGAGGCATGGATGCTGTCACATAGGTGAAATAGCGTAATGCCTGGTACATAGTATATGCTCAATTTTTTTAAAGATTTTATTTATTTATTTGAGAGAGAGAGAGTGAGCATGAGCGGGGGGAGGGGCAGAGGAAGAGGGAGAAGCAGGCTCCTGCAGGGAACCCAGGGAGCCTGGACACAGGGTTCTATGCCAGGACCCCAGGAGGCTTAACCGACTGAGCCACCCAGGCACCCCAGTATGTGCCCAGTTGATGTGAAAGAGTTTTGGCAATGAGTGGAAGCAAAGTAAGTAGGGAGCCTTCTGTATTCTTGGGATGGCTGGCAGGTAAGTGTAGCTAAGAGTCCCCATCCTAATTCTTACTTATCATTCAAGTGTCAGATTAAAATGTTTATCTGGAAGGTCTTCTTTGACTTCTCAGTATAAATTATGCACCCTCCTCTACACTCTTATGTACTTAGTTTGTGTGTATTTTTTAACATCTCCTTGATCTCTTCTGTTTGGGTCATTATAGTACTAAGCACATAGATAAGTGGTAAATGATAGAGCCTTTTTAGACTTTAAATTTCAGTCTGGCCCTGGGGCCTGTGCCCTTAACCAATAAACTCTGCTGCATCTTCATGAATCCTATACCTTTATTATACCCTATATAAGGAATTATGTACTTTGAAGCTGATATGCATAGTTTTTACTCTAATAAAGATATGTAAAATAGAAGTTAGAGAAGGATGAAATAAAACATATAAATAAAGTTCTGGAATTTTCTTGCTGGTCTCCAGTGGGCATTCTTGTGCACCCTGGGGAGTGACACACTCCTCTTGGATAATATTGGTGAAATGATCTAAACCACTAAATAATCCAACCAAACTTGCTAAGTCTCCCTCATTAAATTAACTATCTCATCTTCTTTTTATTAAATCTAGCGATTTGAATGCTGTGTTTTTAAGTGATAAAAATAGTTTACATTCCTTCAGAAAAAAAAAGAACAAACAGCTGGTCATCTAGAAAGCTTCCAGAAATAAAGGACATACAACACAGGGAACAAGTGTAAGATGTAAATGTTGGTCCTCTGAAAAGTCACATTACATCAGACCAAGGGTATGTCTCTATTGATCTATGATTATGTTGCCACTCTTTGTTTTGGGATTATTAGGATATTGTAAAGTATTCTGTTCCCCTAATATTTTTCTATATTTAATCTTTGCCACTGTTTTCCACTGAGGTTCATGAATTCAGATTTTTAATGTGACGTAACATGACATAGTCAAAGAGCAATGGATTGGAGAACTTGATTTTGTGATGGTCATTAAGAAAGCCCAGCTCACACAAATTGCCTTGGGGAAACCATCTTATCTTTTTGGATGCTAACTTCTTTAACTGTAAAATAAGCTCAGTGCCTTGAACATAGAAGGCCCTCGGTTATTTCTTGAAAAGGGAACAGGAGAGAGTTAGGGGGAGGAATTAGAGTATATGATTAGGTTTCTTGGCTGCTTTAAAATTCATTGGCTCTCTGATTTCTGAACTTTGTGTTGAATTTAAAATTGGAAGATTTGGGTTTTAGTGATCAACTTTTTGATCACCATAACCATGGATCCAGCTGCATTCAAGCGTAGAATTCCATGCTACAATCATATTACAGGACTTAACAAGATTAAAAGTCAGTTCTCACTGGTCACAAGGTTTGAAGTTCACAAGGTTTGAAGCACCTGAGTCTGTCCATCCACATTTAAGGTCTTCTTCAAACAAGAACGGTTCACATGCATACGCAAATCTCACATGCATGTGCAAATCAGGCTGACTGATCATGTGGATAGGACTTCTGGTTAATATTCATTGGTACTCGTACATTCTCCTGGTTCTCAATTTACATTAGGGAAAGCATTTATTACTTGACACTGATTTCATTTAAAAGCTTGAGCTTGAGAAGCAACTTTCTCCAAAAGAGAATTGGAGATAAAAAATGAAGGCGTTTCTGAGAGCTTGCAGCCTCTCTGCCCAACAGTCTAAGAGTGGGCTAAGAGTGCCTTAAAGAGGATGATGACAATGATTGACAGATTTCAATTTCTTCTCATCTTTACATGTGCAACTTCAGGAGTTTGAATCATCCCTTAAAAATGGATATTGTAACTATTTCCAAAATATAATGAACCCTTTAAATTGAAGCTTAGCAAAAAGCTTCCTTTACAAAATATCATCTACTATCTTTTTGACTGAATTATTCTTCCACAGAGTATCAGAATCCTTATAGTGGGCTTTTTGGGTCTTTCCAAAATTGTACCAAAGATTTTAAATCTGTAAACAGAAGCCCAGAGTCCCCCTTGTTAAATATATCCCTGACTATTTTGTGTGTGAAAAGCATCCTCTTGAAATGATTCAATTTCCTAGTTTAGTAGTTATGCTTCCAGATATAATTATGTATTAGCCAAGGATTTGAAGCCTCTCACTTGTAATTATGTGGTCTCGTTAGGAAACTGGCTGTGCAAAGGAAATCAGTGATTAAACTTTCATTCAGCATAGTTTCTTCATCAGTCCTTGGAACAGGTGTCAGGATTATTCTCTGTTGGTATTTTGCTTGGTACCTGGACTATTAATCAGTTTGTATGAAAAGTTGGGATGATATATTGTCTCTGCCTTAAATCCTTTATATTTTGTGGGTTGTCATGGCATTTAAGGTAATAGATAACTCCCTCTGGGTCATTAAAAGCAAGAAGGTCAGGCTTTCCTTTTTTCCTGACACAGCAGAGCTCTGATTAAATGTAAAGGCACAAGGTGATTTCTTCCATTGTGAAATCTCCTATAGGATGAGTGTAATGTAAGCGATTATTTCAAATGGAAACAGCAACTGCAGTAAGCCTTTGGCAAGTTTATTTCGCATTAGCCCATGCTGATAAAACTGTTAAAGTTTTCTCAGACCAATGGTAATTGTACTCTGTTTTGTGTAAAGGCAGAAATACATTTTTGGTAGAGGGAGAGGGACTTATTTGAACCCAACCTAATGATTTTGTAAATACTATCAAGTCCCTTAATCAGAATAAAGCATTATAATAGTACACAGTACTGTGCATGTTAATAAGTTTATCTCTGTGATCCTCCTACTCAGCTACTTTGCAAGTTTACCATTAATCTCAAAATCTCATTCCTAATCATCCACTTTAATTTTTTAAATTTGAAAGTGTTTTTTTTCTCCTCAAAATTTCAGTCATTCGGTTTCCACTAATCATTTCTCCATTCCCTTGGGCCATCCTCTCTTCTCTCTCCCCTGACTTCCTTCCCTCTTTCTCATCTTTGTTTACATGATTCACAATTTAAAAATAAAAAATTTAGCAAATCTGTTAAGAGCCTATGTCACAGTTTTCTTTCAAAGTCTGCAAGAGGAGATGGCTAAGCTGGCCAAAAATTATTCTTTCTTGGTAAAGATATGTTTAAAGTAAAAAGATTGATTATGTAATCATTGGCTATCTGGATACAAGAAAAAAGAATATTTAGCTAAAGAGCATTAGATACCTGATTAACAGCTATTGAGTGGCATCTTAATTTTAGAAGAGGCCTTCCTATTGTTCAAGTTTATTAGGAATTTCTTCAGCATCTCATCGGGATTGTAAATTTCTTCCTAGAAGAAAGATGAGAGTTTCTCTGATCAAGGAAATTGTGTTCCCAACCACATTTGGGACAGTTTTTCTTTGTCAGTTACTACAGATAGAGGATTTACTTCAAAGAGATCATCAGATATAACTTTATACTTATATCCCATCTGTTTTTTTAAATCAGTTTTATTGAAGTATTATTTACATATAAACACTGTGCGTATTTAAAGTGTACATTTTTTGTTTGTTTTGATGCATGTTTACACTCATGAAACCATCATTACAGTCAAGATACGAACATATCAATCACCCTCAAAAGTTTTCTTGTATGTCTTTTTAATTTCTCCTTCCTGCTCCCTCTCGCCATCACCAGGCAAACACTTAAGTGCTTCCTGTAACTGTAATTAATTTGAATTTTTATTTCCTAGAAATTTATAGAAATGGATGTAGAGTTTGTACTCTTTTTTTAGGGTGGAAGAATCTGGCATCTTTCATGTAGCATAATTATTTTGTGAATCATTAATGTGTTATGTATAACAAGAAGGACAGTTCCTTTTTAATACAGAGTAGAATTTCATTATATGGATATAATACTATTTATTCATTCACTTATTGATGGACATCTAAGTAGTTTCCAGCTGTTGTCTAATACAAAAAAAACTGTTCTTAACAGATGTATATAAATCTTTGTATGGACATATGTTTCATTTCTTGTGAATAAAGACCTAGAAGTTGAATGACTAGATCATAGAGTTGGTGTATGTTAAAATTCTCAAGAAACTTCAAACTACTTTCCACCAGTTGCCAGATGCTGGAGGGTGAGGGAAATAGGAAGAGATTGGTAAAAGGGTATAAACTTTCAGTTATAAGATGAGTAAGATCTGAGGATGTAATGTATAACATGGTGATTATAGTTGATAACACTGTATTGTATAATTGGAATTTGCTAAGAAAGTAGAACTTAAATGTTCTCACTGACTCCCTCCTCCCCAAAGAAATATGTGAGGTGGTAGCTGGTGTTAACTAACTTAGTATGGAAAATCCTTTCAAAATATATATGCATATCAAATCATCACACTGTATACTTTAAATATCTTACAATTCTGTCAATGATACCTCAACAGAGCTGTAAAAAAAGAAAAGAAAAGAAAAGAACAAAACTATTGTACCGTTTATAGTCCCATCAGCATTGTATGAGTTTGGGTTTCTCCATACCCTTGCCAACACTTGATGTGGATGGCCAGTCTTTTTAATTTTAGGTAATCTAATAGATGTATAGTAGTATCTCATGGTGGTTTTTATTTGCCTTTACCTAAGGACGTTACCTAAGGACTTTACCTAGGGACATTTTGGTGATGTTGAGCATCATTTAATGTATTGGTTTGTCATACATATAACTTCTTTGGTGAATGTCAATTCAAATCTTTTTTCCATTTCTTTCTTTTTTTTTTTTTTGGTTGAGTTTTTTGTTTTCTTATGATTGAGTTTTGAGTTCTTTATATATTCTAGATATAAGTTCTTTATATAATTTGTAAATATTTCCTCCAGCTTATGAGGTGTTTTTTTTTTCATTCTCTTAACAAAGCAGAAAGTTTTGAATTTTGAATAATCTAATTTATTGATTTTTTTTATGATTATGTTTTTGGTGTAATATCTAAGAAATCTTTACCTAACCCAAAGACATAAAGATGTTCTCCTATGTTTTCTTCAAGAGGCTTTCTAGTTTTTTCTAGTTTTAGGACTATGATCCTTGAATGAATTTTTCTGTATTACATAGTATGAGGTAGGAATTAAAATTATTTTCCTCTCTCTTTGTGTGTGTGTGTGTGTGTGTGTGTGTGTGTGTGTGCGCGCACACGTACAGATATCTAGTTGTTCTAGAGCCAACTGTTGAAAAGACTATCCTTTCTTCACTGAATTGTCTTTGTACCTTTGTTGAAAACCAATTATCCATCTATATGTGCGTGTATTTCTAGACTCTATTTTGTCCTATTTATTTAGTTGTCTGTTTTCACACTGAATCACACTTGATAACATGATAAATGTAGCTTTTTAATAGTCTTGCAATAAGGTATAATTTGCCCTTCAACTTCATTTTTAATTTTAAAAGTTTCTTGGGGGGAGCAGAGGTTATTCTAGGCTCTTTGCATTTTCATACAAATTTTAGAATCAGTTTGTAATTTTTTAAAAGATCTTATTTATTCATTTGAAAGAGAAAGAGAGCATGAGCAGGGGGAAAGGACAGAGGGAGAAGCAGACTCCCCACTGAGTAGGGAGCCCAACATGGGGCTTGATCCCAGGACTATGACCTTAGCCAAAGGCAGACGCTTAACAGACTGAGCCACACAGGTGCTCCTAGAATCAGTTTGTAATTTCTATTAAAAATATCCCACTGAAGCTCTGATAGTATTAAAGGATAGATTAATTTGGGGGAAATTGATATCCTAACAATAATGAGCTTTCCAACTCAAAAACACAGTATATCTCTACATTTATATAGGTCTTTTTTTAATTTCTGTCAGCAGTGTTTTGTAGTTTTCAGTGTACAGGTCTTGCAAATATTTTGTGCTAGATTTATCTCCATGTATTTAATGTAATTTTATGCTATTGTAAATGGTACTGAAGTTTTTTGTAAATTTCAAATGCCTAAAGTTTTGTTGCTAGAATATGGAATTACAGTTAATGTTTGCATGTAATTCATGTATTGTGCAACTTTGTTAAACACACACATTAATCAGTCCTAGTACTTTTTGTGTGGATTTCAGTGGATTTTCCACGTAGAAAATCATCTTATCTGTATATAAAGACAGTTTACCTCTTCCTTTTCAATTTGGATGCTGTTTATTTATTGCCTTATTGAGCTGGGTAGGATTTGCATTACAACGTTGGATAGCAATTGTGGGAATTAACATCCTTATGTTTTCCTGACCTTAGAGGGAAAGCATCTTTCACCATTAAGTATGATATTATCTGTCCTTTGTAGTGTTCTGTATTAGTTGATGAAATTACCACCTATACCCTGTTTGCTCAAAGTTCCTTTTGGTCAGGAAAAGTTGTTGGATTTTGTCAAACGCTTATTCTGTGTCTACTAAAATGATTGATCATATGATTTCTCTTTAGTTTGTTAGTATGGTTAATATGGTTGCATTGATTGTATTCCAAATGTTAAACCAGTCTTTTCCCCCTAGATTTATTGATATACTACTGACATGTAGCATTGTGTACGGTTAAGGTGTATAGTGTGTTGATTTGATACACTTATATATTGCAAAATGATTACCACCGTATTGCTAGCTAATACCTCCATCATGTCACATTTTCTTTTTTGTGATGAAAACACTGAAGATTTGCTCTCTTAGCAACTTTCAAATATATTATACCATATTATAACCATTATACCATTACTAACCATAATCACGATGTTGTGTATTAGATCCCCAGAACTTATTCATCTGGAATAAGTTCATAAGTGGAAATTTATACCCTTGACCGACATCTCATTATTTTCCTAACCTCCAGTCTCTGGTAACTACTATACTATGAGTTTGGCTTTTTAAGAGTCTAAATATAATCATATTTGGAGTCCAAATATATCATATAGTGTTTATCTTTCTCTGTCTTACTTATATCACTTAGCATAAGGACCTCAAGGTCCATTCATGGTGTGGCAAATGACAAGAACCCTTCTTTCTCATGGCTGCATCTGTGTGTGTGTGTGAAGCACATCACTTCTAATTTAATGTGTCTATATTGTAAAGTTGTATCCACCCAAAATGAATAAATGAATAAACCTTTTAGATTTCTTAAAAAAAAAAAAAAAAGGAAGAGAGTTTTATTGGAACCCAAGTGAGGACAGCTGCCTGGGATACACAATCTTCACAAAAAGAGAGTGCTCTGGAGAAGGAATGTTTAATACAGAGTAATATATGTTTTCTGTTACATCAGGAGTTATCGGGGCAACTGGGTGGCTCAGTCGTTAAGCCTTCCGCTCAGGTCATGATCCCAGGGTCCTGGGATGGAGCCCCGCATCGGGGTTCCCTGCTTGGCGGGAAGCCTGCTTCTCCCTCTTCCACTCCCCCTGCTTGTGTTCCCTCTCTCGCTGTGTCTCTCTCTGTCAAATAAATAAATAAAATCTTAAAAAAAAAAAGAGTTATGAATCATCATGACAAAGGACATTCCAGATCACTACAAACTTTATCTTGTGCTTTTAGAATGTGCAATGGAACTTTGGGAGATTTTTACTCTTTAGCTTCAAATGTTTCTTTTAAGTTACTTGTTAACTAAGCAGATGTACAGTGTGTGCTCAGGGCAGAAGTAGAGCCAATGCTTTGAAGTTTGGTTAAGTCATTCTGACCTTGGTAAAAATTGAAGTATGGTTTCACGGGGAGCTCAGGAGAGGGGCCCTCAAACATTAAAAGTTGAGAATGTCTTTTATCAGTTGTTTAGCTATCCCATTATATCTGGAAGTCATTTTCTATATTCTCCTTAAAAACATTGATAAGTAGCACAATTAAGGCATTTGCTAAAACATCTGATTTGCAACTTACTTTATAGACTTTCCATTTTATTGGTAATTTTACTACATGCATCATAACTTCAGCCACAGTTTCTCTCTTTAAATTTTCTTTTTCCTGCTTTCCTCTCTTTTTTGCTATTCTCTTTGATATACTCCATGTTACTTTGAGTCAGTCTCCTAGGTGGGTCCTAGTAGACTTTCTATCAATCTGAAAAGCAAATTTATGTATCAGTCAGAATTTTTAGTTGAAAGTACTGGAAAATGACTCTGGCTCTCTTAGGCAGAAAAAGAATTTAGCAGGAGATTCAAAACTCACAAAATAGCATATGGAAAGGAACAAGAAAGCTTGGGTGGCTAGGTGCTGGGAAAATACATAAGGTCACACTGCAGGAAAACCTAGTGCTTTAGTCACCACTGGTATGAGTCTGACCTTAAAATACACACACACACACACACACATAGATTTTTTTAATCTTTGTGTCATTCTCTCAAACATCCAAGTTGAGGGCATATTGGTTGAGTTTAGGTCACTTCCAAGCCCCCCTCATTCCCCCAGGTATCAGGGGAAAGGATTTCTCTTTTCTCTAAGATTATTCTTATGTTAATAATGCAACATGCAATAATAATGCAATAATTCAAGGTCCATCCTGCTTTCCTAATAAAAGTCAGAAAGCTCATAGGAAGAGGAATGTGTTGGTTTCTGGACAGCTGAAAACAAAAACAAAGCAAAACAAAACATTATACTGTCTCTCTTGTATTTTATCTCTAGGTATCTGATGTTGGGATAAAGTAGAATGTAGTAGTTAGAGAAGAGCAGGCATTAGAAATAGAAAAGAGAGGGGTGCCTGGGTGGCTCAGTCAGTTAAACTGGACAGTCCAACTCTTGATTTTGGCTCAGGTCGTGATCTCAAGGTCACATCGCATCATTGGGCTCTGCACTCAGGCGGGGAGTCTGCTTGAGATCCCCTCTCTCCCTCTCCCTTTGGTCCTCCCCCACTTGCGCTCTTCCACATGCACCCATGCTCCCTCTCTCTCTCTCTCAAAAAAAAAAAAAAAAATTTAAAGAAGAAATGGTTGACCTGGATTTATTCCTGGAAAAAAGCAAATTGATAGGCAAACAACATACAGACCATTTATTTATATCAAAAAAAATTATGGCCTATTCAACCAAAAAATCAGTCTCCCTTTTTAGCTTTTTGGCCTCCTGTCGACCACTCACCCTCTCTGACTTTAGTTCTCAGTCGCCAAGTGGGAATGATAATGTCTGTGTCCCAGGTTTGTTGTGAAGATGAAATGAGAACATGTGTGTAGAGCACTCACCACAGCACACTAATTCACAGTGGTTACTTGTCAAATACTTGTTATTTTCCTATCCTTCTCTCTAGAAAACTCTCCAAATCCTGAAAAACTCTACCACCGCCACGTCTCTAAAGGGGGCTGCAAATCTCAAGTATGCTGACTGTGTCCATGAGGAAGTGTAATTGCTGTCAGATTTATGCTGTGTGTGGCCCTGTTATTGATGGTGGTCGTGTACAGAGACATAAGTTTTTTCTTCATGAAATGGAAGTCGTTGATGAGATCACCAAACCCCCTTCATTTCTTGTTTCCCATTCTAGGTACAGTGCCTTCTTACACCAAAGAGAACTTGATTCCTTCTCATAATGGTTTCTCTCTATTCTTAGGGAGTCTCTTTGGTGTTGAAAACAATAAAGCTATATTAAATAAAAAGAATGGTGAAGATCATGTGTATATTGAACATTAAAATAAGTTCTTAAATAGTTGAAGGAAAATATTGATCATTAAAAGAGATCTATCAATTTATGCAATTCATGGAAGAATAGCTTTTCTAAAATAGGCTAATTTATTTGAAATTAAAAAAGAAAGAAGTTATAAATTAAAAGTTATGGGAACGTAATGAGAAATGTCAAAAATAGGTTTTGTTCTAGGAGAGTGGTTCTTAAACAGTGGTATGTGTAAGTGTAATCTAGGGAATTGTCATCTGCAGAATTCCCAATCTTACTCCAAAAATAGGGCTTTATTAATTCTGGGGTGGAGCCCCAGAATCCACACTCTTAAACATATTCATTGGTGATTTTGATGAGCTGGTCTTAGAGGGCTTTTCTCCATCCCTCTAGAAAGACTTTGGGGAGAAGTTTTTACCTACCATGGATTTTACCAAAATAGCAGTGGGTGGTGACCAATGGTTGTAAAGCAGGATCTCAAACCAGTGGCCAAGGACCGAAACCAGTTCACAAATGTGTTCTGCCTGACAAAAATAGTTTTTAAAATGTTATCTGTAATGCCCTTAGGCTAAGTTTGCTTCCTTCAGTTCACTGTTGACTAGCTCATTAACTTCTGGTTGTAGTTCGCATGTAAGGGATACACCTGACCCTGAGACACTTGTTTGTGAGCCCTGAAAATTTAAAGAATCACTCTTTAAACCAGAGAAAACTCAGAGTGAGGTATTTGGGAACTTCCAAGGGATGATGAAATATGCTTTGTAAATTTTAATTTGATGAGGCCTGGCAGGCTAGGGTCACATTATGAACTCTTTTTCTCCTCAGGTATGACATATTCTGAAGTCAATGCAGATTGGGTCCCTGCCCCTCTTCTTTGTCCACTCTGCCAGACTATGAGTAATACCCGGGCAGGAACTAAGTCTTTGTACTTGCCTTGTGCTCAGAGCCCCGCATATTATACAGAATGCAATGGATACTTAAATATTTGTTGAAATGCAAAGGCAGTAAGGAAGGAAAAGAAGAGAGAGTGGAAGGAAGGATGGGAAGAGGTAAGGAAGAGAAGAAGATAATGGGGAAAGGAAGAAAAGGAGGAAAGATGAAAAAAAGGAACAAAGAATGGAAAACACAGGAGAGAAAGGAAAAAGTAGAGACAAGTGTCATCTATAGAAAATTTAGAAATGTGACTAATTCAATCCCTTATTTTAGGAAAATACAAACAGGAATATGGATTACTTGAATGTCAGAGTTTATAGATCATAATCAAATTCAGAATTAGGTATCTTTGAGCAAAGATAGCAACAAAGAGAATTGTCATGCATTAGCATCAGGCACTGTATTCTCAGATATTGATAGAATTGCCCTAAATTTTGTTTTTTCTTACCCAAAGGGCTTCCTGCCTGCCAGGTTTCCAAAGTAAAAATATTAAATGAGTATCTTGGAAGATTATTTTAAGTTTATAATTACTCATAATGTAGCTAAACGTACCAAATGAGCATCCACAAAACGCCAATGTGCTATTTATATTTTAATCTAATCATAGTCTTTGTCACAATCTATCATCACAGTCTTCTCCTTGTGTCTGTATTTTTTTCATTGGGAAAAAAATGGCTTGAAAGAGGGAGAGAAAGTTGTCATCTGTTGCTTTCAGAGAATTTAACTCATTTAAAATTGAGTACGCAGAAATCCTGTTATTTTGTTTGTTGACTTTTGGTATCTTCTTTCTAAAATAAAACCTACTCAAAGCATGGTTATTTAAAATCCAAGTGAATTGGAAATCTATAAAGTTGTTTAGACACCATGCTGAGTAAGCTGGGTGAGAGAGTGGTGTATTAGAAATACAGGTGCATCATGGGTTTATGTACTCATCCAGATCCTACTGTCATCCTAATGACCTCTGGTATGTCACTTCATTTCCCTGAGACTCAGATTTTCATTCGTATATTGAGCAAATCTCTCAAACTCAATTTCTAAGGATGTGGAATTGACAGTACAACACTATCAATGAACTGTATCTCCACTCCATTTTTCAAAGGCTCTGTGTCCTTGGACAATAACTTAAACTCACTGGTTCTTATTTTAATCACCTTAAAGTGGACATTATTATAATACTTTGCATGGTTTTTGAGAAATGAGAAACTGTACATAAGACAGCAACAGGCATATACATTTTTGTTGATAACCCCCACCTGCTGGGAAATAATCTGTGACTTCTACATCTGACTAAATGAAGAAGAAGAATAAAATAATTTAGACACAATCATTTTGTAACTAAAAATGGTGGCACCTTCTCTTTCCCAATCTCACCTATAAAAGGGACCTATTTGAAATTTCTGAGGCAGAAAGCCTCACAACTTTGATCATTGATAACCTACTTATTCCTATATTCTTGATGATTATATCTTGATGTTTGTGTGGGGAAAATGAGTAACCTAGATACAAAGCTTGCAAAATGCACGGAGCAGTCATTTCACAAATGCACTGAGCTCACAAAGTGCTAAACGCGCTTCCAGTTCTGCTGGCTACCCGGGGGCTGTGCAGCACAGCTCCATGGGGAAGATGAAGCACGTCCCTGAGATAAAGTTTAAAGAACAATATATCAACAAGTACAAATCAATAGCCTATAAAATGAGTGCCTAAGTGCTGAGGGAATCCTTTGGAAAGCTTTCTTCAAAGCAGTAAGATAAACTAAAAGGGTAGTGGTTAGTGTGCATAAAGAAAGACAAAGAAGACCAAAAGTCAATTACAAAGCACTTAAGGCCAGTTGACCAAGAAGCAAAAAAAAAATAGGGTCTGTGAATGTTTGAATTTCTTCTACTATTTTCAAATTTTATTTTGGTCCTGTTTTGTTTTAAATTCATGCACAGCTGTGTTTTATCAACAGGTTCTGTATACCATGCCCCTACCTAGAACCTCTCTGAACATTGTCAAAAATTCATTGATAAAATTTAAATCAACATTATTGAGGTATAATTTACATACAGTACGATGCGCTCATTCAAAGCTCATTTTTGAAAGAATACAAGTTTCTAAAAAAAAAAAAGATAACAGCATTTATATTTATATTTTAAAAGGCTTGGTCTCAGACAAATCATCCCAGTAATAAGCAGAGGCTCAAAAAACATAAGATGAGAAAATAGAAGAAAATTAAACTGTTTGGAAACCATATTGATTTTAGTAAAACTTACTTAATTTCCAGGAGTATTATTTAAAGCATTTTCTGTACCTTTTGTTTTCATGTTCCTATTCAACAGCATATTTAAAGAGAGAGAGAAGTGAAAAATTTATTTTAAGCATTTTTTTTTTTCATTCTGAATATTGGTCATAGAATAAAGTTTCAAACCAATGTCATGGTATTAGTAGTTCTCATGAATGCCTCATGGATTTCTTTTTGAGAAAAATACATGCATTTAATTTTATGTATTTTATGTATCTTCTTTGAGAAAACACATGGAATGGGTTATACAAAAATTGCATGAAGTAACTTGTTGTACAACAGGCCCCACCCCCACCTGTTAAAACACAAATCTGTGAACTGTGATGTAGATTGCACAGGATTGTATGCGATGCCCAGTACACACACCTGGGGGGCACTGACTCCATATTGGATGCCAGAAACATCAATGTACTAATTGGTTGGATTTTTCTGAACTATTTTGATAGTTAATTGGCTTATGGAAAAAAAAAAAACTTAAGAGTGACACAAAACCATCACATCCAGTAAAAGCTTTGTATGAGTCAGCTGTATGAATCAGTCATTTTAGATTGCAGCTTTGCCTTTGGCCTATAATGCTATACTCACTGACAAACTTCATAAAATCCCATGGTCCAGTCATCTAGGAGTAGGATATAAAATAAGGCCAATTATTTTGATATGGTCTAATGTGGCTTCCTTTCTTTGTTACAAATATATGCCAACAAATCAGAATAGAATAGATAGCAATTTTTTTTTAGGGAAGAATGTGTGTCTTTTCATTTTCTATCTGGTGCTAAACCTGGAACAACTGAGGTACTCAATTCAAAGCTGTGGAATGAATAAGTAAGTTAATGGATAAGTCAGTGATCAATAGTCAGTGGAAAACCATCAATATTGAAGAAAATACACACAACCTACCCCTTCAAAGAAGGGATCAATAGCATCATTTTGGTATAATGAAATAAAGCCCCTTTTAGAAAGCAAGTAGTTACAGTGATTTACTTATTTTTTACTCTTTTGTAGTAAGTTGCAGAACTCAAGTTGGAGAAGTCACACTAGGGCACAGACAGACAGGTGCTTCCAAAGCAGGTAGCTTTTAAAATGTTTCCATTTCAAAGTCAGTGTGGGAGCTTGGAGATTATGTTTATAAACACTTCCCTGTCATTAGGTCCACCAGTGTATGACTTCTTTCAATATCCTGCATGACTGCCAAGAGACCAAAAAAGATTACGCTCATGAGAACAGATTTTTTTAAAAGGGAATTGATCTGATAATTTTTAGAGCGTACATAAAGCAGCAAAGAAATAGACTGATTTTTGGCATGAAATAAAACATTTTACATCCATAAGTTGACCAAGGTTTTAGTTAGCAAATACCAGAGCTGGGATCAACACATTTAGAACATTCTGACCTTGAGGGGTGTGTGTGTGTCTGGCTGTGTTTGCTGGCGGGGCGGGGCTGCGGGGTCTGGGTGTATGGATATCTATGTGTGTCACTAATAGCATTGACGTTCCTGTTCTGAACTGTAGAACGATCACTTATGATCGTTCACAGGCATACATGCCTCTCCTTTTAAGGGCTGATTTTGAAGCATTGCATTTTAGTTGGAGGTATGTACTTGACTTCAACCTCTTGCCTTCTTACCATTTTTGCTGAAAAGGCGCAAGAGGGTATCTTATTCCTGTGCCTCTTAATGAAGTCTCCACATTGACGTCTGGGAATACATGAAGCTCTAATCACAGGTGCATGAGGATCTATCATTCTGTGGCTTATTAAAATCGGGTTTTGCACGTGTGTCCGTGAATCGGCAGCACATAATCATCCACACGAGTCCCCCCCTACAGACTTAGAATGACCTCTCAGCCATTTCTGTTGCACTATTTAGAAAACAGTAATAATTCTGGTTTTGTATGTGCATAACTAAATATGGTTACTGTAGCTAAGCAATCTAATAGTTACTTCTGGGAAGCCCAATAAGCTAGTCTGTTCATTAGTATCCTTCTAAGTTTCTGTTGAACAGAGTCATCTGTGTGGCAGGTATGAGTACAAATAGGAGTTGTTGATTGTGCATTTTTTTTTTCTCCTTGAATGGAAGTCAAACATGCTTATGAAGTTTAAACAGCTTATTTCTTCATATGGACACAGATTGTGAAATATTAGGTATGTGGTAGATTGTCCTAAAATTTCCTCATCTAATTACTTTCCTGGGCTGTGGGCATTTCCTTTGTGCACACATTCTGCCTACAATGTGTTCATGTTGGTTACTGTTTTGTAGTCTGTGTCTCCATATGGATAAAGGTGGCTGTTGAATTTGCAGCATCTCATATATGCCCCTCAAAGGCGTTTCTCACACACTAGCCTACAGACGTGATGCAAGTTTTTTACAAGGAATGTTGACACTGGCCAGAGTGTGAGAACTAACAAAGGAAACTATCTTTGATCTAAACCATCATGTGGATTTTTCTTTAGCTGCCGATGAGTTTGGTCCTGTTGAACCACATTCCTCAGTTACCCTGAGAGTATGATGGGTAGAGACAGAAAAATATTCTGGGTACTCCAAGTGGTCACCTACATGAAGGAGAAGGGGTACACACCATAAAATGTGTGAGTTTTAATATCAATAATGTTTATTTACACTGACAGCTTAAATAGATCAATAATACTGTTAAGAGGAGCATGCACTCAGCAAAAACACCTTTGTAGCACATAAAGTTCAGTCTTCTGGCTTTAATGTTTATCAGCATCTTGAGAGGCATTTATAGCCCTTCACATACTCCTTTATGATTCTGTTATTGATTAAGTAATGATGCCTGCTGGACCTAGGACATGGTTCACTATTTTTCAATTAAAATGAAGAAATACCTTGTTTGTTGCAGGTTTGCTTCAAGCAATTGGCTTGTGGGACTTTGAGAGATGCTGCTGCCCATGACATGTTGGAATTACCATGATCAACTACCCATTTTGGATTTCACCCAGTGGCCAGGAGCTTTGCATGGTAGACAGCAAGGGTTGGATTTTTAAAAAGAGTAAATCAGGTAAGATTTGAGGAAGACATCTGATCATTTATCACTTGCTATAAGGGCTTTCATGTGTTGCCAAGATGTATTGAATAATGTATAGCTTTTCTATTTATTTTCTAAGTCCACTGAACAGGTTGTTGAAATGGTACTCCCTTGGATTTAGGAGAATGTATATAGTAATAATTGAGTCCATTTTTCCTCAAGAGGAGAGAGGAGTTATTTTAAGATACACATAAAGCAGACACAAGATAGTATGGATGCAGGTTAATGCAATAGCCAAAAATTGCAAGCTAAGGACATTTCCTCTTTAAGTAACTCCTCTGAACTATAATGGGATAAGCATTTGTACTTTTGAAGATGGTGTAGGGAAAGTGTTGCTGTTAAGTAGTTGTATTTTACATGATATAGAAATGTGTCAGTTAATAGTATATGATCTTATAAATATGCCTCGGGGTTACTCTTATTTAGAAGATAATACTATTAGTCTGCCTTTTATTTCTTTGTATTTATCACTTAATTTCTGTTCCTCTAAGTATTATTTAAAATGGTGACACAATGACATACTTCATTATTACTGTGGCTCCTAGAATTTACAATGTTATACTTTAAGTATTCTTTTTGCTACTTTTCTCTATTTCATTTTGGAAACTCTTCTCCACTATTATCCATAGTTTGGTCAGATCTTCTTAACTGTCTTCCTCCTCCATAACATAATTTGAAGTTGTTATCAACAAATACCTGGGAGAACCACAAATTATTCTTGGGCTCTGACTTAAAGACCATCAAAGCTTTTACAGCTTCTTGGAATTTTATGCACCCCAAAGCAAGATTTTCTTTAAGTTCAATTACAGAAACAGAAAACATAAGTAAACTTCATTAACTGAGAAAAAAAGGAGGGCGATTATTCTAAGTCACTTGAACTTTTTACAAATATAGCTTTCTTACTTTATGAAAATAAATGGAACTCAGTCAATAAATCATAGCCTAAGATAATTATTTGGATGTAAAAGAGACCTTCTCAAGTGACTGAGAATAATTGATTCTTTAAAGTTTGATAAATATCCCTCCCCAATCCCATAATAACTTATTTGTCTATAAGATGATATCAAGTGAGTCCAAAACTCAAATAGACACAGATTTTAAATTTGTTAGAAGGAGTGTAGATCACCAGACTCGTGGCAGAAACCCTTATTGATGACCTGAGTTGTGGACGATTGTCCTGCTTAGTGGCAACGTGGGTTATCCATACTTAGAAGAATTCTGCTAGTATGTAAATAAAAGTGACATCAAAATGCAGGATGCATTTGGGGAATAAAGCTCAACTTACTTCCAGGCTTTGTAGCATTAAAATCAAGCAAATAATTAAAGCAAGAATGCTTCATGATAGACTTACATATTCTTAAATGTTTAAGTCTTAGTCTCTGAGTCCAAAATAAATTTCATCCTGATTGTGTGTACTTCTATATTTTCAACAAAATTGGGTTGTATGTTAAAACATCAGACTTAAAAGAAAAAAACAAAAAGGAGAAGGATAAAATTAAATCTATTTTGAAGGTAATCATGTGATAATGCAATTATTAGCACTTATTTATTGTATCACAAAGGAAGAGCTCTCATCTACTGTGAGACCAGAATTTTTATTCTTTAGAATACTTTATCTTTCTGAACTGTGTAGGTTATCAGTATAGTAAAAGAATACAAGGGCTTTTGATCTGAGTATTATAAAGAAACATAATGTCTTTTCTCTTTGGACAGTCTTTTGAAGTAAATCCTGTTAATTAGGAGATACAGAGATAGTACATTCCACTGTCCCACTGTCCTGTATGAAAACATATGATATAGAAGGGCTCCAAGAACATAAAAGATTTGACAGTGAATTCATATATTTTCCCAGTTAAAGGTTAACTCTTTAAAAATGAACAGAAAATTTATACATTATAGCTTTATAGTTTATATTAGTTTTAAATTCATTTTTGTTCTCTGTTATAAGAAGGGCAGTTGCATTTTTTATAGCAATGCATGTTAGCTTCTCCATAAAGTTAAGTGCCAAAACTTCCCAATTCTGCTTCTCAAAAGTTTATAACAAAGCCATAAAAATTTGTACTGTCCTAGCTTAAAAGCAATTTTTCTTTCTTAAAGCATTTTAAAAGTAAAGGTTTGGGTGCCTGGGTGGCTCAGTTGGTTAAGCGACTGCCTTCGGCTCAGGTCATGATCCCAGGGTCCTGGGATCGAGCCCTGCATTGGGCTCCCTGCTCCGTGGGAAGCCTGCTTCTCCTCTCCCCCTCCCCCTGCTTGTGTTCCCTCTCTCGCTGTGTCTCTCTCTGTCAAATAAATAAATAAAATCTTAAAAAAAAAAAAAAAAGTAAAGGTTTGCCTAGCTCAGGATTACATTATTGTATGCTTGTATGTAGAAGCAATATTACGCTAGAAAGACAAAATATAAAAGGTGAGATTTTTGAAAGTACTTCTGATAATAGCATGCCCCATGGAATGGGATATGCAGTCTTAACAACCCTCCCTGCCCTGAGTTCATCTCACAAAGTGAAACTGAAATGTAAATAGCTCAACTTTAGGTAAAATGAACTAAAAAGTTTAATGATATATTTCAAGCAGAATTCTCCATAAATTAAGATGAAGGGCCGTTAAACTGATTGGAGTTTTAGAAGGTCTTTGAGGCTTAGGAGGCATTTCAGCAGCACAGCTAAAAAGTGGGGAGAATTTTAATTGATGGAAAATAGGTATGACAGCATTCTAAGCATGGGGCACAGTATGGCAAAGCCACCCTGATGTAAAAATAAATGTTACCTTTGGAGAAGGGAAAGCTTGCCCCTGGAGAGTGGAGAGGCATGCAGGAAGAGGCGGAGCATAGAGGTAGGGGCTGGACCTGAGTGCTTTGCAGGCACAGCTGCAGTGTTATAAATATGAACGTGATGTAGTCGAATCTGTGCTTAAAGGAAAGGACCCTGACAATGGGTGGGGTAGGGGCAAGGAAGGTATGTGCAGAGAGAAACGATAAACTCAGAATATTCAGTTCCACGAGTACAGAAATGTATTATTTTTAGTGCTGTGTCACCAGTGCGTGGAACAGTTCCTGCTCATCACTGATTCTGTTCCTCTCTGTTAAATGCTGACTAAATGAGTATCTCTCAGTGATAATCCATAAACTTCTACGTTTGCAACTTTTTCCTTTTTTAGAAATGGTTTGAAAACTCTTCATACAAAGGATGAAAAGAATTTAACTTACACGTTTTTCATCACATACATGGGTACACACACACACACACACACCCCAAACTCTCCCAGTATGTGCTTGAAATTAAACCTCAGATCCTGTTCCTGAAATTCATGCTTCAATTAAGATGGGGGCAGCTGCTACCCTCCTTTATTTCCCTTTTGAGACTTTTATCTCTCAGGCTTTATCCTTCCCTTCATCGTTTTATCATCACATCAATCACTGTTTCTCTCCTTGGGAATGCAGCGAGCATCGCAGGCACATTTTTATGGCTAGAAAGCAAACCTACCCTACTTGGCCTGTAGTGCTTACTTAAACCTAATTAAGTAATTCTGCTGAAAGTATCATGTCCTTTCCATCACAATGCACATTTGGCCAAAATGATAGGGAACACTTTAAAGCGGTGGAAAATAGCTGGGGAAGGGAGTCCAAAAAGACACAAGATGAATGAGAGTGAACTTCAGCTCAACCTTCTTCAACACCATCGTCTAATGAGCTGGGGTGCATTCACACCTCTACTACCGGAAACTCCTAACTCACAGCCCGGCTTTCACCCCAATTGTTTTATTGAAAATTACCATTGTAGTAAGGCTCTCCAGAAGTAAACCAGATTCAGTACATTTTGTATGATTGAATCATCTATTTTCAGGGAAGTTCTCTTATAGTCTGGGAAAAATGTAAGAATTTCTTTCTAAATATGCATACTTAAGGAAATGTAGATATGATTCATTAAATGTAATATTCTTGAGACCAAGGTCTTTGTCTTTCTTCTCTAAGACCTTAATTCCAAAGCCATGTACATTTTCAGTAAACATATCTGATGAGTGAATGAATGAATGAATGAATGAATATCAAAACTTGTGCTTCAGATCAAAATTGTAACTTCTGTGTTAACAGTAGGAAATACATCTCTGTCTTGTTAGTGAGACCAACTGGCATTTGGTTCTCTTGTCCAGCATCAGATCACGGGTGTCTTATTCTCTCATGGCTTCCAATACTGCCATTATTTAGTAACAGATTTTTTAAATCACCTAATGACAAATAAAATTTTTTTAGGGGTATGGAGGATTTAATATAAAGTAAAGTACCAAGGAAAACTTTTATTAAATGGCTTCTTGCCTTTATAAGTAAAGTATGATTCTCTTTTACAAACAGTCACAAATTTTAAAAATTTATTTTTATAGATCTCAAATGCTTGGAAGAAAGAAGCAAGGTTTTGTCTCTTTCCATGCTGTTGGGTGTGGACTTTTCTGGATAGAAGTCACTAGAATACTACCATCCTAGCAAGCTACCCTTTTGTATTTCGAAGAGGCAGGTTATAGCAAATTGTAGTTGTAAATATACTATTACATTTAAAGGCACTGGCTTTAAGTGAGGCCTGGATTTGAATCCCAACTCTGACACTTACAAATTCTGTGATCTTGGGCAAGTGATTTGTCATCTGAGAGACGATTCCCAATTGGTAACATGCACATCTTAATAGCTGCCCCATGTACAATTGTAAGAATTAAATGAGATCAGACATATAAGACACTCAGCAGAATATCTGACACAGTATAAATAAGTTACTGCTATTATTATTATTTATGATCTATAGAGGTAGCAATTCTACCCAGACATTCATTTGTTTCAGCCAAACTTCAGAATATTTTACCCTTGGTCCCTAGAAGGAAATGAGATGTAAAATGCTTAGCAGAATACCTGACATGCCTCATAAGCACTCAGTAAGTGTTTGTTGTTGTGGTGCTAGTTATAATTATTAGTTCCTTATATAAGCATTTCTCTTCTTTAGGCTCTTTGAGGAGATCTTGGGTCTAATCTTTCTATAGCAACAACTTCCTTCTTAGGATAATGGCAGATCTAGGAGTTATGGTTAGTGTTATAACTCTAAGATAGGGCCCTGTTTAACCATCTGTTATTAGTTATATTATAATCACATTGCTGGGTATCTTGGTATTGAGGTGAATAGCATTTTCTTTAAAACCCAAGATGACCAGAATGGTTTTTCATACCAAATTATAGTCTTTAGAATCAATAAAACACATTGAAAGCCACTAAATGAAACATTAACATGTATCTTACAGTAGCAAACATATCATCCTGATCTCTTGACATAGTTCTCTAACTTGGAAATACTACTTTAATATACACTCATAGAGACTGTCTTTAAAGGTCCCTGACATTAATCAAGCATTATATGTAATTACGCCTTTAACCTTTCTTTTTGTTACATGTATTTTACAAGAAAGACTGTTATTAATTTTGAAATGAAAATTTAGAATTAAAACTACATTTAACATGGTATACTAATAGTTTAAAAATTAACTGTCATGGGCACCTGGGTGGCTTAGATGGTTAAGCGTCTGCCTTCAGCTCAGGTCATGATCCTGGGGTCCTGGGATTGAGACCTGCATCAGGCTCCCTGCTCCTTGGGGAGCCTGCTTCTCCCTCTGCCTGTCTCTCTCTCTCTCTCTCTCTCATGAATAAATAAATTAAATCTTTAAAAAAAAAGAAAGAAAGAATTTAAAAAATTAACTGTCATGATTAATCTCACAACATGCCACCTAAAACCACATAAGAGAAGAATGGGGATAAATCAGAGACAATTCCAAGCATTTCTGGCCTGACTTTGTAGACTCTCTGTTTGGGCTGTCCCCAGTCTTGTAAGCAAAAGGCAGGATCTAGGTCATCAGCAGAGATGTGAGGGAAGGTGAAGTAGAGTAGAAAACTGAGGGAGGGGGTGTGGAAAATGAATCAATCCGAAGTGAATAAAGGATTCCAGACTTTGGTGAAGGGCTTTCTAGGATAGGACTGTGGGTTTCTGCAAAAAGCCAGGACCGGAAAGATGCTCCTCTTCCCTCAACAGCTTGCTGTCACCCTCAGTGAGGGGCAGAGGAAGCCACGGGTGTAAAGGAAGGGGATTCTGGGGTGCGCGGTGGTAAGGGAAATAGCACTGGCGTGATGGGCTGTGCGGTTAAACGGGCAGTCGGGCAGAGTCCTGCCAGGGCTTAAAAGCTTGCTGCAATGTGTGCACTGGTTTTGCACTGAGTGGCGGGAAATCCCTGAGTGAGCACAGGGAACATTTCATTAGAAGGGATTTATTTATTCTAAGGAGAAGATTTAGCATGAAATCAAGAGACTGCTGGAGCCAAACAATCTTTACAAAGTCTCTTCTGCAGCAATGTGTCTCTTTCTGTTGAGTCCAACATGACAATAGGAATGCAATAATCGGATACCGTGTCTCTTTCTGTTGAGTCCAACATGACAATAGGAATGCAATAATAATGAGACCCACCCTAAATTGAATATCAGGATCAGTATAGGTCTTTTATATCAATAACCCTGAAAGAGAGACATAGTTTTACACATATTCAAGATGAAGAAACCGGGACTTAGAAAAGTGAGTCACTTTTCCAGGCTTCCCACAGCTAATACATGCGAGGGCAAATTTCCCTCCCAAGATCTCCTTTTTATAAAACCTGTGTGTTTTCCATTATGCGATTATCCTGTTTTTCGGTTAAGACTAACATCCCAGTCCTTATGCCATTATATGAGTGTGCAAATTTGCTCTATGCTCTCTTATATATTTTTATAATAGTTTGTCATTTTTCCCTTGTTGCATATGTGTGCACGTTGCTTTTCCAGGAATTTGAAAGTCGCTTAAGAGGTAGAGGTGTTTCTTTTTCTGGAGGGCCCGTTACTGCTAGTGTTATCAGACGCCCTGATTCCGAACAAATGTTTGCTGCCGATGATGTCAATTAACAAACTGGTTTCCCCTTTTCAACAAGGAGAAGAAAACTTACATACAGACTTCACATAAAATTCTTGGCATAGGGGCACCTGGGTGGTTCAGTCGTTAAGCGTCTGCCTTCGGCTCAGGTCGTGATCCCAGGGTCCTGGGATCGAGCCCCGCATCGGGCTCCCTGCTCGGCGGGAAGCCTGCTTCTCCCTCTCCCACTCCCTCTGCTTGTGCTCTCTCTCTCACTGTCTCTTTCTCTGTCAAAAAATTAATAAAATCTTAAAAAAAAAATTCTTGGCATAAACGTCCTATACAATTTTAGATACCTGTAATTTCTCGAATATTTACGTAAATGGCCAAATTAAAGATCATTTGAGTAATATATTGTCTTTCACCCATGTAGCCTTTCTTTCCCCTAATGGAGAATGCCAGAGTAATTTAACAGATCATTTTCCAGCCTCAGTTCTGGGCAACACTGCTCTGGAGATGTACATTCCAGGTACAAAGTGTTTTGTATCCACTTTTGTTTTGCTGGTGTGGAGATTTATGATAAGGACTGGCTCAGAAAGAAAGAGTTTAGGTTTGCCTGCCACACTTGCCAGTCCCTTCCCGAATAAGTAGAGGATTGTTGGTCGGAGGAACGGAAGTAGTTTGGAATCATCTTTTCCCACAGATTACAACTCTGGTGTCGAGAACATAGGCTTTGGCCAGATACATTCTCATTCTCTTTTCTCCTCCTTTTTTCTTCCCTTTTTCCTCTCCTTCCTCCTTCTCCTCCCTTTCTTCCTTTTTTCTTCTCCCCCCTTCTTTTTCCCATCCTCTTCCTCTTTCTCCTCCTCCTCCTCCTTCCACCCCTCCCCCACCCCAGACACACATACTCTCCCCTTTTCTCTCTCCTCCCCAACCTAGCAGCATGCTAACATTTTTGTCCCCCCCGCTTTGTGCTTCCCTGTGTTCAGTCCAACCTACCATCACCTCCAGTAACCTCCCGTCTGTAGATACGTCACTGCCATCAATGAGGTTATAACTTTTTCATTCCAGCAAAGTCTGGACACTGTTCTCCACTTCCCTGTTTTTAAGCAGAGAGACATTGTAATTTTAAGGCAACTCCTATAGATGGAGTTCCTTTTACCAGCGAGTTCCTTTTCGGAGGGTAACCTCGCTTTCACACTCCTGGTAGGAGAATGCTATACACAGACTACATTTTCCACAATCAAAATACAGCCCTAATGATGAAGCCAAAGCCAGTTAGTGTTCGGCTATGTCATTAGCAGCAGCATCAGGAGACTTTTGCGGGGAGTCTTTTTTTTGGGGGGGGCTGGATCAGAAGAAATAGTTTCCACCCACTTCTGTCTGCTTTCACCTCCACATGGATTAAAAACACTTACTACTCTTAAATATTAACTTTACCTTCAAGGAGTTTATGATGCCAGTGCCAAGAAACACAGATATGTAACTTTATCAAAAAAGAAAGAAGGCAGAATACTGCTAGTGCCAGACAGGACCTTGGGTCAAGGACAGAAACAACAGAGATTCAGAGGAAGAAAAAGTCCTGGTGGGCTGGAGGCCTCAGGGAATCTTGATGAAGGGGGTGAATCCAGAGCTGAGCCTCAAAGAAAGAGTAAGAATTGTCTTTGCTCTTAAAAATGCTTTGCCAGAATCATCTTTTAATGTTTCCCTTTCTTTGGTTTTGTCTGCAACCCAGTCAAACCTACAGCTGAGAGCAAATCTCAACATGTCATTCCCATACCTTGAGGAGAAAGCACTTATTTCTTAATGTATCCTATGTATCACTTTTTATATCTTGAGACACCCTCCTATGCATGTACTGTATTTGCAGTGTTTGCTCTCCCGCCTCGCGTATGTCTGGTTCTTGCTTGTCCTTCTTGACTCCTTGAACAGACTTCTACCACATCAGTTTCTCTTGCTAGAACGTGAGTCCTCTCAGGCAGAGATCAATTCTCGTTTCCCAGAATGGTTGTATCTCACCATTGTATAAGTGAATGTATAAGTGAACATATGCCTTTTCTTCTCAATTATATTAGGACTAAATCACATAATTCTTTGTCAGTTTGGATGACTGGAAATCAAACCCTACTTGTCTTTGCCTTTACTTAGCTGAAATGCCATTATGGGTTGGGTGAAAAGAACAGTGAGTTCTAGAATGTTTAGTAAAAATGTTGTGGGCTGCCAAATATGATGTAAATTATCAGGATTCAAAACAAAAGTTCTGTCTGGAGCACTGGAAATATTGCAGATGGTATTGAAATGTGACTCAAAAATGTGATTTCATAAAAAAATGATAGTATTTATACAAGCAATTCAAAGTACATTGAAAACTAACACAGATAGAAAAGTTTTAAGGGTTTAAATACATTTTCATGGTTCTATGTTTACTAGAATTCAGCTAGGCTCTAAAGCTCAGGAAATATCTTCCAGGAGAAAGTCTCCTTATTATAGAGTACAGTTATTATAGTATAGTATAAGAGAGTATAGTTATTATAGCCTAATATTTAAGCTAACTTAAAATAATTTTTATGGAAAGAAAAATAATGTTCTGTTTCCTGGATAAGCTTGCAGCAGAATGAAAACATGCTTCATCAGCAAAATGGGTAGTTTTCTCCATCTGATCTTTCATCGAATAAAATTCTTAATCAAGCCAAAACCTTCTGAAAGACATGATTTGGAGAACTTCCAAAAAAAAAAAAAAAAAACTGTCCTGAAAGGAATGATAAATTATAGTTTGATCTCATTTGTCCTAAATTCTGCATATCATTCACCCATGAGCTATAGTTGTCTCACCCTTGTGAGCTACGTCCCATAACTCATTCTAGTCAATATGCTGCATTTACTACTAAAGAGACTCATATCTTGGAAATAACCTGACTGTTTCACACCATGTTCTTTAATGAATCAGAAGGTAATTGCATTACGTACCTTCCTAGTTGCCAAGTCTAATCATATTCCACCCAGGCGAGTGTGTGACTAGCCTCTGTATCTGGCATGCTCTGTGAGATTTAATCACGGGCATGATTGAAGTGGAACTCTGAGACTGGATGGTGAAGTTCCCTCAAATGCTTGGATTACAAAGATCGATAGCAAAGTCAGCTTGCCTTTTTCAGAAGGCCTTTTGTTTGTTATTTAGAAATTGTCACAGGTTCAAACAGGAGTCTTGCAAACACAGAAACCCAGTCGCTAAGGTTTGAATATACCAGGGAGACATAATACAATTTAAGCCTAGAAACAAATCTGTTACAAATCAGGATCAAGTAATGCCAGATGTATAGAAGTGAAGGTGAATATCTGCCAGATCTGCCTTAGGATAGCATAAATCAATTAGTAACACTCTGTTATTTGTGAATTCACTTCCCTCTGTATTAGCTGCCGTCCACGTCTCTATTTCCCTTTCCTGCCAGACTATAAACATCTTAAGGCTGGGCACTGGTTCCTTCTTATTGTGGCAGTCTTTACCCCTAAAAGAGACCCTGATGAATGGAGGTGATGATAATTGAATGAATTAAAAAAAAAAAAAAAAAAGCCTGACACCTAACAGGCCCTTAATATGTATTTATGAATAAGTGAATTAATGAATTGATGAAAGAATGAATATGCATATGACATTTTACTACAGTGGATATATTTTAATAGTCAACTGAGGCTTTTAATGCTCAAAACAAAAGGATATGCACTCTCATCTACTTTAGGAATCAATTAGACTGAAAATTCAAATTTGAATATTACATTTAAAACATCAGAAGTAAAATTCCTTGCCAATATTTCCAAATTACATACTGTATTCTAATGCTTTTGGCTCAGTTGGTTAAGCGATTGCCTTCGGCTCAGGCCATGATCCTGGAGTCTGGGATCGAGTCCCACATCGGGCTCCCTGCTCAGCAGGGGTCCTGCTTCTCCCTCTGACCCTCTTCCCTCTCGTGCTCTCTGTCTCTCATTCTCTCTCTCAAATAAATAAATAAAATCTTTAAAAAAAAATAAAAAATAAAAATAAATAAATAAAATTATCTTTCTACTGCGGCAAAGAGTGACATTTATAGTGTGCTCTAGGTATCTGTAAATTTAGCCTGTTCTGTCCATGCATCCACATTCCCCTTACCTTCTTTTTCAATAAATCCTCCTGTTTTTTTTATTTTATTTTATTATGTTATGTTAATCATCATGCATTACATCATTAGTTTTTGATGTAGTGTTCCATGATTCATTGCGTATAACACCCAGTGCTCCATTCAATACGTGCCCTCTTTAATACCCATCACCAGGCTAACCCCTCCCCCCCACCCCCTCCCCCCTAGAACCCTCAGTTTGTTTCTCAGAGTCCATAGTCTCTCATACTCCTCCTCTTTAAAAAGAAATTAAGGCAGCTACTTTTCAGAGTTTGCAGGTCAGATCAGATGTTTTTGTATTTGAATGATATTTTTAAAAAGGACCATTTTAAATAATTATAATAACTGTTATATTGTTTCTCTTATGTTGTTACGAAAAAAAGAAATAAATCTAAGGTTGTTGTTATATAACAAAATAATTGCTGGGTTTTAATAGTGTAATGTGAGTCAATTCAAGGTCTGACTACCCCAGGGAAGAATTAGGCACTGGCCAAGTGGCTTTTAGGAAAAACATACATTTTGCAGTTAATCAAATAGAAAAATCACTACGGAACACTGGGCACTGGCCCAGCATGTTGCATTTACCCATTTAGCATCGCTTGCAGAGAGAATGACCCAATTCTTTCATTCTTTGAATGGAGGAGAACACCAAGTATATTTACTACTGGATACATCAAGAGCTGCCCCCAAAGCATTACCAATCATTCAGATCACCCTGGTATCTAAACAACTCCCAGGTTTTTACATCTACTCTGAACCTTCCACTTCTGCAAATGGATCTTGTCTTAATTGGAACAAACTTGCGAGTAGTAGCTATATAAAAAGGAAATCACACAAAGATGATCTAATAACTTCATTGGTAGTACCCTGTGTTTAAGTTTATATTTGTTATAGCCATTAAGGCAAAAAAATTATACCTTTGAACATATTGAATTCCTTTATTAGATTGAGATCTCCCTGTGGCATTGGTGCATCTTATTTACATTGTAGTCCAGTGCCTAATGAAGTGATGAACATTTAATAGCTCCCCAATAAATGTTTGCTGAATTAATGAGCGCTTTCTGTACACTATTTTCGTATCATCTTCAGATGTGCATTCTTTGCCTTTCATCCACATCTTCTGAAATTCTGTTTATCACTCCATTTAACATCCCCCCAAATTGCTCAGAAAATATTTATCAGTATCTACTACATCATAACATAGTGATTAGCTTCTCAGAGCTTGTGATACGCCCTTCATTGTCCTAAAAGGAACTTACAATCTAGATGCAGAGACAAGACAAAAACATAAAAGACTAAATTACCACTTGAAGGAGTAAATGATTTTGAGTAAAACGAACACCATAAATGATATGAATATAGTGTAGTCTAAGATTGTGTCTAAGCTAGGTCCGTTCAGGAAATTCATATTTGGGAAAACCTGAGTTTCTTGGGCAACTGCCAGAGCTGAAGACTGGGGGAGCGGTGGGGGGGGACCCAGGAAGAAACAATCTAAAGGAGGAGAATCAGTAGACAAACCTGACCTGATAAGTAAGGCTTAGTCATCAGAGGAGAGAGTGATGTGATGAGCTGGTTGAATTTGTCCCCAACATAGCATTTCCGTTCACAACTGACTCATATGAGAATTTTAGAGAGACATAAAGAATGGTGGCATAGAACTGAAACTCCTGTGGAAGATATTAATATTCATGAGATATTGCTCTTACATCTATAAGATAGTGGATACAAAGTTTGTATCCTTTAATAGAAGATAACAAAAAGGAATGGAGGTATTGCCCCCCACTTTGCCTCAGGAATAGTGTCTGGTTTGGGGAACTGGAAGATGCAGCTAATCATTGGCTAATCACTCAAACAAGGACGGTCTGGAAGCATCCCAGGTGTCATGCAGGTGCATCTGTGCTCAGTGAAAGAGCAGTACCTAACTGAAATATCAGTGTTCCTGACAAAGAAGGAAAGAGAGGGATACAAGAGTATAGTAGTGACTATTCATATTTTTGAGTCCATGTTGACTCCCTTTGGTGATATCTTGAAATACCTGGGGCAAGACCCAACAGAGTGTTATCGGCAAGTGGCATGTTACATACATAACAGATATTTAGAGAGAGGTGAGTTGACTGAGCCACAGTGCAACCTGGGAAGTCTTCATGAGGCAGAATCTAGATCTACAAGGAGAGATGAAGGTAGTGGGGAGAGGTGGTACTAAAAATGAAGATGAGCAAAGACATAGTATTGTGGTCTGTATGGGAAACCATGAACATAGCATTGTGACTGTAGCTCTGTGTAGAGTAAGAGAGGATGGTGAGCAACTGGATTAGAAATGACTATAAGGGGGGGGCGCCTGGGTGGCTCAGTCAGTTAAACGATGGACTCTTAGTTTCAGCTCAGGTCATGATCTCACGTTCCTGAGATCGAGCCCCACTTGGGGCTCATTGCTCAGCATGGAACTTGCTTGTTCCTCTCCCTCTTCTCCTCCCCCACCCTGCTCCCCACCCCAGCTCTCTCTCTCGCTCACTCTCGCTCTCTCTCTGGAAAAAAATAAATGAAATCTTTTTAAAAAATGGGTATCAGGGCCAAAATTTTAAAAAGCCTGTAGCTGCATCATGTCAAAAATCTAAAAATAGCAGGTTCCTGATGTGAAGATTTCAGAATTTTTGATAGTAAAATCCCTCCGACCCATAGCCATGCAGTAAGCACCTTACATATTTTATCTTTATTTTCAAAAGCTCTATGAAGAAGTATTATTATGTTTATTTTCTGTAAATCAAAACTGAAGCTTATAGAGTTTAAGTAACTTGCCCACCGTGATGCATTAATGGTTGAGCCAGGATCTGAGATGAGATCTGTGCAGTTCACATTGCACTGCCGCATCTTGCCACTCTCTCCTGACTGCACTCTGCTCAACACCCTGACCTCCCTCGCATCAGGGCAGCCTTGGATTTTTCCCACCCTGTTCTATTTCCTTGAATAAAATAGTGGTGATGCCATGCTATCTACAGATTGAAAAACCATGAATGGTGGGTGGGTCTCTCACTTCTTGAAATCCATTCTTTTAATGATATTCACTTTACCTGATATTTTTTGAAGTCAAAGGCTTTGAATTTTCCATTTTTTTTTCAATGCCTTGTGATGAATCTGACTTGAGCAGTTCACCTTGGTATGTTAACACCATAGGAGATAATGTGTGTGGTACTTTAACAGAAGACACACATTCATGTGCCCTCGGTGACTTAGGGGCAGAGTTTAAGAGTTAAAGGAGATAATTTGGGAGAAAGGAAATAGGTTTTATAAAGGAGGATGAGGCGGGCATAAGAAATGTTGAAGACGGAGGAGACTGAAGTTAAGGAGGGCCAGCATGGGGGTGAAACGATTAGGCTTGATTTGTTCTACCTAGAACATGGCCTTCACAGGACACAAGACCAGCATTCTGAACTGGAAATAGGCATGACTTGGGGTCTAGAGATGAAGATACCCCCAGTGACAGGAAATCGATAAAGGCTTTCTCTACAGCTGAATGCGGAGGAACTGTCTGTCTACTCTAAAGACCCATGAACAACTAATGTAATTAGTTTCCAGGACCCTGTTAAAACTACTATGAATATACTATGAATATATGCAAGAATCACTAAGGGCATGAGCTATTGTGGGGAATACCCACCATGAGGAAAGAGAACTGTAGTAACTGGAAAATCTCCAAGTTAGTTGGAACAAAGAAGCACCATACCGTGTTGGGTGTTGTAAAAGGGTGCCAAGCTACTCTGCTACCGCTTCCTACTCTTTCATGTAAAACTGATTTAATCATACTTCTTCTTAATGAATGAATTTGTTTGACCTAGCAAAAACAGCCTACAAAGAAATTTCATTTTAATATAATTGTGTGTGAATTTGTCTTGGAAGTTGGAAATAATTGGGAGATAAATCCAATTTTAAGAGGCAAGTGAAGAAAAATCTTCAATATGCACAGTTCAGATAGCATTATGCATGTGGTTTTCTTCTAATTTATAATTCCCAGTTACTTATGAACTCAGTAAAAAATGAGAATGTGCTATCAAATATATCTGGATGTCAGTGTAACCCAAACATTAGTCATACATTTGCAAATTTCCGGAAGAAAAAAAAAAATCCTCCTAAAAGGACCTTACTCTTTTAAATGTACTCTTACAAATGGGCCTTAGAATAATACAGTAGAGGTTTGCATAAGGCACAGAGGTGGAACAGAGGAGAGAATGGCTGAAAATAAATTGGTGTCTCGGAAACATTATTTTGATACTTATGGTTAGAACTAATTTTTTATGCTTTGGTCACTGAGATAATAAAATAACATGAATTATAAAAATATATCCATATATACCATCATCTACAGTAAATATTAATTGTAACTCCATTTTAGCTCTCAAATATATCCAGTTCTCCCCATCCTCTCTGCTCCGGGATTGATATAATGGTTTCTTAACTATTCTCTGTAGCTCACGTCTGGCCCTTGCTCAGTCTCTTTGCCATCAGATGGGGCTTAGTATCTGGAGGAAAATGGAGTTCCTTTTTTGTCCATTGCTCTCCAGGGAGGGGGATAATAACTGTGCCTGGAACGTTTGCTAAGTGGCCTATAAGTTTAAACATTGTCCTGTTGGAAGATCACAGAGCTTCTGTCAGGCTTACTTTCTAAATAGCAATGCCAGGAACCACTCGCTTAGGTGTGATTGCTGCCAAAGGATTAAGGTGTTTCCTTCCCCTCCCTGGATGGATGGGACCCTTGCTTACCCAAAGTCATACTAACAACCTTAACTCCTCTTCTGCAGAAGGAGTTAATTAAATGAAATAGTAAGGAGCAGAGTAAAATGGGCACAATATGGCAGAATTCAATCTGGGGTCCTTCTTCCTCTGACTGGTAGCTTGGAATTTTTTGTGCAGTCCTTCACTGACTTTCCTGGGCCCCAGGGTATCTGAGAGCTTTTAGAAGAGTGCTCACTATTAGGGGCTTCGTTACCAAAACATTAAGCGACCACTGTCCCTGAATGGAAGATTCTGGATAGTTTTTGTGGCTCCTTTTTCAAGTGTGGTAAATTTTAGCCCTGTTTCATTTGTCTTTACAAAAGGACCACTATACTTTTTCCACTGACAGGATTAGATGATACTTAAGGCCATGAAACCAGTGTAAATAGGGGCTGCATTCAAGAGCAAGATAACTAAGGTGTATGGAATAAACGGTCTTTTCCAAGGAGCAAGGGGACATGTGATTGTTCATATGATAGGCAAGAACCAATCATATAGGCTGTTAGGAACAAGCTGGTTTCCTTTTAAAATAAAAGTCAGCCCACAGATTATTTATTGAGCACCTACGATGCGAGAGGCATTATTTGAAGTTCTCGTGATGGTGGGGAACCAGAAAGATGGACCCTAGTGATAAGGACTATACGAAGCTTACATTCTAATTGAGAGAGGCATATAATGAATGATGTCAAAAGAAACTAATCCAAGTGACTCCAAAAGAGGTTAAAACCTTTAATCAGCCGACGTGCATCAGAAGTACCTGAAAACCAGGTAACTCTCCAGGTCAAAGCCAGGTGGGGATTTTACAGGGTGAGGAGAAAAGAGGGGTGCCTGTCCCTGTGGTCTGGCTCAGAGAGCAGTTTCATCTGCACCTGCTCTAGCTCTTGTTGTTGGAATGGTTGGAGGTTTTTTTGTCCTTGGTTGTCTTGCGTAGGGTCATTGTTGCATGACCATCCAAAAAACCACTGGAACAGTTCTTTTGAAAGCTGTTTTTATAAATCTTGCCATTTGTTAGTCAAGGTTCAAGGGCAAAGGAAGTAGGGGAACAAAAGGGAAAAGGGAATAAGAAAGAAGAGAGGCCATTGTTAAAGGTTGTTTTTGTTCTTTTAAAGAATGTGTGCAAATAAGATATCTTCAGGGATTGTAAATTGAATGAAGAAAGAAAATTCAAGGAAGTGTGGAAGGGAGTCATTGGGGAGGCTCTCCAAGGAGGAGATACTCAAGTTGAAACCGGACTGTTGAGAAGGAAAGAGCCGTTGGATGGCACGGGAGTTCCGGCAACTACAGAGGGCCGGAAGCAGAAATAAGCTTGGCAACTTCATGGAGAAGGAAGAACGAGGGAGATGTGTGAGACAAACTAGAGAGTTCGTAGACCGCGCTCTGATATTTGGTGACATGGGGAGAGAAGAGGAAGGACACAGGAAAGTTCATACTTGACTGCAGTTGTGCTCAGCTGTCCATCGACCCTTGCTGCACATGGCAGGTGTTTAGAGCAGATTCCAGTGGAGCATTTTGGAATAGTGTTTCTCAAACGTCAGTGTGCTTAGAAGTCACCTGGGCGTTATGTTAAAATGCAGATTCTAATTCAGAAAGCCTGAGATAAGGCCTGTTATCCTACTTTCTGAAGAACTCCCAGGTCATGCTGATGATGCCGGCTGCAGGGCACCCTGAGTTAAAAGGCTTCAGGGCCTTTGTTGGCGAGCCCTCTTTTCTCTCCAGCTGCCCCAGATACTGAAGGCATCAGAATGAGTACAGCCACGTTTTACTTTCTTTCTTTCCTTTTTTTTTTTTCCTAGGCAAAGAACTTTATTAACCTTGTTTCAAACTTTATTCCCAGGCTTCTTCAGCTTAATTAGCTGCAAAGAATGAATTGTGTATAAGCAAAAACTGAAAAGAACTGCAGTGTCCCAAGGGCTTGGGCTTAAAAATATTAGAGATCTAGATTTTATCAGATCCATGAACAAAATTTTTAAAAGCAGTCATAATATAAAATAGCAGCTCCCAGTAACTTCTTCAAGTTTTATCTTCTTCAGAAGTTGACTCAATTCAGTTTGCTTCATTCTTGGAAGCTTCATCAAAATTCTCCACAAGATCTGGAACTTCATCATCATCCTCTCCGGTAGCAGGTGGTGCTTTTCCATCCACACATTGTTTGGGCAGAGCTTCAGCCAGTCTTCTTCAACTAGTCAGACTGTCTGCACCAAGTTGGTTTAAGATACTGGGTGGCATTTCTGTCAGCTGCTTTGTGCCAGCGTGGCCTGGAATGGTGGAAGTGTTCGCTGCCAGCGATGCCTGAACTTTGGGGGTGTTAAAGTGGATCACTGGTCCTTGGTTTGTGAACCTGTTCACCTCTTCAATACCACAGATACTGTTTACCCCTAACTTCTTTAAGGAGAACTGAAGTTTTTTATCATCTGCTGTAGCCATTCTGTGAACCACCTTCTTCTTTCGGCGAGCAGTTCCTTTCCCACCAATGAGCACTTGTGCTTGCACTTTGGCGAGTTTCTCCTGGTTCATGATAGTTTCTTTCATCTTGTTGGAGCGGAAATGGGACCGTGTGGGGGAATAGGGCTGGTGCTCAGGGGGTCTCGGGCAGACCAGCTGAGATTAGGTGCACACACGCGGGGACGCAAGATGGCAGCTTTTACTTTCTTTCTTTTTCACCATTCAGAGTACCATGGGGAAGGCTTTTTCTGGGCCCACCTGAAACCACTGAGATCTCCTTCAAGGGCTGGTTCCTGGTAGACTTCCAATTTAAATTAAAGAATGGTTAAAGCTATTTAAATCACCTTCCATCCAAGCCTCTTTAATATTTTGCAGATATGCTATTTACAAATTCTATGTTATCTCTGAGGAAGAGTAATAACTGTTAAGTGAAAGATACCCAATTTCTCATTTCTTACTTAAAGAACTATGTTTTTCTTTATTAGGAACCCTTCAGACTGCTGATTACAGACACTGAAAATATCTGTTCCTCTCTAAATATAGGAAATTCTTTCTAAATTATGCTAAGTAATAATATAAAACTAATTTCTTAGTAGATAAAGGGCATTTGTAAATGTGTGTATGTAAGGGTAGTAATTTGACTAAAACATGACCTAAACAAACTAGGAACAATAGGGAAAAATTATTTTTCCCTCTGTGATTAATCAACTCAGAAGTCCTAAGTATTTTTGACAACTTCTTAAAAATACAGAGCAAGGGGAAATGACTAGGTCAAGAGGACTTTGTTGCTGAATTGCAAAAACATCACATGAATCTATAGGTTGCTGAATAACTGATGGTAGGGAAGAACGCGCATACTTTAATGATCCTACCTGAATATATTTTCTTTCATCTTTAGGAAAGTATATTGTTTACGAGCAGCAGGTTTAAGACATTGATGGGCATAGAATCTGCTCAGCTACCTACTGCGCGTGTGAACCTTGGCAAATGGGTTAGGCCCTTCTGAGCCTTAAAGTCCTCATCTGTAAAGTCTGGGCGACAGTCATACCTTGTGAAGTTTCTAACAATTGAATAGAATATGCACATAAATTGTGAGCACGGTGTCTGGCACACAGTAAGCTTTCAATAGATGTCAGGCATTAATATTAGTAGTATGGTTACTAATTATTATCTTCCCAACAGAACAAATCCAATTCAGGAAGAACCCTTTGGTGGAGCCTTCAAACCATATGCGTGATCTGAAGCTCACCTACCAGCTGCTGATTTGCTTGTTTATTTCATTTGATTTTCCTTAGCTGCACATAAGGGAGGTGGGTGGCAGAAGCTTAATTTATTTGTCCCTTTTTTTGAAAATGTGGGTTTGGGCTCTCATGCTATTTTGAGGCATGGTCTGGTGGTGGCATTGGGGATATGCACACTTTAGGGAGGTGGGAGGATTATGAAGCTCTCCTGGTGGCTCCAGCGTCTTTCTTTCCCCCAGTGATGATCATAGGTGCTGGATTGCCAGTGCTGCCAGCCAAAGGCCTCTCCTCCCACAGATCTGGAAACACATGAAAAGAGCCATGACTCATGGGCTACAACTTTTTCTGCAGCTTGATAGAAGCACTGATAGGCTCGGCTCCCATGTTTTCATCACCCCACAGGCTAGCCGTTGGGGAAAGGGCTCTGTGGGTTTCAGATAAAGTGCTTCCTGATGATAATTGAGAACAACTGAGAGATGCTGTGTCAAGGTTAGGACGTTGTTCCTGTTCCTTTGCAAAAGTCAGTGGAGAGGATGATCTTGGGTGACACCAGGGTGTCTTCAGATCCTTAGAGGTATGGCATTTGAAGTCTTTCAAATCTTTCTTTACAAACTATCCGAGAGAGTCCCTGCTTTCCTGCATTTCATCCTTTGTCCTTTGCACTGTTCTCTAGCAGGACTTAACTCATTGTATTCTCTTTTGTTGTCGTGGTTGTTATTTGGCCTGCCTGTCTTCTGTGGACTGTGTGCTTGGTGAGGGCAAATCTTTTTAATCCTTGGATCTTGAGCCCTGAGCTCAGGGCCCGGTAGACAATAAATGCGTAATAGTCATTGCCAGCTGCATGGATGGATGGATTGATGAATGGACCGATGGGGGAAAGAAACTACTCCAGTACAGTGGACTGTGTGCATATGCGAATACTTTGTGATTATCGGGTGGACACGGGGGAGGGATTATTGATTAAAAAAGATGGTTCTGAAATTCAGAAAACTTACTTTGCGGTCAAATGCAAGATCATAGTATTAAACATGAAAGCATTCACTTTGACCATAAAACCCGTAACTAATTTGGGGGAGACTTTGGGATGAAAGAAGAAAGTTTTCTGAAAGGTATAAATGGATGTCTGTGACAAACATGACCTTTTACATGAAAATTAAAACAGATTTGGTTTATGTAAAAGTAAGATATATTGAATCTGGAGGAGATTAACATGGACAGAAAGCTTAATGTTCCATTGAGAAAGAAAGAAATTCATCCATGCACTCACTGAAATAGTATTTCTTGAAGACCTACTTTGTACTGGACACAATAGACCAAGAGATGAATTCATCCACATCCTAGTCCTCTGGGGCTCCACAGTTAAAATCAAGTCATAGACATGAACTAGTAATTGTAATAGTAGGAAAATGGAGGTGTGATCATGGCACTACAGAAACACAAGAGATGGACATGTTTAACCCTGCTCAGAAAAATCTAGAAAGGAGAAAATGGTGACATTGGGACTGCAATTTAAAGGATGTGTGAAAGTTAGCCATGACAGGAGGGAAAAAGAGGTGATATATGTGCAGAGCTAGAGGGGCTGGGAAGAACAGGGTGCATTCTGGGAAGTACCAGTACTTCTGTGTGCCCACTACGTGGCGCTGTGGATGAGGAAGTGAATAGCTGAGATGAGACAGATAAGTGGAGAAAATCACTCAGAACTTGTACACCAAACTATGGATTCAAAATTATCCCTCCCTGTGGATGATGTATAACTAGAGAATGTAGTAATCAGGACTAAATGATTTTCCAGATATTGAGGTATAATGCCTAAAGAGTGTATGTAATTTCACCTTGACAGGTGGAAAACTGTGAGTTCAGTGGTTATGTAGTCCTGACCTGATGTGCTTGTAATTCTTTTGGTAAAGACAATTGATTTAAAATGTAATAATGTGATTTAACTTTATAGTCTTTTGTCAATTTGATATACATTATATTACAAATCAGAAAAATGCCTTGGAAAAAATATCACCACGGTTTTATTTTAGGCTACGTGGAGAATCTTCTTAGATTCAAAATGGACTCATTGGTAAATCAGGAATAAAATCTAGCACCCCTGGTTTCCTGCACATTGACTTTCTTATGAAATCACCCAGCTCAGTAAAATGTAATAACCTGCAAACCTGCAAGGTGATATTTTATCTTCATAGCTGTATCATGCAAACTCTGTTCTAGGGTTATATGTCACCAAGTTTTCCTGCATGACTTTGAGTATCTATCTGGAAAGAGTCTCCATTCCTTGCCTCAGATAACTTCACAGATTTTTTTTTTTTATAATTTAGTTTAAAATTTTATTTATCTTTGGCCAAGGAAGTGTTTAACCAGACATCCTCTTCTTAAAAATCAGTTTTTGTCAGTGCATAAGAGGAATTACTATAGAAAATCAAGAGCATGTCTTCAAAAGCTGCCTGGATTTGTCTGATATTTGTTGAACTTATGTTTTTAGAATGCCTATATGCAAAGCACTGTTGCATTTGTATGTGTGTAGGGGATGTGCACAAATAACACTAATATTGGTGGATACTCACATGGTAGATACTGTGTTGTAAGGCATTAGTCTAAGTGCTTTTTATAATGTTAACACATTTAGTCCTTGTCTGTAAAGTGGGTACCTTTTTAAATCCCCACTTTATAAATGAGAAAACTGAGGCTCAGAAAGATTAATAAGTAACTTGCTCAGATCCTGAGCCAGGAAATGGAGGAGTTAAGAGTTGAACTTGTGTTCTCTGAATCTACAGCCTCTGCTCTTGGACACTGTGCTAGACTCCATACCCCGGAAGGAAACTGGGGCCTCCTGGAGTCCACGGTGGGAGGACGAGTTATGGATCCATGTGGGAACTACTTCAGAAATACAGAATAGGAAGAGTTTATGTCTGAGGTAATCATGAAGGGCTCATAAAAGAGGAAACATGGAAACTGGGCCTTGTCAGGTGGGGGTTAAGATGACACTGCCGGCTAGAGATGGCCAGCAGAGGCCCCCAGGTGGAGGAGCACAAGGTGTATTTAGAGGAAAACACATGAAATAGTTTGTCTAGAGTGCCGTGGAAAGCCAGTGTGAGAGGGCAGAGGTGAGAGGGCAGAGGTAAGTTATTGGAAGGGTGGTCATAGCAAATTCTAGAGAACCTTAAAGCCTAGATAAGAGAGTCTGAGATTCATTCTGGACGTGAAGGTTTGGGAGTTTTATTTATTTTTTTAAGCAAAGGAGTAAAATGAGGGAAGATGAATTAGGTAGCCATATGTAGGATTGGTTAGGTGAAACATGAAGAAGATTTGAAAGGAGAAAAAGTTGGTACACTAATGGATTTAAATGCTTCATCAAGAACAGCAAAAACAAAAAAGAACAGAGACTTCTGAAGAAATTCAGTTCTATTTCACTCTGAAATAGAAACTGAGACAGTCTGCAACTTTGCTGTAGCAGAAAAGGTACAGTTATGAAGGTCACGTCTTGCCCACCCTACATCAATAGGACTTTTCACACCATCTTGAAATCTGGAAGAACCCATTCTTCAGTTCCTCTCTGCACTCTGAAGATATGAGTAACACAGTTCTTTAATGTTTCCTCTGTTCTCTGGTGATAGGTTTGCCCCAGATAGATGTGCAGAGGGGCACAGTTAGTACATTATTTTCAGATGTTCGCGGCTGTCCTGTGGTGTGGAATGATGATATGTGTGCTGCTTTGAGGTGGGCATGAATAACGGTCAAAGCTCACTCAGGGCACAAGAGACAGGAATGACTGAGTCAGGAGGAGGTTCGCAGGTGCTAATGGACATTCTTACCTAAGTCCTTGTAGTTTCTGAAGAGGCAGAGAGTAAGGAGCTGAACCAGATTGAGTTTTGATTTTCTGGTTGGATTGCCTGTACATCAAGAGGCCACAGACATCCAGATACCAAGAAAAGGGAAGAAAGAAACCACAGGATGTACATGCAGCAAGATCTCTGAGGTAGAGAAGAGAAAAGGCAAATCCCTGTCAGCTCTGTGTTAGCTGGAGTTGAAATTGTAGGGCATCTAACGAAATGTAAAATTTTCTAAGAAGCTGAGTTTTGAGAGCAATCTGGGAGGTTCCAATTTCACTCTGAAAACAGCAGGATCTGCATGGCCTTTTCTTTCCATTAGGTGGGTTATAATTAGTTGCATCAGAGAAAATGGGAGGATGATTGATCCGAAAGTTGTAACTTTTTTGTAGTAATCCTCTGAGTAAAGTTCATTCTCTGTGAAACATTTTATTGTTCAAGTAATGTGCTGACAACCTCCTTACAATGCCCCACAGTCAATGGTTCTCTCAGGTGTTTTATCAAATGGGGCCTGTTGGGTTATCTTGGTGCCTCCTTTCACTCAAGAAGAAGCTTTAACAAGCCCAAACTTGGGAGGCATTTTGAAACGATAGATAAATTGTGAGCATGTTAAAGAAAAAATAGACTAAGTTTAAATGTTATTAAACTACATCCAGTTTTAAAGCTACTACTAAATCAGTCACACATGAAAATATAAGCTAGTGATGGAAGAATGACTGAATGATTGGGCATCTTCAAGCTTGGTTCTGATCATCTCAGATGCCAAACCCCCTTTCCCACTTTGAATGTGACTCAGTTCAGTCAGTTTGTAGGGAACAGGATTATCAATAAGTCTGACAGGCTAAAGCCTTGAAGCTTTCAGATGCTAGGAAGATGCTAATAAGACCAAGGCTTTGGGGGTGCCTGGGTGGCTTGGTTGGTTGAGCTTCTGCCTTCGGCTCAGGTCTCCCAGGATAGAGCCTCTTGTCTGGCTCCCTGCTCAGCAGAGAGTCTGCTTTTCCCTCTGCCTCTGCCCCTCCACCACCCTTCACCCCTCTGCAGACCCCTCGTGCTCTCTCACACACTCTCTCTCTCTCAAATAAATAAATAAAATCTTTAAAAAAACAAACAAACCAAAGCTTTGGTTTGGGCCCATTTATGTCATTTTACTTACCTTGTTCTCTTGCCTCTTTTGTAAACTTCTTATTTTAAAAAATAACTTAAACACACAGAAAAGTTGAAAGAATGGTACAGAGAATTCACCTGTTTTCTTTACCCAGAATTAACAATTGTTAACGTTTTACCAAATTTGCTTCATATTTCTCTAGTCTACAACTTTTTCTAGAACCATTTAAGAGTAGGTTGCATATGTTATGGCCCTGTACCCTTTAATGACTTGAGTGCATATTTCCTAAAAACAAGAATATTCTCTTACATAAATACAGGGAATTAATTAAGGGTAATACTTTAGAGCCCATACTGAACTGGTCAATGGTCCCAGTCATATTATTTATAGTACCAGTACGAGATCCAGCATAGGATTATACACTGCACTTACTCTGTGAGAACTTTGACTAATAGGAGAGGCTACAGGAAAACAGTTTTCAGATAATGTTTGGAAAGGGGCCATGAAGACTTGGGTTTATTGGGTACCTTTTTATCCTCAGAAGATGTATTCCTATAAGGTAGTCTGTCAATCAGTGTTCTCCAGAGAAACAAAGCCAATAGGATATTATTATATATCCTATGTATACATTATATAAATTTATATATCTATAATTTATGTAGTATAGAAAATGTATTATATAATATATTCCTATATATGGTAATGATAGTAATGATTCAAATATTGTTATGAACACAATAGAAATGGCTGTAAGCTTTCCTAGAAACTTGTTGTGTCATTCCTGTTGGGAAAAAAAATAAGATGGAATTCATCTTTGCATAGAAAATTTTAAAGCACTTTCCTTCTATCTATCTATCTATCTATCTATCTATCTATCTATCTATCTATTGAGAGAACACAAGAGAGAGAGAGAGAGAGAGATGATAATGAGGTCAGACCAGTTCAAAACCAGTAGGGCAGGCTGGAAACTCAGCAGGAGTTGACAGTGCAATCTTGAGGCACGAAGCTTCTTCTTCCTCAAGAAATCTGTTTTTTTTCTTAAGGCCTTCCAACTGCTTTGATGAGACCCACCTATATTACTGAGGGCAATCTACTTAAAGACAAGTGACAGTAGATGTTAACCAGACAACTTCACAGCAACACTTGGCTTCATGATTAATTAAACAACTGGCCTAGCCAAGTTAACTCAGAAAGCTATCAGAGGTAGAGACCATCACTCACATGTTACACATGAGGAGTCTAAGACTTAGCACCATGGTTTTTGTTTTGTTTTGTTTTTATTATATTAGTCACCATACAGTACACCATTAGTTTTTGTTGTAGTGTTCCATGATTCATTGTTTGCGTATAACACCCAGTGCTCCATGGAATACATGCCCTCCTTAATACCCATCACCGGGCTAACCCATACCCCACCTCCCTCCCTTCTGAAATCCTCAGTTTGTTTACCATAGTCCATAGTCTCTCATGGTTCGTCTCCCCCTTTGATTCCCCCCGCTTCATTTTTCCCTTCCTTCTCCTAATGTCCTCCATGCTATTCCTTATATTCCACATATAAGTGAAACCATATGATAATTGTCTTTCTTTGCTTGACTTATTTCACTTAGCATAATCCTCTCCAGTTCCATCCATGTCGATGCAAATGGTGGGTATTCATCCTTTCTGATGGCTGAGTAATATTCCATTGTATATATGGACCACATCTTCTTTATCCATTCATCTTTTGAAGGGCATCTCAGCTCTTTCCACAGTTTGGCTATTGTGGACATTGCTGCTATGAACATTGGGGTGCATATGGCCCTTCTTTTCACTACATCTGTATCTCTGGGGTAAATGCCCAGTAGTGCAATTGCTGGGTCATAGGGTAGCTCTATTTTTAACTTTTTGAGGAACTCCACACTGTTTTCCAAAGTGGCTGTACCAACTTGCATTCCCACCAACAGTGTAAGAGGGTTCCCCTTTCTCCACAACCTCTCCAACATTTGTTGTTTCTTGCCTTGTCAATTTTTGCCATTCTAACTGGAGCACCATGGTTTTTTTGTTTTTTTTTTTTACTAAGGATACTCATTGTGCATGGCTGAGTCAGAAACGGTTTGTTTTGTTTTGTTTTTTTTTTACTAAGGATACTCATTGTGCATGGCTGAATCAGAATATAAATCCAGTGTGTCCCACTCCAAAAACCTGTGCTTCTCCCATGGCACTCCTGTTGCCTAACTTCAACATGAGATGATTTGGAAAGTGGTAAGTTTCCAGTCACTGATGGTATATAAACATGGACTGAATGACTAGCTATCAAGAATGTTCCAGAAATGATTCAAACCTTAAGTAAGTGCTCATGCTGTGTGGGTTTTCAAATTCTATTTGCCTTTATGAATCTATAGTGTATTTTAGAAAATGTGTTTTAGGGCTATGGTTTTTCTTACTGAAATATAATATTTTTGTGTACAGATACCTTCGTATTCAGTTAGTACCCGTCATCAGAATAGACAGGTAATTGCACCCTTTTTATTTTTTTCTAGGAGCCTACATTATTTATAGTTTTCAAAATAGCATTTCAAACTAGTGCTACTATTTGGCAGATTTTTAGGAGGTCACAGAGAAAAATATGAGACTTTAGAGAAAAACCATGCTGTTCAAAATCAGTTGTAAAAGACTCTTATGTAAATATAAACTTCATGTATTCTAATAAGTCATTTGTATCCTTATACTTTCATTTCAAGGATAATTTCATGGCTTAATTTTTTTTTTCTTTTTTTTTACTTCACAGTCGAAGTGTCATCAGAACTCTTGGTTTATTTTGACAGTTATCCTCAGCATTAGAAAAAGTTTCATCCTTTGTAGGGCATTTTCAATAAGTAATAATCATAGATGTAATATTCACTAAGCATTATTTGGTATCAAGTACTTTGTTAAATGATTTATATGCATTATCTTATGTGAGTTTTTCTTCGTATCAGCTCATAGATGTAAAAGTACTATTGTTGCATCCATTTTAAGGAAAAGAAAAAAAAAAAAGGTCCAGGAAGATTGAATAATCCTAAAAGGAAGATCCTACCCAGATGATGGTATCTTAACATAAATGGATTTATTTTATATGTAATTCAAACTGTCCTTTAAAAATCTGAGCGTTCGTATTTCAACAGATGATGGAGCAAAGTAATTAAGTGCCTTGTCCGTAAGCAAGATGGTTGCCAATTATAAAATTAATTTATGACCTCTTAACACAAAGTCCAAAGTTTGCCCATTAAACTACAACATCTTCTAATAATAAAACCTACTGTTATGACAGCTTAACATATGAAATTTCCCATTGCTTAGCAAATACTAATTTCTATATTGCAGTCTATAATTACCATTGCTAGGCAATTGCATGGTTCTTTGCTTGAGTAACATGCTGTCATCTGATTTTAAGGCAGGCTGTTTTTTCTCTAGGTGTGTTTTTCACCTGGTAGGGAATAAAAGGCAACTCTTTAGTCTGATTTTAAACAAAATTGAAGCCTAAAGGAGTATTATTAGGAACACAGAAAGGACTATATGTCCAGATTTTTTTTCCCCAGATTTGACGATTGTAAGATTTTGTGGATACAAATCTCCTATGTAGCAGAGGAAAGTCCTGTTGAATTCATATCCCAGGATAGAGATGATGATTGAAATATTATCATAAGTACAATGGAAATGCCATGAGCTTTCTTTCTTAGTAACTTGTGATATCAGTATTCCTATTAGGATTTAAGCATGGCTGGAGGAAAAAAAAAAAAAAGGAATAAAATGGAATTTATCTTTGCTTAGAAGATTTTAAAATCCCTTCTAATTCAGATAGTTTTTAATTCCATTAGTCTTTATTTTTACATAATAGAGAGGACTCCCCTTATTATGCTTGCCATTGTGAACAAGTATAATTCCCATTTTAGAAATTAGTGTGTTCCCAGGACACCTGGGTGGCTCAGTCAGTTAAGCATCCAACTCTTGACGTTGGCTCAGGTCATGCTCTCAGGACAGTGAGACCCAGCTCCACCTTGGGTTCTGTGCTTAGCATGGAGTCTGCTTAAGATTCTCTCCCTCTCCCCCTACCCCTCCTTGTGCTCTCTCTCTCTAAGTAAATAAATAAAATCTTAAAAAAAAAAATTACTATGTTCCCAAGTGGAAAAAAAATATTAAAAGTTATCATTTGGGGACACCTGGGTGGCTTAGTCAGTTAAGCGTCTGTCTTTGGCTCAGATCAGGATCCCATGATCCTTGGATCAAGTCCCACTCCTGGCTCCCTGCTTCTCCCTATCCCTCTGCCCCTCCCCACCGCTCGTGCTGGCTCTATCTCTCTATCAAATAAATGAATAAAATCTTTTTTAAAAAGTTACCATTTGATCCATTCTGAATAGTGGATGTGGTCTTTGTATATATGATTATACATGTATTCACCCTTTGAGATTATTTTTTTTTAAGATTTTATTTATTTATTTATTTATTTATTTATTTGAAAGAGAGAGAGAGAATGAGAGAGCACAAGCAGGGGGAGTGGCAGAGGGAGAGGGAGAAGCAGGCTCCCTGCTGAGCAGGGAGCTGGACACAGAGCTTGATCCCAGGACCCTGGGATCATGACCTGAGCCACCCAGTGCCCCGAGACAATTAACATAATCATTATTTGTTGGTGTTATCACCAACTACTCTCTGACCTTATGGAGTCTGAAGATTCTTCAGGTCAAGTCCATCCCTTCTCTGGCAGAAGTGTGGGGGACTACTGCTCATTTTTGCTCTTCTAGCTTCTTAAAAATGGGGTGCCTACAGAAGACAATATTGCTGACATCCTGCTAAAATTTGTAGAAAAGGCAGTCACCATATTTTCTGGGTGTTCAATTTGTGAGATATTAGTTACTGGTGCAGATGGAAGAGTCAACTGGCCAAGGCTTTGGAGTTAGGAAGGGGAGAATCTTGCTCTATTCAGGGCTGGCCATTGCTACATATTGACTGAGCTACCATTTGGCTTCTGGACCTTCAGGTAATATCTCTTTCAGTGTTCTTTCCAAGTTTCACTCGCTCGCCTTTCCCTTCTTGAACAATTCCTCTTGGACTTTCAGGACCAATTTATATCCTCTCACCCCATCTACCTCTACTGGTCTCCTTTCAGTCTGAGGAAAAGCTTTTTCTGTTTCCTTCAGTAAGCTGCTCTCATTCACTCTCTCTCTCTCTCTCCCATTCTTTCCCCTTATACCCCTCCTTCTCTCTCCCTCCATCTCTTCCTCCTCCCTCAAAAATCTTCTTTTTCCTCAGTAGATTTCATATGGCTCATAAATCCAGATTCCAAAGTATTAGCAAGCAAAATTATTATTCCTTCTCTTGTAGGAGTGGGAGAAGTTCATCTCCATACCTTTCTAGGAGGTGAAGGAAAATAACCCCATTCCCTTCTTTCAGTATCACATAGAAAAAGAAGCAAAAATAATTAGGCTTTCAATTAAAAGAGCCTGAATATATATAGATATATATACCACAATCATATATTTTGGTTTAAGTTAATCTCAGCTAATTCTTATTTTATCCTGACTAAGTTCCAAGTTGAGGAACCTCTGTGGGTATTATAAAAGAAAAATTGTGTATATTCTGACTAGCACATTCATCGGATTCTGATTACCAACACTAGGAGGCTCAGGTAAGCAGCACCCCTTACAGAATAGCACCTGAACAAAGCCTTTTCTCATTAGGGCATGCTATGCATTGCATGCATACAGACTAATTCTGGAAAGGGTGAAAATTTTAAATAATAAAATAAAAATAAGACCCATACACATCTACCCAAAAGACAAACAAAGGTGATATAGGACCAATCCTCCTGTGAATTTCTTGCCTTAAAACTTAAATTTCTTAACTTATGAAATATTCAGTGCATTGTTTGAAAAGTCAAAACCATGCATGCCTAAGCTTCCAGGCTTCAGAAGAAAAAGGTAATTCCTCTTGGATATGACTTTTACACATTATAGAAGCTTTGGTATGGTTGGCAAGTCAGTGAACATACAGATGAGAAGGGAAAATACCCCAATGACTGTCAAAGATGTTCCATGTTGTAGTTCACAGCTTCTGTTAGGCTGTGGAATTCAGATTTATTTCTAAACCTCTCTGAAAAAGCTCTCTGGTGAAATAACTGTTAATCTCAACAGACTGGGAAAAGAAATTCCTAGAAGATTTTTTAATGAAGCAAACATAAGAAGCCTAAGTTGAGCAGAATATTAAAGAAAGAGTTGCAAATTCTAATGGTCTTGGGTGTGTGTGTGTGTCTGTATGTGTGTGTGTGTCTTCAATCATTTTTAGGCCAGCACAGTTTTCAGTAATGGTCTTCTAATGTATTTATATAAAAATAAGATATCTAATTTAATTTTAGATATATTTATTTTAGTAGCTCTCCTTTTGTTCTCAGTCCTCATTTTTGGGAAAAATAAGGTAAGAGTCATAAGAGCGGTTCCTCTGTTAAAATGGAAGACAAATATTTTTCTCTTTTCTTATAACCTTTAATTAGAAATATATTTTTCAGGAAGCATTTTTACTCCAGGGAACATAGCGGCCTTATTCAATATTTTTGTAGCCTTTGTATCTGTAAAGTGCTTTAAAATGAGCTTGATTAGACACACATTCTATCATCCAAGAAAAGAATCAATACAGAATATCATTCCCACTTGACAGATAGCATAGATGCATCATCATACGGGTGTATTTATTAGGAAAGAGGTTAAGTTGCCTGTTCAAGTTGGTCTTCCCAGTCAATGGAAGACAAGGGAATAAAACTTGTTATTCTGTAGCTTTTAGTGTATTGCCTCAGTTGCTTAGCTACATGTCTTCTTTTTATGTATTAATCAACAACACCGTAATTATCATGAATGGCCATTGTGCATCAGTAATTCATTTTCCAATGTAAGTACACAAAAGGATTAATGTTACACAGGCTCTACAATATTAAGAAGGAAAGGTCACTAAACGATGTATTAAAATAATCATGATAACAGACCAACAAATTAAGCCCAACAGGAGAGATCAGCATTTGTTGGATAAACCTAATAAAATCTTGTAGTTTATTGATGTTGCTCCTCCACTGGGCAAAAATAGCTCTAGGAAAAAATAGAAAGACAATAAATAACCAAGTGGATTAGAGAGTTGCCAAAACACAGTGGAGATCAAGGTAGCTCAAAGTAAAGTTGTAAGTACAAATTTCAATAGATCCATCATTGCCAAAATGTTATGTTACCTTGGGAATTATTTTCTGTTACTGAAATGTAAAGAAACCAAATTTTTTTTTTCTAAATTCTGAATCACAGACTTCTGGTAGTCATAATTTTAGTGAGTCATTGGGAGGTCATTTCACTAAACACATCTTTTTTTTTTTTTTTAATTTTATTTTATTATGTTATGTTAATCACCATACATTACATCATTAGTTTTTTTTCATTTTTATTGTTATGTTAATCACCATACCTTACATCATTAGTTTTTGATGTAGTCTTCCATGATTCATTGTTTGCGTATAACACCCAGTGCTCCATTCAGTACGTGCCCTCCTTAATACCCATCACCAGGCTAACCCATCTCCCCAGCCCCCTCCCGTCTAGAACATCTTTTAAATCACAAAAAGTTTCTTTTAAATCACAAAAAGTTTCTTTTAAATCACAAAAAGACATCTTTTAAATCACAAGAGTTTCTTTCTCCTTTAAAGACCACTCTCCTGCAGACTAGAATGGTGTTCTATCTTGAGGAATACTATTAAAAGACCAGTGGACATATAAATGTAAAAACATATGACTGATATAAAATGGTAGGTTAAAAAGGCTCTTTAAAGATGATTTTTTAGGGGTGCCTGGGTGGCTCAGTTGGCAAGTGTCTGCCTTCGGCTCAGGTCATGATCCCAGATCCTGGGATACAGCCCCACATCAGGCTCCCCGATCCACAGGAAGCCTGCTTCTCACTCTCCCACTCCCCCTGCTTGTGTTCCCTCTCTCGCTGTGCCTCTCTCTGTCAAATAAATAAATAAAATCTTTAAAAAAAAGATTATTTTTTATATTAAATGTGCATTGACTAATAAGTCTAAGGCTCTGTGCTATTTTGACATTCAAGATCAAAATGAATTCTACTTCCAGACTTCCAATCCAAGAAACTTTATAAAGATAATGACAAAGATATTTTCATAAATATATTGATTGCAGAATTTATTCCAGACCAAAAAAAAAAAAAAATTTAAAAAACCAACCTAAAAGTCTAACATAGGGATTGATTACATAATAGATAATACCTTTTGTATGATACATTAATATGCAGTCATTAGCAATTATGTTCATGAATAATTTTGGTGACCCAGAAAGATGCTCCTCACAATAGATCAAGTTAAAAAAAAAAAAAAAAAAAAAAGAGAGAGAGAACAAAAAATTATACACAGCAGGATATTTTATACATTCCTACTTTCTCTATGTGCATCTAAAAATTCTAGGAGGATATATACCAGACTACCAAAAACATTTAAAAGGCTTTTTGTGAAATATGTATTTTTATACTTTTCTCTATCTTCTAAATTTGCTGCAATAAAAATAAAATGTACCTTAATCAGCCTAAACCAATAAAGGTTTTTACTTTGTTATTATTTTTTTAATGAGTCGTTTCAGTTTCTCAAGGATGTCAAGCTTGCTCTTTGGTGCTTGCCGTTCCTTCTGCTGGAATGTTCTTTCCCTGTTCTCATGGCTGACTACTTTAGATCACTTTATGACTATGCCCAGATTCACTTCCTCAGTGAAACTTTCCAAAACTACAGAATGGAATGTATCCCACCACCATCATTCTTATCCCACTATCTTGCTTCATTTTCTTCATGGCACTATCTAAAATTATATCATTAACCTGTTATTTAATCAAATTATGTGTTAGCATCTGTCTGTTGTGGTAGTAAACAAATATATGAAGCAGAGGAAACTTGTCTGTCTTGTTTAAATTTTAAATCCCCAGGTCCTAGAACCTTATCTGCATAAAGGAGGCACCAAATTCATATTTGTTAAATAAAACGAGGTGCTCTTGAAAATTTAAAACTTTATAATGTGTGTATAATAACTGTCAACTGTAGATTGAGAAGAAAGGGACCGATGTGAACCTACTCTGTTTGGGCAATTAGTAGGGCAAAATGCATCTTACTTTTGAAGGAGAACAGGAAGATTAAGAACTTAAAATTAAAAAAAAAAAAATTTTTTTTAAAAAAGGAAGCAAAGAGTAAGGATAGCTCATAAAATAAATGTTAGGAAGTCCTATTCAGATGCTAAAGTTGGGTCACAAATCTGTCTCTAAATCAGTGGTCTATATCTTTTTGTGTTGGATTGTGGGCCCCTTTGAAGATCCAACAAAAAACCTGAAACACAGCCTCAGATAAATACTCATGCATATTTGTCATATCCATGACATTTTGCTGACAGTTTCTGAGATTCACAGACCATCCTAATTGTGCATGAATTACACAATAAAAGCTACTGCTCTGTCCTATCCTGTAAACATAAGTTATAAAGTTTGGGATCCAATGAGTTCAAAATCCTCAAGAAGTTGAAGTTACATCTAAGAAAAGAGCAAATGTTCCACTTTAGCCTCCCAGAAAACAGACATCACAGATATGATCACATCTACTTGTTACCTCCAGGCTAGCAAATGGAGTTGCAAAGCTAAGGAACTTGGCGAATTAGAGAACCAGCATAGAGTTGCATGTGAAGCGAAGTCAGAGATGAATGTTTGTCCTATTACAGCAGGTCAATAAAAGTTTCATGGAAAAGATAATGTCTGAGCTGTATCTTGAAGAATAGTCATAATAACAAAATAATAGCTTGTAAAGTTTATCGAGGACATTCGAAGTACTAGGTACTCTACTAAGTGCTTTACATACATCATATTTTTAAAATCTTCACAATAATCCTCATTTAACGGAAAAGTGAAGATTAGAGAAGTTCAGTAATTTGCCCCCAGGATATTCAGCTAGTAAGCAGTAGAGCAGAGTTTCAAGCCAGTCTGAAGTCTGGCTCATCTTTGTTCACCATTGTAGAGCACTGCTCTCCAGAAGGGTAAGATCTGAATCACTGAGAAGAAGGGAAAGGGACATTCCCAGTGAGGGGATGCTTTAACACCTGTACAGATGTTTCTAGAGTACAGAAACTCTAGAAATAGCTAAATAATGCCGAGTGCTAAAAACAAGGCAAAAAAATTAATTAATTCTTTTGGGCTATACTTAAATCTATTTTCACAACTATTTTGACATGAAATCGAGAAAAAAGAAATATCATTTGCCAAGATAAATAATGGAGGGCCTCTAGTAAATGAGGAACTCTAGTACCTTTTGGTTTTACATTTACATTTACATCCAATTTGTATATTGGATATGGTGTTCCATACTGTAAAATGGTTGTTTGAGTGACAGCTTTCAGGGAACTTCATCTTCTAGCCAAAAGTAAAATTGTCTTTCAGTAAAAGGACAAATTTCCTGGCACCTTTATAAATAAGTTAAAAGATGGATATGATGGAAGTGAACCCTCTCATGGAATTTACAGTGCCTCTAAAAGCCATCAATTGCTACAAACTATAAGATTTTTCTTCATTGAGTGTCCTGATGATATAGTCTTGGACTGGATGTGAAATAAAGACATATGTGTCTATCTTTTATCTAGGCAGGTAAATCAAGCGCCCTTAAAGGTTGTCTCTTTATTCTGAAACACTGGATGTAGTGTATTAAGAAATAGTTGAGAGAAAATAGTTAGGGCCAACCTTTGTGCAGCTTTTAGTTATTTTTAAGTGCCATTTTATTGCCATATTCTAATAATACAGAGGAAACAGGACCCACATATAAATGTTCTTTCATATATTCTAACAAATTTTAGAATTAATAACAGTATTATTAATATTAATGTCAGCAATAGCTAAAATTTACTAAACAACTTATGTACTAGGAGGTATGCCAAGCACTTGAATGTATTATAATTTAATTTATACGATTATGCTCTGAGGGTAGCCTTTTATTATCCCTGTTTAACAGATGGGAGACACTGAGGCCTGAGACCCAGGAGGGCATGTTAGGGCCCTGAGGCGACATGGTTAGAGTGGCAGAAATGGTATTTGGCCCCAGGTGAGACTGCTTCCAAACCCTGGGGTTTTAACTCCTACTGTCTTAGTCAACCTTGTCATTTGAATTTGAGAACGAGTTTCTTCATTTAACATTTACTTAAAATGCAAGAGAAATTACTAAACTATGGTTACAAAAATATAGTGTGAGTAAGAAGAAGCATTTAGCTTACTGCTGAGAATACTTAGGAATATATTTACCTCTCGATTGAGTGAAGGAAATAAGACTGTTTTCCTTGCTCACCTACTATGACAGATTATCATACATTCTAAAATCATTGGTATACACCAGTCTTTGTTTTTAATTTCTATAAGGTCAGAGGTCGTGCCTTCCATTTCTTTTGTGACATCTCATTGTGTTTGGTACAGTACCCTGCAGAGTTAAGTGGTCAAAAAAATATATATATATATGCTCGTTGACAGCTTTCTCATTGGGCACCTGTCAATATCCTACAGTGTACTTTTTCAGATTTAGTGAGACTGTATTCTTGTAAAAAAAAAAAAAAATGTGCATCTGTTCTAATACCCCATGAAAATCAATATATGTACTATAATGGCTTGAAAACATCCACTAATTTTTCTCTGTTTAATTTTTCCCACTTGTTTATTGAAGAAAATAATACCTATATTTTTTTAGCAAGTTGAAGCATGAAGAAGTTTGGTTTGATAATTGCTCTGAAAACGCTTACTTCCTGCTTACCTTTCACTTCAACAGGAGCTTACAAAAGATTTGTTCTTTAAATACTAGCTTCTTTTGTTTATTTATTTTACATATGGGAAAATTAAGACTATATATTAAAGTTATTCTGTAAATTAATGCCCAGTCTACATTATGATTTTGTTGCAGTCGTAACAGCCTCCATATAGACATAATGAAATACCAGGAGACCTGGAGTCCCTTATCCAATGCTTTTACTACTCAGTATATAACTCAAATTCTCTGTTACTAATTTCTTCACTGCTATGAAGAAGTAGTTGAAGGAGATCATTTCCAAGGTTTTTAAGGAGTAATATTTTCTAATACTATTATGTACTATGTATATTCTATATGTTACTGTAGATAGTAAATATGGTATTATTTCCACTAATTACTTTGATTGGATTTTTGTCTTAAAATACTACTCATGATTCAAGGTCAGAATAGTGTTGGTTTAGAATGGAAATATGATCTGCCAAATTCTCTCAACTATGGTTCCTATTTTTAAATAACTTACATTTTCAATTTTGAATATGGGCATTAGGCTTAGGGGTGAAATTTAGTATGTTCTAAGGACATTTGAAAAGTGGATGCCATCTTCAAAGTCAGACGTTTACAACATAGTTTGTTTTAAAATTTGTTGACTATGGTTTCATAACCTCCATTTCGTCTGTATAATTATCTCTGTATAAACCATTTCAGATGTTCTCTAGAGACATAAAAGTATTTATTTTTAAAATTATCATTATAAATATTTGGGTTTGTTCTGAAAATTATCTAATTCCGGAATATATAAAATTACCTAATTTCTGAGAGATCTAGAATTTTAGAGTGGAAGGAAACTTACAGATCATCTATTAACTCCACATTTTACAGAAAATAGAGAAACCAAATTACAAGGAGATTAAGTGAATTGTCCAAGGTCACATAGCTATTGAGTGACAGAACTTGAATAGGAAGGAATCAAGATCTCCTAGCTCTCTGCAGCATTTCTTTCCTCTGCTTCCCAGTAAGAACAACTCCAGATACAGAATCTTGCCCATATAATCTCTAGCATATTTTGCAGCTCTGTTGTTTGGGATATGCACATTTAGGATTGCTATATCTTCTTGAGGGATTGACCCTTTTCCCTTATATAATGGCCCTTTCTGGCTCTGATTTTTTTAAATTCTTAGTTTAAATTTACCTGTTATTAATATATATTCATGTTATATATTATTGTTATATTATATATTATATATACATGTACAATATATTAATATATATAAAAAATTGAAATAATGTATATATCAAAATGAAAATTAAGCTTCTCATATTTTTAGAAAAGGAAGTAGTTTTGCAACTACCCTGAGAAATTTCGGCTCCGTCTCTTCCATGGAAACTGGGAGGTAGGGGCGCTATCTTCTTTGATATTTATATTTCAAAGAGGTGGCTTCCATATCCTCGTGAAAAAAGATTCCTGGGTTATAAAATTGGCAAGAAGCTTATTTATTTTAAAAAGATTTACATACATGTAAAAGAGTCAGAAAAAGAAATCACAATTATAAGTTTTTTTGAGTAAATGCTCTAAGAAAAGAAAAGGATAGGGAAAAGTCTCTTTCCCTTTTTATACCAGGGAAAATTCATTTTTTTTCTTTTTTTTTTTTTTTAATTTGTATTGACCTTTCGAAAGAGAGGGGCACCTTATTACAGGATACCTTGGATTTGTTTCCAGACCATCGCAATAAAGTGAGTCATATGAATGTTTTGGATTCCCAGTGCATATAAATGTTATGTTTATACTATACTATAGTCTCTTAAGTGTGCAAATGACTTTATGTCTAAAAAAATAATGTATATACCTTCCTTAAAAATACTTTATTGCTAAAAATGCTAATCATCATCTGAACTTTCAGTGAGTCATAATCTTTTTATTGATAGAGGGTCTTGCCTTGATGTTGGTGGCCGCTGACTGATGAGGATGAAGGTTGGGGTGGCTGTGGTAAGTTCTTAAAAGAAGACAACAATGAAGTTCGCTGCATTGATATTTTTTCTCCTTTCATAAACAATTTTTTGCAGTGTAGGATGCTGATTAATAGCATTTTATCCACAGTAGAACTTTAAAAATTGGAGTGAATCCTCTCAAACTTTGTTGCTGCTTTATCAATTAAGTTTTTATAATGTTCTCAGTCTTTGTTGTCATCTCAACAATCTTTACAGTATCTTCACTAGGAGTAGATTCCATCTCAAAGAAACCACTGTTTTTGCTCATCCATAAAGAGCAATTTGTCATCTGCTTAAGTTTTATCCTGAGATTACAGTAATTCAGTCCCATCTTCAGGCTCCACTTCTAATACTAATTCTCTTGCTATTTCCACCACATCACACTTTTCCTCTGAAGTCTCAAACCCCTCAAAGTCATCCATGGGGTTTGGAATCAACTTCTTCCAAACTCCTGTTCATATTGATATTTTGACCTCTTCCCATGTATCACAAATGTTCTTATTGGCATCTAAAATGGTGAATCCTTTTCAGATGGTTTTCAACTTACTTTGCCCAGATCCATCAGAGGAATCACTATATAGCAACTATAGCTTTACAAATGTATTTCTTCAATAATAAGACTTGAAAATTAAAGTAATTATTTGATCCCTGGGCTGCAGAATGGGTATTGTGTTAGCAGGCATGAAAACAACATGAACCTCATTGTACATCTCCATCAGAGCTCTTGAGTGATAGGGTGACAGGTGCATTGTCAATGAGCAGTACTGTTTCGAAAGGAATCTTTTTTCCTGAGTAGTCGGTCTCAACAGTGGGCTTAAAATACTCAGTAAGCCATCTTGTAAACAGATGTGCTGTCGTCCAGGCTTTGTTCCATTTACAAAGCACAGGCAGAGTAGATTTAGCATAATCCTTAAATGTCATAGGATTTTCAGAGTGATATATGAACAGTGGCCTCAACTTAAAGTCACCAGTTTCACTAGCCCCTAACAAGAGAGTCAGCCTATCCTTTGAAGCTTTGAGGCCAGGCATTGACTTCTCCTCTCTAGCTATGAAAGTCCTAGAAAGCATCTTCTTCCAATATAATGCTGTTTCATCTACATTGAAAATCTATTGTTTAGTGTAGCCGCCGTCATGAATTATCTTAGCTGGATCTTCTGGAAAACTTGCTGCAGCTTCTACATCAGCCCTTGCTGCTTCACATTGCACTTTTTTTTTTTTTAATATTTTATTTATTTGACAGATAGCACAAGCAGGCAGAGAGGCAGGCAGAGGGAGAGGGAGAGGCAGGCTCTCCACTGAGCAGGGAGCCCAATGCGGAGCTCAATCCCAGGACCCTGGAATCATGACCTGAGCTGAAGGCAGCCACTTAACTGACTGAGCCACCCAGGCGCCCCTTCACATTTGCACTTTTATGGAGACAGCCACCCAGGCGCCCCTTCACATTGCACTTTTATGGAGACAGCCACCCAGGCGCCCCTTCACATTGCACTCTTTAAACCTCATGAAGCAACCCGTGGTAGCTTCCAAATTTCTTCTGTAGCTTCCTCACCTCCCTCAGCCCTCATAGAACTGAAGAGAGTTAGGACCTAGCTCTGATTGGTCTTTGACTTAAGGAAATGTTGCAGCTGGTTGATCTTCTATCCAAACTACTGAAACTTTCTCCATACCAGCAATAAGGCTATTTCACTTTATTATCATTTGTGTGTTCCCTGGAGTAGCACTTTTAAGTTTCTTTAAGAACTTTTCCTTTAAATTCACAACTTGGCTAGCTGCATGGCACAAGAGGCTTAGATTTTGGCCTGTCTCAACTTTGAATATGGCTTCCTCACTAAGCTTAGTCATTTCTAGCTTTTGATTTAAAGTTAGAGATATACTACTCTTCCTTTCACTTGAACACTTAGAGGCCATTGTAGGGTTATTAACTGGCCTAATATCAATACTGTTTTGTCTCAGGAAATAGGGATGCTCGAGGAGAGGGAGAGAGATTGGGGAACAGCCAGATGGTGGAGTAGTCAGAACATACACAACATTCATCGATTAAATTTGCCTTCTTATATGGGAGAGACTTCTGGGGCCTCAAAACAATTGCAGTAGTAACATCAAAGATCATGGATCACAGACGACCATAACAAATATAATCATAATGAAACAGTTTGAAAAGTGAGAGTTACCAAAATGTGACACAGAGACAGGAAGTGAACAAATGCTCATAGAGAATGGCTCTGGTGGACTTGCTCAATGCAGGGTTGCCACAAACCTTCAATTTGTGAAAAAGACAGTATCTGTGAGGCACAGTAAAGTGAAGCACAATCAAACGAGATGCCTGTACTGCCAGGTGGAAGTGAAATCCAAGATCCCCCAGTGGCCTCCATTGACACCTGATGGGGAGAGCTCCTCATTACTGCTGAAGAGGGTGAGACTTCCTGCTTCCCACTAGGTCTCCACTGACACCATGGTGGGGGTGGCCTCATCACTACTGGATAATGACGAAAGTCCTGACTCCACACTAGTCCTCTTCCGACACCTCCTCAGAGGGGAATAGGACCAATGCCTCATTACTTCCAGGTGGGGGTGAAAGTGCAGACTCTCCACATGACCTCCACTGGCACCATGACTGACTGGCAAGGATGAAAATCTCAGCCCCTACTGGATCTTTTCTGACATAACTCTGCTGAGGGTGTTTGGGGTATCTTTTTATAGCCTCTAAAGGGTGGAAGTCTTGTTTCCCCATTCAGCCTTTACAGGCATGAGTGGAGGTGGGACCATAGTCTTTTCCATGGTGTTGGCTGGAGCAGGGCAGCACTTTCTACAAGTTTCCTGCCGTATGAAGCTGCCCCTTTTCTGGCCTTTTCACTAGAGAGATGACCTTTGAGGGAGGGTTTTTTGTTGTTGTTGTTATTTTGTCTGTACCTGTTGGTGTTTCTCTGTTGCTGGTTTCTTCAACTCCAAATGTGGGATATATGAGGTGGAAAAAAAAAAAAAAAAACCCTGGGGTGTTAAATTCCCTGGTCAATCTGACTGCCCTCCACCTTTCAGAGTCTTCTTATGTTTGTTTGGTATATACCCTATGGAGTTTTTAGTTGTACTTAGTGGGAGAAATAGGGAAAAGTACATCTATTCCATCTTCTCAGAAACAGAAGTCTTGCCGCATATTTTTTTTTAAGATTTTATTTGCCAGAGAGAGAAGAGAGATAAAGAAAGAGCTCACAAGCAGGGAGAGCAACTGGCAGAGGGAGAAGCAGACTCCCCGCTGAGCAGGGAGCCTGATGTGGGACTCAGTCCCAGGACCCTGAGACCATGACCTGAACCGAAGGCAGACGCTTAACTGACTGATCCACCCAGGTGTCCTTCTCCTCGTATTTTGAAAATAGTGACATGGACGTCATTTGTGTTATAAGGATTCAAAAGGAGTCATTCAGAAATCCCAAACCCACTACTTTCCTAACCACTAAATTGTAAGATCCATGAGGACAGGGGCTATGAGTTTTACTCACTCTTGGGCAACTTTCAGTCCTTTGGTGTTGGTGAACAGACAAAAGGTTTTCCTATCTTTATTTTTTTTTAATTTTTTTATTGTTATGTTAATCCCCATACATTACATCATTAGTTTTAGATATAGTGTTCCATGATTCATTGTTTGTGCATAACACCCAGTGCTCCATGCAGAACGTGCCCTCCTCAATACCCATCACCAGGCTAACCCATCCTCCCACCCCCCTCCCCTCTAGAACCCTCAGTTTGTTTTTCAGAGTCCATTGTCTCTCATGGTTCTTCTCCCCCTCCGATTTCCCCCACTTCATTCTTCCCCTCCTGCTACATTCTTCTTCTTCTTTTTTTCTTTCTTAACATATATTGCATTATTTGTTTCAGAGGTACAGATCTGAGATTCAACAGTCTTGCACAATTCACAGCACTTACCAGAACACATACCCTCCCCAGTGTCCATCACCCAGTCACCCCATCCCTCCCACCCCACCCCCCACTCCAGCAACCCTCAGTTTGTTTCCTGAGATTAAGAATTCCTCATATCAGTGAGGTCATATGATACATGTCTTTCTCTGTTTGACTGATTTCGCTCAGCATAATACCCTCCAGTTCCATCCATGTCATTGCAAATGGCAAGATCTCATTCCTTTTGATGGCTGCATAATATTCCATTGTATATATATACCACCTCTTCTTTATCCATTCATCTGTTGATGGACATCTTGGCTCTTTCCACAGTTTGGCCACTGTGGACATTCCTGCTATAAACATCGGGGTGCACGTAGCCTTTCGGGTCCCTACTTTTGTATCTTTGGGGTAAATACCCAGTAGTGCAATTGCTGGGTCATAGGGTCAGTCTATTTTCAACTTTTTGAGGAACCTCCATACTGTTTTCCAGAGTGGCTGCACCAGCTTGCATTCCCACCAACAGTGTAGGAGGGTTCCCCTTTCTCCGCATCCCCGCCAACATCTGTCATTTCCTGACTTGTTAATTTTAGCCATTCTGACTGGTGTGAGGTGGTATCTCATTGAGGTTTTGATTTGGATTTCCCTGATGCCGAGCGATATTGAACACTTTTTCATGTGTCTGTTGGCCGTTTGGATGTCTTCTTTGGAAAAATGTCTGTTCATGTCTTCTGCCCATTTCTTGATTGGATTCTTTGTTCTTTTGGTGTTGAGTTTGATGAGTTCTTTATAGATTTTGGATACTAGCCCTTTATCTGATATGTCATTTGCAAATATCTTCTCCCATTCTGTCAGTTGTCTTTTGGTTTTGTTGACTGTTTCCTTTGCTTTGCAAAAGCTTTTTATCTTGATGAAGTCCCAAGAGTTATTTTTGCCCTTGCTTCCCTTGCCTTTGGCGATGTTTCTAGGAAGAAGTTGCTGCCTGTGTTCTCCTTTAGGATTTTGATGGACTCCTGTCTCACATTGAGGTCTTTCAACCCTTTGGAGTCTATTTTTGTGTGTGGTGTAAGGAAATGGTCCAGTTTCATTCTTCTGCATGTGGCTGTCCAATTTTCCCAACACCATTTGTTGAAGAGACTGTCTTTTTTCCATTGGACATTCTTTCCTGCTTTGTCAAAGATTAGTTGACCATAGAGTTGAGGGTCCATTTCTGGGCTCTCTATTCTGTTCCATTGATCTATGTGTCTGTTTTTGTGCCAGTACCATACTGTCTTGATGATGACAGCTTTGTAGTAGAGCTGGAAGTCCGGAATTGTGATGCCACCAGCTTTGCTTTTCTTTTTCAACATTCCTCTGGCTATGCGGGGTCTTTTCTGGTTCCATACAAATTTTAGGATTATTTGTTCCATTTCTTTGAAGAAAGTGGATGGTATTTTGATGGGGATTGCATTGAATGTGTAGATTGCTCTGGGTAGGATTGACATCTTCACAATATTTGTTCTTCCAATCCATGAGCATGGAACGTTTTTCCATTTCTTTGTGTCTTCCTCAATTTCTTTCATGAGTATTTTATACTTTTCTGAGTACAGATCCTTTGCCTCTTTGGTTAGATTTATTCCTAGGTATCTTATGGTTTTGGGTGCAATTGTAAATGGGATCGACTCCTTAATTTCTCTTTCTTCTGACTTGTTGTTGGTGTATAGGAATGCCACTGACTTCTGTGCATTGATTTTATATCCTGCCACTTTACTGAATTCCTGTATGAGTTCTAGCAGTTTTGGGGTGGAGTCTTTGGGGTTTTCCACATAAAGTATCATATCATCTGCAAAGAGTGAGAGTTTGACTTCTTCCTTGCCGATTTGGATGCCTTTGATTTCTTTTTGTTGTCTGATTGCTGTGGCTAGGACTTCCAATACTATGTTGAATAGCAGTGATGATAGTGGACATCCCTGCCGCGTTCCTGACCTTAGGGGGAAAGCTCTCAGTTTTTCCCCATTGAGAATGATATTCGCTGTAGGTTTTTCATAGATGGCTTTTATGATATTGAGGTATGTACCCTCTATGCCTATACTCTGAAGAGTTTTGATCAAGAAAGGATGCTGTACTTTGTCAAATGCTTTTTCTGCATCTATTGAGAGGATCATGTGATTCTTGTTCTTTCTTTTGTTAATGTATTGTATCACGTTGATTGATTTGCGGATGTTGAACCAACCTTGCAGCCCAGGGATAAATCCCACTTGGTCGTGGTGAATAATCCTTTTAATGTACTGTTGGATCCTATTGGCTAGTATTTTGGTGAGAATTTTTGCATCCATGTTCATCAGGGATATTGGTCTGTAATTCTCCTTTTTGATGGGGTCTTTGTCTGGTTTTGGGATCAAGGTAATGCTGGCCTCATAAAATGAGTTTGGAAGTTTTCCTTCCATTTCTATTTTTTGGAACAGTTTCAGAAGGATAGGTATTAATTCTTCTTGAAATGTTTGGTAGAATTCCCCTGGGAAGCCATCTGGCCCTGGGCTTTTGTTTGTTGGGAGATTTTTGATGACTGCTTCAATTTCCTTAGTGGTTATAGGTCTGTTCAGCTTTTCTATTTCTTCCTGGTTCAGTTTTGGTAGTTGATACATCTCTAGGAATGCATCCATTACTTCCAGGGTATCTAATTTGCTGGCATAGAGTTGCTCATAATATGTTCTTATAATTGTTTGTATTTCTTTGGTGTTGGTTGTGATTTCTCCTCTTTCATTCATGATTTTGTTGATTTGGGTCATTTCTCTTTTCTTTTTGATAAGTCTGGCCAGGGGCTTATCAATCTTGTTAATTCTTTCAAAGAACCAGCTCCTAGTTTCGTTGATCTGTTCTACTGTTCTTTTGGTTTCTATTTCATTGATTTCTGCTCTGATCTTTATTATTTCTCTTCTCCTGCTGGGTTTAGGCTTTATTTGCTGTTCTTTCTCCAGCTCCTTTAGGTGTAGGGTTAGGTTGTGTACTTGAGACCTTTCTTGTTTCTTGAGAAAGGCTTGTATTGCTATATACTTTCCTCTTAGGACTGCCTTTGCTGTATCCCAAAGATTTTGAACAGTTGTGTTTTCATTTTCATTGGTTTCCATGAATTTTTTTAATTCTTCTTTAATTTCCTGGTTGACCCATTCATTCTTCAGTAGGATGCTCTTTAGCCTCCACGTATTTGAGTTCTTTCCGACTTTCTTCTTGTGATTGAGTTCTAGTTTCAAAGCATTGTGGTCTGAAAATATGCAGGGGATGATCCCAATCTTCTGGTACCGGTTGAGACCTGATTTATGACCTAGGATGTGATCTATTCTGGAGAATGTTCCATGGGCACTAGAGAAGAATGTGTATTCCGTTGCTTTGGGATGGAATGTTCTGAATATGTCTGTGAAGTCCATTTGGTCCAGTGTGTCATTTAAAGTCTTTATTTCCTTGTTGATCTTTTGCTTAGACGATCTGTCCATTTCAGTGAGGGGGGTGTTAAAGTCCCCCACTATTATTGTATTGTTGTCAATGTGTTTCTTTGCTTTTGTTATTAATTGCCTTATATAATTGGCTGCTCCCATGTTAGGGGCTTAGATATTTACAATTGTTAGATCTTCTTGTTGGATAGACCCTTTAAGTAGGATATAGTGTCCTTCCTCATCTCTTATTACAGTCTTTGGTTTAAAATCTAATTTGTCTGATATAAGGATTGCCACCCCAGCTTTCTTTTGGTGTCCATTAGCATGGTAAATGGTTTTCCACCCCCTCACTTTAAATCTGGGGGTGTATTTGGGTCTAAAATCAGTCTCTTGCAGACAGCATATCGATGGGTCTTGTTTTTTAATCCAATCTGATAGCCTGTGTCTTTTGATTGGGGCATTTAGCCCATTTACATTCAGGGTAACTATTGAAAGATAGGAATTTAGTGCCATTGTATTGCCTATAAGGTGACTGTTACTGTATATTGTCTGTGTTCCTTTCTGGTCTATGTTGCTTTTAGGCTCTCTCTTTGCTTAGAGGACCCCTTTCAAGATTTCTTGTAGGGCTGGTTTCGTGTTTGCAAATTCCTTTAGTTTTTGTTTGTCCTGGAAGCTTTTTATGTCTCCTTCAATTTTCAATGACAGCCTAGACAGATATAGTATTCTTGGCTGCATATTTTTCTCATTTAGTGCTCTGAATATGTCCTGCCAGTCCTTTCTGGCCTGCCAGGTCTCTGTGGATAAGTCTGTTGCCAATCTAATGTTTCTACCATTGTAGGTTACATATCTCTTCTCCCGAGCTGCTTTCAGGATTTTCTCTTTGTCTCTGAGACTCGTAAGTTTTACTATTAGATGTCGGAGTGTTGACCTATTTTTATTGATTTTGAGAGGGGTTCTCTGTGCTTCCTGGATTTTGATGCCTGTTTCCTTCCCCAAATTAGGGAAGTTCTCTGCTATAATTTGCTCCAATATACTTTCTGCCCCTCTCTTTCTTCTTCTTCTGGGATCCCAATTATTCTAATGTTGTTTCGTCTTATGGTATCGTTTATCTCTCGAATTCTGCCCTCGTGATCCAGTAGTTGTTTATCTCTCTTTTTCTCAGCTTCTTTATTTTCCATCATTTGGTCTTCTATCTCACTGATTCTTTCTTCTGCCTCATTTATCCTAGCAGTTAGCGCCCCCATATTTGATTGCACCTCATTAATAGCCTTTTTGATTTCGACTTGGTTCGATTTTAGTTCTTTTACTTCCCCAGAAAGGGTTTCTCTAATAACTTCCATGCTTTTTTCAAGCCCAGCGAGTATTTTTAAAGTGATGATTCTGAACTCTAGATCTGACATCGTACTAATGTCCGTATTGAGTAGGTCCCTGGCAGTCGGTACTACCTCTTGTTCTTTTTGTTGAGGTGATTTTTTCCGTCCTGTCATTTTGTGCAGAGGAGAATAGATTAATGAGAGAACAAAATGCTAGCAGGGTAACAACGTCCCCAGAAAATATACTCTAAACAAATCAGAAAAGACCTGAAGCAGTGGGAAAAGAAAGGGAAAGAGAGAAAAAAGAAAAAGAAAGAAAAAAAGAAAAAAGAGGAAGATAAAGATAAAGATAAAAACAAACAAAAGCAGAACAAACAAAACAAAACAAAAACAGAATGTGATCAAATATGATCAGGCTGGTTTATAGATCAGTGCCACACACTAGATTTTGGGTGTATTTTGGTCTGTTAAAAGAAAGTCCCTCCCAAAATTTTAAAGAAAGAAAAACTTATATATGTACAAAAATAAGGGTTGATATGATGAAGGGATGGAATATGACTGTAAAGATGGAAATTATAAAAAATTTTATAAAAGGATTTGATAAGTTGTTTGAAAAAAGAAAGAAGAGGATTAAAAAAAAAAGAAAGAAAGAAAAAAGGGAGAGAATGTGATCAGGCAGAGGAGTAGAAAAAAAACCATACACTAGAGATTTAGAGTATATTTTGATCTGTTAGAAGAAACTATCTCAAGATTTTAAAGAGAGAACAACTTATATATATATGCCAAAAATACGGGTAACTACTATGAAGGGATAGAATATGACTTTAAAAATGAAAAATAAAAATGTTTTTTTTTAAAAAAGGGATGGATAAGATGTTGGTTGAAAAAGGGAAAAAGAAAAATTCAAAAAAAAAGAAAAAAAGAAAAAAGAAAAAAAGACAGTTAAAAAAAATAATTAACTTTGAAAGACTAAAGAATCATGGTAAAAAAGCCATGAATTCTATGTGCAGTATTCCCCTAGCGCTGGAGTTCTGCCGTTCTCATTGATCGGTAAAATTGGTCTTGGCTGGCTGTTCTCGCTGATCTTCTGGGGGAGGGGCCTGTTGCCGTGGTTCCCAGATGTCTTTGCCGGAGGCAAAATTGCCCCGCCCTTGCCGGTCCGGGCTAAGTAATCTGCTCGGGTTTGCCCTTGGGAGCTTTTGTTCCCTGCAAGCTTTCCGTACAGCTTTGGAGGCGGAGAGTGAAAATGGCGGCCTCCCAGTCTCCCGCCCCGGAGGAGCCGAGAACTCGGGGTCCTGCTCCTCAGCGAGCCCCCAGAGAAAAGCAGTCAGTCACTCCCGTCTCCCCGGCCTCCGGCCACACTCCGCGCTCACCCGGCCTGTGACTGCGCCTTTCTATCTGGCACCCGACCCCGGGTGGAGTCTCCAAACCCAGCAGATCCGCGCGGTGCGCTCCCGCACCTCTTCTCCCAGGGGAAGAAGGTGAGTCTCCCCGGATCTGCCGCTTGTTGGGTCCCTGCTGGAGGAGCAGTGGCCTGACTGTGCTGCGGATCACGGTTTATAGCAACCCCGAGCTGAGAGCCCGCGCCTGGGCTCCGTCTCTGCAGCCGGCTTCCCCGCTCCGATACCTGGGAGCTCTGCCGCACTCAGGCACCCCTGGTCTTTCTGTGACCCCGAGGGTCCTGAGACCACACTGTCCCGCGAGGGTTCCACCCCCCACTTCACCACCAGAGTGACGTCCCTCAGCGGAGCAGACTTCTAAAAGTTCCAATTTTGTGCTCCGTGGCTCTATCACTTGCCAGAAGCGGCCGACGGAGGCCCCTCCCCCGCCGTCTATCCTTCCGAATAACGCCTCGGATTCCCTTCTCCGCACGTCCTACCTTCCAGAAAGTGGTCGCTTTTCTGTTCAGAGAGTTGTTGCTATTCTTTTCTTCGATCTCCTGTTGAGTTTGTAGGTGTTCAGAATGGTTTGATCCCTATCCAGCTGAATTCCTGAGAGGAGACGAAATCCAGGTCTCCTACTCCTCCGCCATCTTGCTCCACCCCCCCTCCTCTTATCTTTATAATCAGGTTTTTCATATTTGAGAATGAATGTTGAGGTGGAAAATAATCCACAGGGCATGCAAATGTTACCCTTCCATTAGAATATTTGTAGCTCTTCCGTTGAAAACTTAAGATAATTGTTTGATCAAAGAAAAGGTGGCCCCCTTTTGTTTGATTAAAATTGCCTATTCCTATTACTTCAAGGAAGAATTTAAAAGTATTACTTTTTAAAAAATATAAAACAAGTGAAGTTAATAATAATGATGGGGAAGAATTTTTATTTCTGACTACAAGAATGATACTCACTTTTTTCTTTAATGAGAACAGTAAGTAGAAATAATTATTCATGCATGCTTGCCATCTCATTTCACATTGATATAAAATTCTCTCCAATAAAACTCAAGTGGGATTTTTTTTTTTTTGCAAGGTTGGACTTTAGGAGGTTTATTATTTCCATTAGGCTGTGGAATTTGATTATTCAATCAACCTACTTCAAACCAGAAAAATCTCTTATGGCCCATTAATTTAAAGAACCTTCTTTGTAAAGCACATGATTGTAAAATGAAAAAAAAATAAAGATTGTCCTTATTGCTTCCCTTCCTTCGACTCTTACTTTTTGTTTTAAATAATTCTTATTGCAATTCACTTGCCATAAGCTCATTAAATACATTCCTAGCCATGGTGATTCTAGAATCTTGAATAATAAAGATTAATATGCTGATCCAAATTCAATTACTGGCCTGAGCATATCAAATATATTAAACTTCCTTTCAGCATAAGAAGTATATTTTCACCAGAAGAAATGTACCTTTCTTAGTTTAATTACTCTAGAGGGTTTTCAGTAAAAGTTTTAAGATTTCCCTATGGTTAAAATAGCCACATGTGAATTTATATATATATGCATATATATGTATATATTTATAATATGTTGAAAAGGCATTTCTCAAAGTATACTGTGCTTTTTTTTTTTCTAAAAAATATCTTCCTACAAATCATGTAAGTAAATAAATAACTGTGCACATTTGTGCCTATACATATTTGAGGTGGGGTGAGAGGTATTCTAAATGATAGTGTAGTTATTTATGTTTACTTACTGTTTAACTATTCCTTTCATAGATGACTTAGATTAATAATACTATCTCTAAGCTTGGGATTCCAAAAGTTGATCAAGGCTGACCTCTAATTCTAGTGTGTTTACAGAAATTACTATTTCTCAACACTAGCATAGTTAAATGAGAAACCTACCTTAAGAGACTTTACTTGTTGAATCAACACAGGAACTTTTAATAAACACTAAATGCAAGTGACTGTGCCTATCAAACTCACACCCACTCCTATTCTATAATGACAGATATCATTTTATGTTCCCTTCTTAATCAAATCAGGCTTTTTTATGTGTGTAAATTACATGACTTCCCATAGGGTTTTGTTAGGTGTTTGGGATCATCCTTCCTCTGCTCCCAAATATCTCCCTAATGGCAATGTCATCATGCCAAATACACCTAAACTTCTGATAATGTGACTTAAGACTGTGATGGACTTTGTAATGTCAAAAAATTTCAAATAGAAAGTGGGTGATCTGTTTAGATTTCCAAACTCACTGCATCTCAAGTTTGTTCGATTAATTAGGTCATCTATCATTTTTTGCAAGAGATAGGGCAGAGGACAAAGACATTAAGAAAATATATATGTTGTTTATATCGGTGGAGATATGACACACATATATTTTACATGTCATACTGCCTCTCTTATGAGAAGCATAAGCCCTTAATTTGTTCTCTTGATTACAGAATCATAAAAGACTAAAGAGACCATTCCAGGTTTGGATGACCCTAGAGTATTTCACATTGAAATGGATGACTAGTTATTAATATTCACAGCAGTGGAACTAGCACAGATTTCTTTCCATAACATTACCTTTCAGCTGTTTGTTCATGCTGAGTTCCTTGCAAAAGATGCCATATAAGAAAGAAACAATTTTTATAGAATCATCTATTAAGACAAGCTTTGAATTTCAGAATGTCTATACATATTATATATACTTATGTATGTAATGAGAAGAAGGATGTGTGTATTACATTTATTTTGTTTACTTTTCTTTAAATGTAAATAAATTAACATTGAAAATATTAGGGAAACAAGTGTAAAGGAATAGGGCTAGACATAAGTAAAGCATGAGAAGTATCCTTTTGGTGAGATACCTAGCAATCAGAATATTTTTGGGTCTTTTCGTGATAAGATGTTTAGCATCTTCTGCTGATCATTGAAGCTGAGTGTCTTGATGGTATCATCTGTAAAATGGAGGTAATGGCCCCTTTCCTTTACTTATCATACAGGGACATGGTGAAGAATAATAGGACTTTTCAAGAAGCTTCTCAAAAATCATTATATAAATATAGAATTTTACTATATGTGAGAATATGTCCTTTGAAACCCATTAGAGAAGAGAGTGTTGTATGTCTTAAAACTTAATATAATATCTTATCCTGGTTTCCAAATGTATGAGATGGCTGGAGACCATAATCTTGTTTTCTCTTTAATTTTAGCAGTTAGGATAATTCCTAAATCCCAGATTTCGACACTTCCTTTTGATAAAAAATATCTAAAATTTCTTTAACATTTTCCTTTAGTATTTATAATTTTTAAATACCAATTGAAAATTAATTTTCATACATCACTCTTGTAAAATTTCAAATTTATTGGAAATGTCATATCAAGCTTCCACATAGGGAAAAATCCTTTTTCCTCTATGTTCTGCTTTAAGCATGTGTCTTCAACTCCTTTCACTTGCCTATCCCCTTTACCCTGTAATTCGATGATATCCCTGCCTATCTGTACCATTTTTCTATTGTCATAGGGGTGGTATCCTTCCCTTTCTGCAGCACTAACCTCTTTGTCTCATTTTTCTCTACCCTCAAACTTTCCACTGCTCAACACTGGTCTGTTGAGCAGGTCTCTCTTATATGATAGGTATGGAAGAAATGTGTGCTAAATAAATAATGGTCATAGTTGAAATTCTGATTACTTATCAGAAATACAGGATTTGTTTCAAGAGTTAAATTGCTTTGTCATATTTCTGATTTGTTACTTTAACTGGTAAAAATAAGCAATAAAACATGGGGACTATTTTGATGTCAAAAATGCATACTTAACATATATAAGATTAACTGTGGAAGAGCTATGCAGAGTGGTATGGAGAAAAAGCATTATTCATTGGTATACAAGAAGGTGGAAATAAATGGGTGTACAAAGCCACTTCCTGAATGGGAAGATGAAGTTTTATAAATGTAAATTATTTTCGAATTAATTTGTAGTTTTATTGCAATTCAATTAAAATCTCAATAAATACTGTGGCTTTCAACTATGTAAAATTAAAATGTATTAATAATAGAAACTGGGTGGTGATATTCAATATATTTTAAATTACTAAAATGGGAATTTGTCCTACCAAATATCAAGCTACACAATAAAGCTATAGAAATTGAAACGTAAGATGTTAGGTTAAGAAGATACTAGGCCTCTGGGGCACCTGGGTGGCTCTATCGGTTAAGTGTCTGCCTTCGGCTCAGGTCATGATCCTGAGGTCCTGGGATTGGGCCCTGCATAGAGCTTGCCTGCTCTCAGGCTGGGCTCCCTGCTGGGCTGGGAGTCTGCGTCTCCCTCTGCCCCTCCCCCACCTTGTGCTCTCTTGTGCGCTCTCTCTCAAATAAATAAATGAAATCTTAAAAAAAAAAAAAAGAAAGAAAGATACTAGGCCTCAGAAACAGACCTTACAGAATGATTTTATGTATAATAAAAATGACATCTATTATCTTTTCCGTTCTGGTTTTAGAAATCCATGTTTTAATTTTTGGGTAGTTTTCCCAGTGGGGTTTACCTGTTTTATTTTTTAAGAGAATCAGTTCTTGAGTTCATTTATTCAACTCTTTTTCACATTTTAATTAATTAATTTCTGTATATATGTAAAATATTTTGTTATTAATTTTTCTTTTATTGCCTTGAGTTCAGATCACTGGTTTGTACAAGGTATTCTTTTCTGGAACTAAATAAATTTATTTTTATTTTGCAGTAGACTATTATCAGTTTTTATTAATGGTCTATGGACACATGAAAAGGTGAATTATCTATTAGGATTGTACATAATTCAGTGTTTATTTCATATATCTTATTTTATGACTTCATTTCTCATTTTTTACTTGGTCGATACCAAAACTGAGAGAGAAGGTGTTAAATTTTTCTACTAACATTGTATTTCTGTTCGATTATCATTATGTTTTTTACAGTTTTGTTGCATACACTTTGATGTTAAGTTATTGAGTTCACAAGCTTTAGGACTGTTATGTCTTTTGGATATTTCATTTTTTTATTTATATACTTGTTTTTGTGTTTACTATTTATTTATATTATTTTTGGTCTAAAATTATATGTCCACTCCTGGGTTTTTGCCCTTCTTCTTTACTTCTCTGATATTTGCTCCTACATTTATATTAATTTATTTGTAAGCCACATATATTAGGTTTTCTTTTCTTTTTCCTTCTAAAGGTATGAGACTTTTATTGAGAAATTTAACACATGTTGATTGTTATAACCCAAGATTATTTGCTTTATTTTCAATATTTTGGAAAGTAACAAACTGTTTGAACTTTTCTCCATAACGTTTTCTTTTAAAAATCACCTTTTTAATGAAATAAGAACAAAATGATATCTTCTAACTTGTACTATAGGTAAGAGGAGGAATTTTCCATACTTTTACTATCCCCATCCTTTTCTTTATAAATGTGAATATTTAGAATTCCAAAATATTTTTAAATTACTGTTTTCAAACATTCTATTTTAAGAATAATTTTGACACATACTTAATTCCATATACATCTTCAACTATTTTTAGATTTAACTAAGTGGTTTTTATATTTACCACAAATCAGTTTATAACAAATCTCCCCATCTTTTAGTTCAGATTAAATTCTCAATCTACATGAATATGTTCAGGTCGTATTTTAAAGAGTGGTACATAGATGTAATATTTCTTGAACTATTGCTTTATCTGTGAATATCGCTATACTGCTGTTGATAGAAACAATAACTTTCTAGGTATAAAGTTTTAAATCCCAACATTTTCCCCTGAGGAATTAGAGATACTTAAACCAAAAGAAGGAATATATATGTCGGATAAAGTCATGATATTGTTGTGTGTAGAAGGGATTGGAGTTAGTCTGTGTAATTCCAGAGGGCAAAACTAAGATCAAAGGGTAGAAACTACATAGAAAGTTGGCTGAATAAAAAGTTGATCCTTTAGCACCTAGAGCTTTCTAAAGACAGAGACAGAGCTGCCTTAGAAAGTCATAAAATGTAGTACAAGTATTCCTGCAGTGATTTGGTTGGTGCCTTTCTCTCAAGATATTGGGTAGCGGTTGTTTATCCTAGATAATTTTAAGAGTAGGAAACTTTTCTTAAGATAGGTACCTGAATCCAAAAATAAAATTCATCCTGTTCACCAAGACCAGTATGTTGCTCAGTAAATTGTATTTGGATGGAATCCTGAAGATAGGTCTTGATATAAATTGAGCATTTATTTATTTATGAAGAATAATAAAGCCCTCAATACTTTGGATAATTAATAAAGAAGCTATTGTTTGTCAGAGTGCAGGGGCTTTTGCTACATGTTAGAAGGGAAAGCTTGCATTTCAGGTATTCTGTAGATGCTATGGCTCCTTTAGCTGCCATTTTTCCTGAACCCTCCTTTGAATGCCCGATGATGGTAAGTTATGCATCCATATTGCTCACACTGGAATCCCCGAAAGGATTGTAACCAAAGCAAAAGCCCTCTGGTGGAAGATCTGTTTGTAACTCCATTCCATAGTATGTGACTGTTAACTAGAGGGATTCTAAACAGTTCGTTTAGGAGCCATTTTATGCTTTTTTTTTTTTTTTTAATTGCTGAGTTTCGAATGTTACTTGGGTGTGTAGTCTAAATATTTAATGTTTAACGTAGGAAAAAAAAAGAGAGTGCTTGCTTTTATTGTTAAAGAACATATACCAACCACATAGAAGGGAAGAATAGAACAAGAATATACATTCTGAATTTCCATTTTAGAGAACTGTAGTTAAATGTGCAATGCACCATTCTCACTTTTAAATATAAATTATAGCTGGACCAGATGGCATGAAAGAAACCTAGAGGAAAATAACAAAGAGATGTTGAACTTCTATTTTTATCTTTTTGGGCTTCTTCTCTATCTGCCCTACACAGGATGGGGGGCCATAGGAAAGGATGACTAAAAGCTTATTAGTCTTTAAAAATAGCTTGGTGACCTCAGGGGACCTCTGGACTTTAGTTCCTGTTCTGCCAACTCCTGTTGGATTTTCGTACATTATCAGAGCTTCACATCCCTCGTCTGAAAATTGAAGGGGTATACCAATAGCTATAATAATATCTTTTGACATTCTGAGGGCTTACTATGTGCCAAGCACTGTGCTAAGCACTTTACGTGTATTATTTCACTTAGTCTTCACAACAACCCAATGGATTAGAGAGTTTCCCCAACTAATGCTATGATTAGAACTTTGACCTGCCTAGGAGCAAACCTATATACCTGAAAACAATATAAATCTTAAAAACCCAATTTATTCTAAAAATTTAGGGGAAATTGATTTAGGACTGACTAATGTTGATTATGCTTTAAATTGCCTGTTTCTGAAGAAAACCACTGTTCCTGAGTAATTCAGCATTCTTTCACCACTAAAGGCCTGTGGTCAAATCTTGTCCAACACTCCTGTTTCTATGGCTGTTTGTTTTGTTTTGTTTAAAGAAATTTCCATTTTCACTGCATTTAAAACTGTCAGTGTTTTCCTTTGGATTGTCATGGTGTTATGTGTAGAAAGGTATATTTTAGCTATTCTCATAACCTTTATAACATTTTATCAAATTGCTAGAAAAGTACTGATATTTTGATCAGCATTGTGCCTAACATATACGGTAATTTGAAGAAATTTGACATCTGTAAATATTCTTTAAATATTCAGTCTTACCACCCAGGAATAAAACATACTCCTAATTATGGTAATTATGGTGTTTTGAATATTCCCCAATAATATTTTATAACCTTCAGTGATAACATTTTAGATCTGACACATTTCTTATTAATTTATAGATACTTCTTTTTTTTCTTGTTCTTCTCTTTCTCACTTGCTGGCCCCCTTTCCTGCTCCTCTCCCTGCCCCATCAAATATGGACATTCAAAAACTTTTGTCTTTTAGTTTCTTAAACTGTGTGATTATGCTATCTCATCTAGCCCAGTGATTACAAGCATCACCTGTAGGTAGGTGACTTCCAAATTACCCATTAACCCAGGCTATAATTACCTGTAGCCTTCTCTACCAGATATCATTAGCATCCCAAACTCAGAATATTTAGAGCCAAACTCATTATTTTATATCTGAGGATAAATTCATACATTTGACTTCCATATTTTGGTTAATGGTTTTGTGATATGCATCTAAATTCAAATATTAGAGCCAGCTTTTTCTTTTCTCTCTCTTCTTTTTTTTGTATGCAATCTATAGCCAGTTCTGAAAGCTTTAAGTTCTGTGAAGTTTCCAGCATCCATTCCTTTGTCTCCATGTCCATACCACTACCATAGTTTGTGCTCTCCTCAACTGTTGTCTGGATAATTGTATCGGTCTTCAAACCAGTCTTGCTTCCATCTTCTTTCCTGCCATCAATTAGCCTGATAACCATCTTACTGTTCTTTCTATGATACAGCATTGGTTCAGTCTCTCTTCTACTCAGGGCCATTCAATGGCCCACAGTAGTTACTTGCCTAACTTAGTATAAATTCCTCAATTTAGAAGGCAAGACCTCTTACTCCAATTTCCTTATCATTCTCCTTTTCAGGTCAGTTTCCTTTTCAAGCAATGATACTATCCTGCAAATGGATTATTCCTTTTCTCTAGAAATATCTGATAATTTCATTCCTTCCCATTCTATTCAGTGCTTCGTGCACATTTGGAATCTTCTAAATATTTATTAAACCAAATTAAAAAGGCCTAATTATCACAGGAATTGCCTGTGGTTCAGACTAAAATAAATGCCTAATTTTGATTGGATTCACAAGGTGATTTGGTTAAAATAAAACCCGCAATAATGCTGATTTCTTCATTTCGCCCCTTCCTAACTCAGGTTTTAATTTAAGGTGAGCAGCTGAAAACCTCTGATTACAAAATCCTGCATGTCAATGTGGTTTTTTCATAGTTAAAATGAGTTATTTGTTAGAAATGCATCATCGCACCTAGGTATTTGATTCAAAAGCCATGATTTATGACTTAGACTGGAATTTTATAGGAACAATGTCATATAATACCTGAAAACACCATTTATTCTCATGCACTATTTAAATTACACTCATACCAAGTTACAACAATATTTAAAAAGTAATATTCAGTGCTTCCTTACATTTGCCACACTTTTTAAATCAGAATAGAATTGAATTAAAAATTACTGAATAGGAAACATTTCTGCCACAAAAATATTACTGTTGAATAATTAATCAAATGAGAAGCATATTCAGGTATATATTTTTGTCTTTGTTCTGTGAATTTCATTTTTTTTCAAAATAAGTATATTCATGCCCCTGTATTTTTCCTTTTGAAGTGGGATTTATAACATATCTCAAAACTAAACCCATAGCACATTTTACAAAAGGTAATGTAGATACAATTTTCTGATAAGTGTTGTGAGGTCTATTTTTCCAAAATAGATTTAGACTGGAATATTCAGAGGTGGGCGTGCCTAAGCTATTTATTTACTCTCATGGATATCCCAACAAGGTCTTAGTATATTCTGTAGGAAAGAAACAACCACACTTCTTAAAATAGTGACAACTAAGTACATTAGTGACAGTGAAACACAGCTGAGATACTCAAAGAACCTCCTGACTTTATAAGAATAATCAGGGATCTATAAGAATGATCAGCATTTCTTCATCTTTTGTGTTGTAAGAGGAAGCATTGAATATCTTCGTTTCATCTTCTGTCCAGAAATAGCTGCAATTCACATAGTCTGTATTTTTAAATCTGGACTGATAATTGAAAAGTTTAATATCTCCCTTTATTACCAGTAAAATTTTAAATTGCCTGATTATTTCTTACATGAGGATGAACCACAGAATAATATACTTTCTGTGTGGAGAGTAGTTTTGACACCCTATACCTCCACCCATCCCCAATTAAGAGAAGCAAAGGTGTTTTGATACAGAATTTGTGTTTGTTTTGTGGTTTTTCTTTTCCTTTTACCTTTTTTCCCCCCTTTGGAGTTGCAGTATGCTTGTTTATTTGGCTTGTTGGTTTTGCACTAGAGATACAGGTTTGGCATAGAATCAGTGGCATCTTCACCTCCATTTCCCTGGAGACTTATTGTAGGCATTTATGATATGTCTTACGCCAATTTTGTAGGTCAGAACTCTGTGATTTAAGTACCTTGTAGAATGGAACAATCTAAACCAAGGCACATGGGAGAGAACTTATAACCAACAAACCAAATGGGTGAGTTCACAGTAAAGGGACCCTTTTCCTAGTTGACTTGAAAAGTCTGAAAAATTTGACTCTTTTTAAGCCATATTCAGAGCCTTTACTCAAAAACATTTCTGCATACAATTTCAAATAATAGTACTTTAATAAATACCTACAGAAGTATTTTATTCATTCATTTGGACCTATTTAGATGAGTATTTACTATGTATTACCAGTGCCCAAGAGTGTCCTTTCCTAATGGAATTTATTTTTACATAATAAGAGACAAACATAAAAAGCAAGATGATTTCAAATGGTTAACCTGTTCTTAAAAGTAGTATTACAGTTTTTAAAAAGGATTCCATAGTTATTTCTTTGGAAAATGTTGCATTAAAGTTCAACTACTTTTTTTTCCTATTGGAGGATTAAAATTCTTAATATTTAATCTTCATTATGAATCTCTGAGAAGGAAGTATAATAGGTAGCATTTGACAATTTTATTAGCCTATAAACACTTCTTTTCACACATTATGTAGCAGCTCCAGTGTTCTGTAGATCACACTTTATAGAATGCTTGTCTACAACATGCATAAGTAACTATGAAGGGTATAAATAAAAAATTCACAAGAAAAGCTGCATATCTAGACCATGTTTCATGATAGCTTTTTGAAGGAAGTTAAAATGATTTGCCAAAACAGAACCTTAATATAATCTTGATAAAAGATCTATGTGACAGGCATTCTGTAGGAAAATTATAATTTCAGGAATATGTATTCATATTGCCTCCAACAAGAGAAATAAATATATTGACAATTTGACAGTGATAATATGAAATTTTACTTGGCATTATTTTTCCTATTTATGAGACCTTAGAAAAGAATCTCTAAAATAAGGAATAAGGCAAGCATATCTATCATTTTGAAATATAAAGGAGTATAACTAAACAAGAAGCCCCAAGTGAAATATCCATTCTTCATACAGGCTAAAGAAAGAGCAAGTATGGATAAAGCATCTGGTGCTTCTGGGTGTTAAGCTTCTTGAAAGCAGAGATTATTTCTTTCCAGTTTCCTTCTATATGCCCAGGGCCTACTAGGATGCTTGGTGCATAAAGGCATTCATAAATATTTCTTATCTACTTCAGTGGAATTTGGAGGATTATCAAAGGATGGTTAATAGGATAGGGCCACTAAGACACAAGTAGTCACTGAGTCAGGTCACCTAGACTCTGAAAAAACCAATCTAACTATAGATGATACCTGAGAAACTTGAATGTTTGCCTAGCTGAGATGGTATCCAAAAGAGTAAGTGATGAGAACTTCTGGCAAATGATCACCAGTGCAGAAGAACCTTAGGTTGTCCAAGCTCATGGGCAAGGTGTGGCCAAGGGAAATTTGACATAAGTAACAATCAGAAGTGGAAGTCTTATCCTTGTGTCTGTAATGACAAGTGGCCTGCCTGTGATGGAATGGAGGCCTGAGAAAGGATTTCAGCCTCCAGGAGGAGAATTGTGAAACCTTGGCATTTCAGGATCTTGTGTTCCTCATCCAGTGTTGGGGGCAGAAATCCACTAATACGAGGGAGGGTTGTGGCAAGGGATATTGGGCTATGAAATGACACAGAAGTCCTGGAGACCAAGCAGACTGGCCCTGATCATTAGATTGAAGGTTAGACTGAGTTACTCGAAGACGTGGTCTGCTTTTAAGTGCATACTTACCCAGGTTACAGACTTCATTTTTCTTCGAATAGACTCTACCCACATTTATATAACTCAAGAAATTGAATCAGAAAGTCAAGATTAAGTTCTTAACTTTACATAGGGTTCATATCACCTACTAGAGCCAAAATCTAGACTCTAGACCTGCATATCTGTAACTCTACTTTCACTTCTATCCCTTTCCAAGTTAGGTTTTGTGTTTAGTATATATTTTAGGCCATTTAAAAATAGGCCTCTTTCCAAAACTAAAAGACAACCTACAGAATAGGAGAAGATATTTGCAAATGTCTTATCAGATAAAGGGCTAGTATCCAAAATCTATAAAGAACTTATCAAACTCAACACCCAAAAAACAAATAATCCGGTCAGGAAATAGGCAGAAGACATGAAAAGACATTTCTCCAAGAAGACATACATCAGGGAAATACAAATGAAAACCACAATGAGATACCACCTCACACCAGTTAGAGTGGCTAAAATTAACAAGTCGGGAAACGATAGACGTTGGCGAGGATGCGGAGAAAGAGGAACCCTCCTACACTGTTGGTGGGAATGCAAACTGGTGCAGCCACTCTGGAAGACAGTATGGAGGTTCCTCAAAAAGTTAAAAACAGAGCTACCCTATGGCCTAGCAGTTGCACTACTAGGTATTTATCCAAAGGATACAAACATAGTGATTAGAAGGGGCACATGCACCCCAATGTTTATAGCAGCAATGTCCACAATAGCCAAAATATAGAAAGAGCCCAGATGTCCATAGACAGATTAATGGGTAAAGAAGAGGTGGTATATATATACAATGGAATATTACTCAGCCATCAAAAAGAATGAAGTCTTACCATTTGCAACAACATGGATGAAACTAGAGGGTATTATACTAAGTGAAATAAGTCAGTCAGAGAAAGACAATTATCATATGATTTCACTCATATGTGGAACTTAGGAAACAAAACAGATAAACATAGGGGAAGAGAGGGAAAAATAAAAGAAGAAATCAGAGAGGGAGACAAACCATATGAGACTCTTAACTGGGAAACAAACTGAGGGTTGCTGGAGGGGAGGGGTAGGGGGATGGAGTAACTGGGTGATGGGCATTAAGGAGGGTACTTGATGTAATGAGCACTGGGTGTTGTATGCAACTGATGAATCACTAAACTCTACCTCTGAAACTAATAATACACTATATGTGAATTAATTGATTTTAAATTTAAAAAATAGGTCTCTTTCCTTTTTTTAAGATTTTATTTTTTTGAGAGAGAGGGAGCGAGAGTGCATGGGAGCAGTGGGAGGGACAGAGGGGCAAGCAGACTCCCCATTCAGAGGGGAGCCAGATGTGGGACTCTGTCCCAGGACCCTGAGATCATGACCTGAGCCAAAATCAAGAATCAGACACTTAACCAACTGAGCTACCCAGGCACGCCTAAAATAGTGACTTTTCTATGCTCGTGTTTGCTTATACAGAGTAAAAATGTTAGAAGTATTCTGTGCACAAGGGTGTGAATTGAACTGTTTGCAGAATGTGCACAGACTTACCAAATCTTTTTTTTTCTCCTCCCTTAATTCTACTTGTCTTTCTTTTTTCAACTTAAAAATTTGAAAAAAATTCCTTAATAGTATATTGCCCCAGAGAGACACAGAAACTATTCCATTCATGTTTGGTGTTTGTTAACTTGAAGGCTAAATTACCTAGTCAACTTTACTGGGTTTATTTCAGAAGTTCACCCTAAATAGGGTATTGGGGTTTTAAAAAAATGATATAAAAAATATACCACTAATTCATAGATACACATACACACGCATCCATACATATCAGCACTGTTGATTTGTGTAATTATTTTAACAAAGGTCTCTGACTCTTCTCATTGATCTATTTAATGCAAAGAATGTGGGCGTAACAATTGGAGTTCTTATTTGCATAAGATAATAAAGTTTAAAATATTATCTGAATACCTCCAAATATCTTTTGTTCTTTCATATTATGGAAAATCTCTCATTTATTAATCCAGTTACTAGAATGAATGGCATCTTATTTTAAAGGTGGCAACTATGAAATTCAGTGACTTCAATAAGGATCATAAATGAGCCAATTGAGTTCTAAAAATTATTGCTGCCAGTAGAAGCCCTTATTGTATTTTATTTTAAAATTTCTAATAGAAGGGCACCTGTGTGGCTCAGTTAGTTAAGCGTCTGCCTTCAGCTCAGGTCATGATCTCAGGGTCCTGGGATAGAGCCCTGCATTAGGCTCCCTGCTCAGTGGGGAGCCTGCTTCTCCCTCTCCCTCTCCCTCTGCCGCTCCCCCTGCTGTGCTCTCTTTCCTCTCTCTCTCTCTCTCAAATAAATAAATAAAATATTTTTAAAAAATAAAAATTAAAAATTAAATAAAAATTCCAGTAGATAATATGCTGTATTCCATAAATGCTAAAAAACTGAATATTTAAACATGTATGCAGGTATAATTTTTGTTTTGCATTCTAAACCCACATCGTTATTCTTACTCTGCAATTCCTGGTCAGTAGAAATTCAGCTGTAGGGATGTTTATGTTGTCAGCACAGCAATCAGATTGAAGACATTTTCATGAAGCTATCACCTTGACAATCACTGTTTCTGTAGTAATGCATATTGAAACATATTATATTATGTATTCTTTATTCTTTCCTTCTTTCATTTAAATACTTGATAGCACTTTTCTGCTAACCACACCTCCTTCTGGAATAATTGGAATTAAATGCTGAGAACTTTAGAAATCCCCAGCGACATTCCAAATTTTGTTTTTAAAGGCCTGAAATGTCATCCTGATAGAAAATGTAATCTGCAAAATCCTGAATTAGAAAAGCCATCAATGGGTTGTGGACTGTGGGGCCACAATTATTTATTTTGACTGTTATGGATATAATAAATCATTCTAAAATAATGTTGACATTTATGCATTCCACAAACATGGCAGTTTAACAGCCTGTTCCATATACTGCTGCTTGAGTTAAGGATTTGCTATCACATTTTCCAGCTTCCTTCTCCCAATCTTAACACAGCAGACAGTGGTAATGTCAACTGCAGGAGTGCCAAGAGAGAAAAAGATAGATAATGTATTCATTTTTATGGGTGATTTTAAACTCCATGCCATTGAGCACATTTCTCTGAATGGCTCTCATAGCTCACAGCGTTTGTTTCTTCCCTTTTTCTTTGGGCTACATGAAGTCTTTTTTTGTTAGAGATATGGCTTTCAGTTTGATTTAATCCTGCTTTCTCTGCATACCAACAGGTGCACAGAATGCATTAGCAGGAAAGACATCATAATTGAAATCAATACCGTGACTTTGAAGACTGTTTCCATGATGAGTTCTGGTCCTGTATATTTTATATGCTGCCATAATCATGTTGATGTAATGCATTAGACACTTCCATCAATTCAGTTCACACACACACTCACCCAGGCACATAAAACGCTTGACTCACATTTCTTTTATACTAAATTTATTGTTTAGCTCTTTGGCCTTTCAGTTGTTTATATACACTGAATCATTAAATACATAAAAAAGAGATTCATTTGTTCTTCCCGGTCAAAAATGTGATTTAAGCATTACAATGCAAAAGGTTTTTTGCTTTAACTATAAAAGTTCTAATTTACGTGTGCAAATGAGCATACATTTCAACTTATGACAGCTACTTGCATAATATTATTCCCTGTGGACTTCTAATCATTTTTGACTCTTGAAAACTTCATGGTCATCATCGTCATCGTCGACTGCCCATATTTTCCTACACTAATTCATTAGGTGAGCTTTGCCAGCACTTTGTCCTTCTACCATGTCCTGGTCCCTCAAGCACAGACTTTTTGAAATCTTGCAGATGTGGAGTGAAGGGGGATGATGATCTCTCTGTGTCTTATTTTCCTATAAGAAGTGTGTACATGAATTCTAAAAGAGGACTTTAATACTGGATACCAGTATTAAGAACCAGACAACCCACCTCTGAAACTGTCTTTCAGCTTTTGGTAGTATCTTCATTGGCTAGCATCCTGGTAGGGGAAGACCAGCAATAGCAGCTACATTTAGGATATCCCTGCCTTGCTCATAGCCAAGCAACCACGAAGAGAATTATGGCACTTCCTGGAGAAGCAAGAGACTCTCTGCTTTAAAAATTCTCCATATCATTAAAAGCACAGTAGGGATGTGTAGAACATGCCATCCAATCCCTCTGGTGCTCACATTTAAACTCTGATTTGGAATGCACCCTTACTGTGTGATTATAATTAAATTACATTTTGCAGACAAGCTTGGGAAAGAAGCTTATTTCTCTCCATTTTGATATTAGTACTGTTTCTCGTGTAGCACCAGATTACCAAAAGAGCATAGACTGTATGCACAACCATTGGCCCTACTCTCATTGAGAATGAATTTTCACTCAGTGTAGATAATTATGACCTATAGCTTGTCTGGTTATTTTACATATTTGATAGTTATTCTAGTACTTGACATCATGTTCTTAGTGTTCCCAAAGGTTCTATTTTAGGGCTACCCCTCTGTGGGCTCCCAATATGGGCTGATGGAAAAGAATATGAAGAAATCAGCCAAGCAGACCTATGGTACCACCTTCACATTGCCATTCAGGGAGACTTGGAAAAGTCCCCACGGGGACACTTCTGAAACACACTCTAACATATTCTCTGGAGAAAATGGAACTCAATAATTGGGCTGAAGTGCATTTAATTCAGGGAGCTGGCAGAATCCTTTAGAGTATTTTCAAGTGTAGACAAAACTCTCTACAGATTGATGTAGCATTCTTGGATAAAAGTGTTTACAAACAACTGTCAGCTATCATGGGAGTAGATATTCAGACAAAGGGAATGTCACAGTCCATCCAGCAGTTTTTATTACACTGACTTTATACATGCAAATATAAAGGAATCCCTGGTCAAGAAGGGTTTATTTTATTTACTACTAAAGATGCCAACATACTTAAAAAAATTCTGTCTTCAGCTCTTGTCTCCCTCCTAATGCTAAAATTGCATCCCCCTGTCTGAGATCTCAGAGTTCTACTGAAATTAGGAAAAATTTTCCTCTTGTTCAGTTTCCTTATATCTTCTGAGTGTAAATGTCAAACATAATCTACCTCTCATAGGCAACTTTTAAGTGTCTACCTAATGGAAAATTTATGTCCATTCTTTTAAAATATGGACATTGAAGGTTGAACCAGCGAATATTACATACTTAGAATGTAATTGATAATTGCAAAATATAAGCTAGAGGGTAGCTTTTTTTTCCCATTAAACAAATTCACCCTACTGTGAGGATAGTGAGTTTTAAAAGCCATTTTCCAGAGTTAAATGAATCCAGTACTACACATTTAATAAATAAAAACATACAGCATTTAAAATATATATACAACTCTAGACAATATAAAATCCAGTGATTCCTAGAGATACTTATTTTTATTAAGTATTTGATAAGTGGCTACTTATAAACTGAGTTAGGTAATAATTTTACCTTTATTGACCAACAGAAAAAGAACAGGAAGATAAATGAATGTTACTCACATGGCTTCAGTTTCCTTTAAAAAAAGTTAGAAAAACAGGGGCACCTGGGTGGCTCAACTGGTTAAGTGTCCGACTCTTGATCTCAGCCCAGGTCTTGATCTCAGGGTCATGAAGTCTTAAAAAGAGAGAGAGAGAGAGAGGGAGGGAGGGAGGGAAAGCAAAAACAAAACAGAAAAACCAGGACCCAGGAACAAAAAGAATGTGTTTCTTAATAAGCCTCTATTCTACCAGTAGTTGCTATATAGATCCTCAGGAAATCAGGCAAAACAAAGGCATGCTGATTCATTTCATTTTTGTGCTATCTGTTTATTTTCCTGAAATTGTTTGATCACTCTGATTTTTCATTTTCCATATCTTTATGGCTGTATGGACTATTTCTGAAGATTGGCTCAATATATCAGAATGCCATCTCTCCTGCCTTGTTAAATTTCCTCTAGAAAAACACAGGGGTTCTTAAATAACTATACTCCCTTCCTCTTTTGTTGAAGCTTCTCCAACAAATTAACTCTCTAGGAACTTTCAAATAATGAGGATGACTAATGTTTATGCAGTTTTACAGGCCTGTATGTATCTCGGAGTATCCAAGATTAGAATCTGTTGACGTGGATAAGTATTAACATAGCAATATATCTGCTATGCTTTGCTTAAGAATGTCATTGCACAGAATAAGGCTTTGTATACAACATCAGATTCACAGTGACCATAAAGGAAAAATACTACAGAATGAATGTTAGGTCTCTGTATTTTGTTTGCATATTTGTAAGTGTGGAAGTGTATGTGTGTTAAGATCTAATACAAGAATTTCCTAATTAGCTGCTTTCTCTTCTGTGACAAAGGATTTGTTATAAACAAACTCCTTGATAGACAAATTTCTTCACATCCCCATTGAAAGTAATTTAGTTCAGGGCTATCTAATAAAACTTTATGCATTAATAGAAATATTCTATATCTGTGCTGGTTAATACAGTAACAGCTACGTGTGACTTTTGAGTACCTGAAATGTGGTTAGTGTAACTAAGGATCTGAATTTTCACATTTTATTTAGTTCTAACTAAGTTAAATTAAAATAGCCACTTCTAACTGGTGGCTATTATATTGAACAACATAGATCTAGTTGATATATGAATGCAGCATGACATGATAAAAAATCATTATTTTGTTCAGTGTATAACATAGCTGAGTATCTTCAGAGACCCAGACCTAAAAGAGGGTACATAAGTCTTTCCTTGAGAGAAACCAGTAATATTAATAAAAGGTACACATAGGAAGCCATACTAGTTCAGAGTTTAGGCTTTGGAATATGACAGATGAACTCAACTCCTGTCTCTGATCCTCATTTGCAATGTTACCTTAGAGAAAATATTTAAATTTCTTTGAGTCCTTATTTTCTAAGTTTTACTTAAAGCTATTAATAATGAAATTGTGTCTGTAACAGGCTTATCACTCAACACAGAGAAGTAATAATGGTAATGATGATCCTGGTTATGATGGTGTTACCTTCATACATTCAAACTCATTAAAACCCTCAAATTACATCTGTTAAAAATACTATCTCCATTTCCCAGATGGGAAAACTGAAGCTCAAAGTTATTATTCTCAAGATCACTTAGCCAATCCAAAATTTGAATTATAAGTCCAGTTAAAGGCCTATTCTTTTGATCTTGCCACATTGCCTCTTTGGTAGAACCAATTAGACTTGCAGTTAAAAGCCTAAACTAGTTATTCTCAACTACAAGTGTATCACTCTGAAGTGACATTTAAGTCATATTTATGCATGAACATCCTAAATTGGACCTTTAAAGAGAAGGAAGGGAGGGAAGGAGGGAGAGAGAGAGGAAGGAAGCAAAGAAGGAAGCAAAGAAGGAAGGAAGGAAGGAAGGAAGGAAGGAAGGAAGGAAGGAAGGAAGGAAAGAAGGAAGGAAAAAAGGGAAATAACTCCTCCAGAATCTATATTTGAGGAATATATACTTGCTCATTTCTGAAAGAAGGGGGAGGTAGGTGAGAGAGAGATGGGGGGGATATATGAACACATGAATTGTCTTAAAGTTTCAAGCCCTGCCTGGCTCTGCTTACCTCTTTCAAGCAGCAAATGCAAGATAAGGTTTGCAGAATGTAGATTCCTGTATTTTAAAAATTTAAAAAAACAACTCTGTCCATGTCTTTTCATTGCCACCATTATATCAGGCATAGACTAATCAAATTAGCAACTCCTTCTTCCTTGGAGTGGGAGTAGGGAGACAAAAGTCTGGCCACAAGAGGGGCCAAGTCACTTCTACATTTGACAATGCCAGAAAGACCTTGAAAATACACCTTAAAAATTATTGTATGTATTCTGCTACCTGAGTGGTTAACCCTTTGACAGGTGCTCTCTAGAGATGAGAGTGATTTATGTTATAATTCAGTTGCAGGAAATAAAGTTGCCTTCAAACTCCAAAAAATAGAGATGGAATTGACATTTTTTTTTGTAAATCCCAGATATCTAGGTCATGATTGCTAACTGATAAATAACTGACCCCTAATGGGCTATAGTAATTAATTACAAGATCTTGAAAAATCTGTATTTGTGTAGTCCATGATTGGCAGACTGAATAAATAAATATTATGTATCCTGCACATATTTGTTAGAAGTTTTTAAGAGCTTAGAGATGTGGCTTGATTAGGAAAATAGATGTGGATTTAAAACAATTCAGAATGCTTATAGAATTACGCATTTTCTCAGTTAACTTATATGAGAATTACTAACAACAGCATCATGAGGGAATCCTCATCATTCAGAATTTGGTGTGAATAGTAGACTTCTAGGCTGGAGCTCAGTTCTTGACTCTATTATGACCTTCCTGATAGCTTTCTGGGGATGATGCTCCTTTCTTGGTTATATGATCTTTCCTCTTATATTTGGACTTCCTGCCTAAGTGGATACAAGTTACATGAAGAAATTAATTTTAAAAATATAATATTTTCTCCAAATACCACAAAGTATCCATAGAAATAATCAGAGAGTAGATGTGAGTACAACATTCCTCGAACTCTAGGAATTTACAGCTGGTGATTGTGTTTTCTATACAAATTTTACAAAAGTGTTGAAGCTTTTGATTCAGTCATATTAAGCATACACAGGCAGCTTTTCCATTTAAAGTAATATGGTTATATTTTTAGAAGAGTTAAAAAACTTGCTATTAATTGTAGTATTTCAAAACATTATTTGTGCCATTTCTCTCCCAGTTCATTAGTTCATGTGACTAGCACCTAGTATAAAGAAAACAAATTGTTTACTTTTTTATTCCTTTTTTTTAGAGAGAGAGAGAGAGTGAGTGAGCAGTAGGGGAGGGGCAGAAGGAGAGAGAGAATCTTAAGCAGGTTCCATGCTCAGTGCGGAGCCCAATGCAGGGTTCAATTTCATGACTCTGAGATCATGACCTGAGTGACAATCAAGAGTCAGATGCTTAACCAACTGAGCCACTAACCAACATAAAATTTCCGTATGTTAACATTAATCTGAGTTCAAGGATAGAAAATAATAAAATTCCTAACTACTCTATTGGGTTCTATTTTACAAATCTGTGGTCCAGTGACTACTAAAGCATGAAGAAACTGTTCAATATATTTGTCTTGAGTTTTATTTATTTAAAATTCACTGATTCACAATAATTAAAAAAACTACCAAAAAAATAGAAGTCCAGGACTCAGTTGGATTCATAGGTGAAATCTACCAAACATTTAAAAAGGAATTAATACTTATTCTCCTCAAACTATTCTAAAAAATAGGAGAGGAAGGAAAGTTTCCAAATACATTCTACAAGGCCAGCATTACCCTGATAACAAAACCAGACGAAGACACCACAAAAAAGAAAAATACAGGCCAATATTTCTGAGGTACATAGATGCAAAAATTCTCTACACAATATTGGCAAATCACATTCAACAGTACATTAAAAGAATCATTTACTATAATCAAGTAGGATTTACTCTGGGGATGCAAGGATGGTTTAATTTTCACAGATCAATCAATGTGATATACCACAAAAAAAAAAAAAAGATAAGCATCATATGATCTTCTCAATACATGCAGAAAAAACATTTGACAAAATTCAGTATCTGTTCATAAAAACTCTCAACAAAGTGGGCTTAAAGGGAACATATCTCAACATGATAAAGTCTATATATGAAAAACTGACAGCTAACATCATATTCAGTAGTGAAAAATTGAGAGTTTTCCTTTAAGATTAAGGTTAAGAACAAGAACAAGAAGTCCTATCCATAGCAATCAGAAGAAGAAGAAATAAGAGACATCTATACTGGTAAGGAAGAAATTAAACTGTCACTATTTACAGATGACAGGATACTATTCCTGGAAAACCCTAAGGATTCCACCAAAAAACTATTAGAAGAAATAAATGAATTCAGCAAAGTTGTGGGATACAAATTTAATATCCAGAGATTGGTAGCATTTCTACATGTTAATAATGAAGTAGCAGAAAGAGGAAATAAGAAAACAATTCCATTTACAATTGCACCAAAAAAGTATAATACCTAGGAATAAACTTAAACAAGGAGATAAAAGACTGGTACTCTGAACTATAAAACACTGATGAAAGAAATTGAAGATGACACAAACAAATGGAAAGATGTCTCATGCTCATAGATGGAAAAATTAATATTGTTGAAATGTCCATACTACCCAAAGCAATCTTTAGATTTAATGCAATCTCTGTCAAAGAGATTGAACAGAGAAAGAAGAACAAAGCAGGAGGTATTAAAATTCCAGATTTCAAGTTCTAATACAAAGCTGTAGTAATTAAAACAGTAAGGTATTGGCGCAGAAATAGATACATAGATCACTGGAATGGAATAGAGAACCTGGAGATGAACACTGATTTACATGATCAATTAATCTATGAGAAAGCAGGCAAGAATATACAATGGGGACAAGACCATCTTGTCAATAAATGGTGCTGGAAAAACTGGGCAGTTACATGCAAAAGAATGATATTGGACCACTTCCTAACAGCATACATTAAAAAAAATGGATTGAAGACCTAAATGTGAGACTTGAAACCATAAAAAATCCCAAAAAAGTGAGCCCAGGCAGTAATTTCTCTGACATTAGCCACAATGTTTTTCTAGATATGTCTTCTCATGCAAGGGAAGCAAAAGTAAAAATAAACTCCTGGGATTACATCAGAATAAACAGCTTTTGCACAGTGAGGGAAACCATCAATGAGTCAAAAAAGCAACCTACTGAATGGGAGAAGATATTTGCAAATGATATTTTGCAAATGATATAGTTGATCGGGTGTTAATATCCAAAATATATAAAGCACTTCTACAACTCAACACCAAAATAAACAGTCTGACTAAAAATTGGTAGAGGACCTGAATAGACATTTTTGTAAAGAAGACATACAAATGGCCAACAAGCACATGAAAGATGTTCAGCATCACTAATCATCAGGGGAATGCAAATCAAAACCATGATGAGACATCACCTCACACCTGTTAGAATGGCTATGACCAAAAAGACAAGTGGTAACAAGTGTTGGTGAGGATGTGGAGAAAAAGGAACCCTTGTACACTGTTGGTGGGAATATAGATTGGTGCAGCCACTGTGAAAAACAGTATGGAAGTTCCTCAAAAAATTAAAAATAGAAATACCATATAATCCAATATTCCACTAATGGGTATTTACCCAAAGAAAACAAAAATACTAATTCAAAAGATATATGCATCCTATGTTTATTGTAGCATTATTTACAATAGCCAAGATATGAAAGCACATAAGTGTCCATCAATAGATGAATGGGAAAAGAAGATGTGATACACACACACACACACACACACACACACACACACACACACAGGAATATTATGCAGCCATAAAAAGGGTTGAGACAACCTGGATGCACCTGGAAGGTATTATGCCAAGTGAAATAAGTCAGACTGAGAAAGACAAATACCATATGACTTCACTCATATGTGGAACCTAAAAAAAAAAAAAAAAAATCAAATGAACAAAAAACAGAATCCAACCTATAAATAAAAAGAACAAACTGGATGCCAGAGAATGGGGGAGGGAAGACAGACAAAATGGGTGATGGGGAGTGGGAGATACAGGCTTCCAATTATGGAATGAATAAGTCATGGGAATAAAAGGCAAAGCATAGGGAATATAGTCAATGATACTGTAATAGCATGGTATGGTGACAGATGCTGGCTACGCTTGTGGTGAGCATAGCATAATACAGAGAAATTCTGTCACTATGTTGTACACTTGAAACTAATGTAACATTGTGTGTCAACTATACTCAAATAAAAAAATAAAAATGAATGAAATAAAATAAAATCTACTGATTCAGTGCCTTAAGTCACTGAGAAACAGCTAGAGCTATAGCCACTACCAAGAACTCATAGCCATGGGGCGCCTGGGTGGCTCAGTCGTTAAGCATCTGCCTTTGGCTCAGGTCATGATCCCAGGTTCCTGGGATCCAGCCCTGCATCCAGCTCCCTGCCTGGTGGGAAGCCTGCTTCTCCCTCTTCCACTCCCCCTGCTTGTGTTCCCTCTCTTGCTGTGTCTCTCTCTGTCAAATAAATAAAATATTAAAAAAAAAAAAAAAGAACTCATAGCCATTAGAAATTGGGGGAACATTGAAATAACTAGACTCTGAGTTTAATACAACCAAGTCAATGTGATTTACTCATGCCATAAAGAACATGGATTGTTTTTGTCTTGAAAGGGTGAAGGAAATTCATTCAGGATTTTTTTTTTGTTTGCATTAAAATGGCTTTAGAGTAAGCAAACTGGAAGTTCTTTTAAATTATTTATGTTTTTAGCCCTAAAGCTAAGAAGATAAGTTGTTAGAATTTTTTATTTTGGTGTAAGTAGTTTCACAGCTTGTCTTCCCATGTTTATAAGCCTAGATGGGTGAATCTGGTTTCTTATCTGTTTAAGTAAAATATAAATTACACTGAGAAAGGTGTTCATTTCCTGAAATATTACCAGTTACTGGTTAGCCACACCATATAATTACTTCATGCCACCACACTCCTGAGATCTTCTAGAACAATTCTGATTTCCTATAGATGCATTCTTTCAAAATGGGACATTTATTAACTACATACTTATTCTTTAAGTTCCTTCAATAGATATCTTTATTTTTTCAGCCTAGTTTAATGTTAAATCATAGTTCAAAATGTTTTTATTAAACTGAACAATTACTAAAGGTGATTTGATTTTTGTACTTTCATTGAGATAAATCCACAAGTCAGGAAAAAGAATTCTTTTTAAGACCAACAGACAAAAGATCCTAATTTGTGTTTCAGAAAGTATGGCCACTATAACCAGAGTATACCAACAGGGTTATGAGAGAACAGAAATTCTCAGAGAAAACTAAAGCTAGAAGCTATTGGAAAGTGTTCTTAAAATTTATGTGTTCAGGACAGATAAATTCAACCGACAGAGTAAGACAGAGTGATATGTACAATGATTCTAACAGAATGTTTCCACCATCAAACCCAGGTATCACATACATCAGATGTTCAATATGTGTTAGATGTATGAAAATCTGTAATGTGTTAAAACTAAAGCCAATATCATCATAAAATGTTTAGAGGATGGATCAATAAAATCCATGAGAGGATGCTTAAAAAAATTCAGGATAGAGCATGGGAGATAGGCAGCACAATTTCATAACTGCTTTTAAGATTACATGTGCTTATTACAGAGATTTTTGTTCTCTGTGATGAATGAAGAAGAAATATGGCATATGGAACATATGCATTATCTCTACTCCCTCCTGAAACATTATTAATTTGGCTATACAAGAATACACCCAGAGGGGTGCCTGGGTGGCTCAGTCGTTAAGCGTCTGCCTTCGGCTCAGGTCATGATCCCAGAGTCCTGGGATCGAGCCCCACATCGGGCTCCCTGCTCCGCGGGAAGCCTGCTTCTCCCTCTCCCACTCCCCCTGCTTGTGTTCCCTCTCTTGCTGTGTCTCTCTCTGTCAAATAAATAAAATATAAAAAAAAAAAAAAAAAAAAAAAAGAATACACCCAGAAACAACAATAAGCAGGAGAGGAGAGATCACAGTGGAGGAGTGGCATCGATAAAATGATGGGAAGTGGAAATTAAATAGCCAAGTGCTAAGGACTTAGCAGAGCAGAGGAATTGGAAGTCTAAATGCCAGGAGAGGGTGAAGCAAGTGTGAAGAGAGCAGATGAAAAGTCCTAGATCCCCCACATGCTCAGAGGTTACAGACCTCATGTGCCTTTGAATGCTGGTGAATGCTGAGATTGAAGATGGAGTATTGTTTGAAAGTCTGTAGAAAAAGTAATTAGATTATATGTAAGTGATGAATCACTAAATTCTACTCCTGAAACCAGTATTACCCTATATGTTAACTAACTAGAATTTAAATAAAAACTTGAAATAAACAAAAAAAAGTACATAGAAGCGCAGATCTGTTCACCCATCTAAAATGGTGATAGGAGCTTTATTCTCTATAGAAATGAAATTAGGAAGGTTATGTAGTCTAAGACACCAGATGCAATAAAGGGAAAGGACCATCTTGAATGCAGGGAAAGAGAACTGACTGTGAATCTCTCCTGGCTGCCCACTTTGCCCCCCGCCACACTTTGCCCTTAGGCAGCCCCCCACCAGAACTTTGCAGTAAGGCATATAATTTCAATCTCCTCCTATCTTCTCAAATCCAAGATTGGAAAATTATTCTCTAGAGAAATGGGCACAATGAAGCCACCACAACATGTATCACTCTAAAATACTTTATTTTTTTTATTATGTTATGTTAGTCACCATACCGTACATCATTAGTTTTTGATATAGTGTTCCATGATTCATTGTTTTCATATAACACCCAGTGCTCCATGCAATATGTGCCCTCCTTAATACCCATCACTGGGCTAACCCATCCCCCACCACCCTCCCCTCTAAAACCCTCAGTTTGTTTCTCGGAGTCCATAGTCTCTCACGGTTTGTCTCCCCCTCTGATTCCCCCCCTTCATTTTTCCCTTTCTTCTCCTAATGTCCTTCATGCTATTCCTTATGTTCCACAAATAAGTGAAACCATATGATAATTGACTTTCTCTGCTTGACTTATTTCACTTAGCATCATCTCCTCCAGTCCCATCCATGTTGATGTAAAAGTTGGGTATTCATCCTTTCTGATGGCTGAGTAATATTCCATCGTACATATGGACCACATCTTTATCTATTCGTCTGTTGAAGGGCATCTCAGCTCTTTCCACAGTTTGGCTATTGTGGACATTGCTGCTGTGAACATTGGGGTGCATATGGCCCTTCTTTTCACTACATCTTTGTCTTTGGGGTAAATGCCCAGTAGTGCAATTGCTGGGTCATAGGGTAGTTCTATTTTTAACTTTTTGAGGAAACTCCACGCTGTTTTCCAAAGTGGCTGTACCAACTTCCATTCCCACCAACAGTGTAAGAGGGTTCCCCTTTCTCCACAACCTCTCCAACATTTGTTATTTCTTGCCTTGTCAATTTTTGCCATTCTAACTGGTGTAAGGTGGTATCTCAATGTGGTTTTGATTTGAATTTCCCTGATGGCTACTATAAAATACTTTAAATGGGTTTTAAAATATTATGATTTTTATCAAAATATTAAGGGTTACTTATAATCCCTCCTGGGGAGCTGATGGAGTAAAAGACAATTATTTTTGGTCCAAAGGTTTGTAGTGATTTTTAAAGTCAAAACTGAAAATTCTAAACATAAAAGTCTCTAAATTATATATTTGTAATCTTGAAACATTCTTAGGCACAACTGCAAACATTCTGACATTAGTTTTAACAAAAAGTAAATCAGCCACAAAATAACGGACACTGGTCCAATATTGGTATAGAAGGAGCTATATTTGGAGATGGAATTAGAAAGTAGGTCTAACTGGTAACATTCACTTAAGCCAAAAAGCGGACCTTGAATTTACAATCTACTTATTCACACATGCATAGAAATATTACCTGGGCCCCATGAGGACATAAGCAACAGCCAAGTTTCATTTTAAAAAAATCTCGTTTCCCCTTCAGTTCTTAAAATATTGGCAGACACTGAAAGTCTGTTTTTGGAATTAAACATAAATAATTATTTTTAGGCATGGAACCAAAAACTCATGTCTTCAGATTCAGCAGTTTCCAAAATTGGTTTATGGACTTCTCTGTTGGGTCCCTATAGCTCATATTCCAGAGCCGAGGTACATACATAAACTTAAAATATGGGAATCTCTTTTAGCTTTTTAATGAATCAGGATGGGGATTGAGAAAGAGAACAAGAATTTAGAATGGAGACCCTTTTTTTGTTGTTAGATTGGATGTGAGAACAGAGTTTTTTTCTCCTAATGAGAAATTCATTGGTCAGTTTTATATTTTATTTTCATGACAAATGCCTCCTAATCATAAGAAATCATGCAGGTCTTTAACAAAGGAATAAAACGTGAGGAAAGATTTTTAGAGGCAATAATTAGCCTGTCTGAAATCTTTATAAATTCTTTATAATTTATGTAAAGTAACTAAAAATTATGGAATTGGTATTTTAAGGATCCTAAATGATATTAAATAGTCTTAACCTTCTTACCAGGCTGTGATTATTCCAATTGACTAGTTTACAGTGGAAAATGGGAACTATATTGCATTTGACATGAATTTCAGTGGTAATCTAAAAGTACCTTTCTTTGAATAGCAGTTATTTACAGGTGATCATATTAAAAAGAACTATTTAGATAGAGTGAAAAATTATCATAGAAGTGTTATCAATAATGACAAATACATAATGCATGGGACTTAACTCAGAACCTGTGATTTAACTTTTAAGTTTCTGTGGTGTAGCTTTTAAGAGCATTTCATATCTTTATCAGTGAAAATAAGATAGAGAAATATTATTTATCTATACCACAAAAGGTACACCTATTGTGTCTGAATTTGATTAATATTCCTGGTCTAAAGTAAAATCACATAGTTGGATCTTACATGAACAAAAACCATCAAAATGTGCAAAAATAGTTGGATTTGCATGAGTAGTTGGCAGCAATGAGTAAATTAGCCATTGAATCAGTCAGTAGTAATCTATAAGGTATTTAAATAATTCATTTAAATTAGTAAACAGAAGATTCCTTGTAAGAAAGCTATAGAAGACAGTGTGTTTCATCCTTCTGGTCTTCATGTATTAATGCTTCATATTGTAAATACTGGTGTGTTCTTGACTTCTCAAGTTTCTCAAAATATAAAGTTTTTGTGACTTATGTATTTTGAAGAGATAATATTTTACTTATCTATGGAAATATACTTATTGGTTAAGTATGCAAGTCAATTTGGCATTCCAGAGACTTTCTAACTAGATATTACAGAAAACCAAAGAGGTAAAAAAAAATTAGTAATTAATATCAGGTGGTGGTCCTCATCCCCAGATAGATTGCCTTTAGCAATGATTTCTTTTCAAAATTTGGATGGTAGAGACAAATGTTTCTAAAAATGACTGGCATTTTCATCAAACAAGTAGCACTGTTTAAAAGTGCTATTTAGGGGGTTCCAGGGTAGCTCATTCGGTTAAGTGTCCGACTCTTGATTTCAGCTCAAGTCATGAGCTCAGGGTCATGGGATTGAGCCCCATGTTGGGCTCTACACTCAGTGGAGAGTCTGCTTGAGATTCTTTCTCTCACCCCCTCCCTATGCCCCTCCCCCTGCATGCACATGCATTCTCTCTCTCTCTAAAATAAATAAATAAATCTTTTTTTTAAAAAAAGGCATTATATTTAGCATCAAACTAGGCATTTACATGTTTTTTTTAAAGATTTTACTTATTTATTTGAGAGAGAGTGAGAGAGAGAAAGCACAAGAAGGGAGAGGGTCAGAGAGAGAAGCAGACTGCCCGGGAAGTGGGGAGCCCAACACAGGACTCAATCCTGGCGCTCCGGGATCATGACCTGAGCCCAAGGCAGACACTTAACCTACTGAGCCACCCAGGCACTCCCATTTTTATATTTTTATGTTTGATTTGAACATTATTAAATTTATAGAATCCATACCACTCTTGGATATGTTTTCTAAAAATTCTGCTGATGACTCAGAGAAGGCTTTCTAGAGTAACTTCTTTTTTTGTGATCACTACTCTTAAATATCTTACTTTCAGCTTTATAGATCAAGCAATCAATTGCAGTTATATTCAAAGGTTATCCAGTACAAGAAGTCTAACATGACATGCTCAAATTCACAAGGTATAGATAATTAAACCAAATTCCAGTATATTTATAAAAGCTTTCTGGTGACCTGAGCTGTAGTGTCTGTTTCACTGGAAATCAGGGTATCTGAGAAGTTAACATTTTAGACTGCACTTTTTAGCTGAGCTTGGACTGGAAAAAAGTGAGATAGGTTTAAGGTTTATTCATCTGGACAATGAGGAGGACTAAAGAATCATCTGCATTTCATCATAGAGAATGACTCTCTATTGATGAGAATATTTTTGTCACCGAAATAAATGATTCCCTACCTGAACAAAACTGGTAAATACTGCCATTTTTCTCTTCCTTTTTCTTCTGGTTGAACAACATTCATTCAATAACTAGTTAAATGTGTTAATTCAATGAGTTAAATTCAAAATAGTTAAATTCAATAACTAATTAAGTAACTTAAAATGTGATGTCCAAGGTAGACAAGGCTGCTGTCTTTGAACAGTTAACATACTAGTTAGAGATAAAAGAGGTAATAGATTACTATCAGGCGGTGATGAATGTTATGTAGGAATAAATATGATGATGATGATGATGATATGACCAATGGATTGCAATAGGTCAGGGAAGGCATCTCTGCAGATGTGCCCTTAAGGCTAAGATCTGGAGGACAGGAGGATCCAGATGTGAATATCTGGGGAAAGGAATTCCAGAGTAAAGGAACAACAAAACACAGGTGCATGTCAGAAAAGGAAACATTTGGGTGAGAAATACTCATTCCTGACTCTCCAAATGTGATCATTGAGTTATGTCAGCACAAATATTTCTGACTGCCTGCTTGTGAGTTAAATTTAAATCAGGTATAAACCCCAAAAGACAGGGTCTTAGTCATTTCTGTGTCCCCCAGTCCCTAGAATAGAGTCTGCTGTGGATTTGGGATTTGAAACTTAAAACATATTATTGAAGTGACAGGAACAGTCACATATCAAAGTCATTCCTTGACATAATTCAGTAGCAATATCCTTTCACAAAGGGGGTACCTTGGTGGCACAGTTGGTTAAGCATCTGACTCTTGTTTTCAGGTCAGGTGGTGATCTCAGGGTCATGAGATCGAGCCCCACGTTGGGTTTCATGCTCAGCGTGGAGTCTGCTTAAGATTCTCTCTCCCTCTTCCTTTGCCCCTCCATCTTGTGCTCTCTCTCTCTAAAATAAATGAATAAATCTTTAAAAAAATCCTTTTACAAAATTACATAAGGAGCCAATCTAGTGGGCCCATTCAATGGATGATTGACACTTGATTTTGACACTGATATATACTCTTTAAATTCAGGGGGAAAGTCCCCATTATTCAAATGAACCCCAAGCAATCAGATAGCTAATGGAAGCCAGTGCCCATTTCTTCCTTAAAACAGTTCTCAAAAATTTCTAAAGACCCACCTCTTCACAATTCTAGTAGTTTATTTTCTGTTTTCAGGTGAAACAGGCGGTTCTCTGGTATCATTTACAGAGGTGTGAATTAAGACCATTTATATAAAAAAAGAAAAAAGTTACCATTAAGTACAAAAATTCTCCTGGGGACGGTTCCATTTTAAGTAAGCAGTTAATCTAAATAACACTTTTTGGTTGGAAACCTAGGGAGTTCCCCAGGGTGAAATTCGAATCTGGCGCTGAAAGGAGAGACCAAAGAAAGAGGTAGGCCACTCCGCATTGGTAGATGGCAGTTTTAATAAGCAAGGAAACTTACAAGGCTTGTCTTAGGTGGCTGCAAGATGAGTAACTCTCCACCCCCACTCACCTGATTCTTAAAAGTTGATATAGAGGCCTTAATCGGGTCCAGGGGTTCAGTCGTGTTTACCATCCAGGTGGTCTCAGCAACACATTGCTATCTCAAGATTGTATCCTTGAAGTGGCTCCAGCTATGGGAACAGTGGGCAGAGTATACATTCCAAGGACAGGAGAGGGGGTGAGGAGCTTTTAATTGCCTGAATCTGGCTCTTGGGTCAACCAGTGGTCATGTCCTCTCAATAATCTCTTCCAGGATGCCTGGGTGGCTCAGTCGGTTGAGCATCCAGACTCTTGATCTCAGCTCAGGTCATGATCTCAGGTGGTGAGATTGAGCCGCAGGTTGGGCTCCACACTGAGCAGGGAGTCTGCTTGAGATCCTCACCCTCTTGCTCTCCCTCTGCCGCTTACAGGCATACTCTCTCTCTCTCTAACAAATAATAAAATAATAATGATCTCTTCCAACAATACTTTGATGAAGAAAACCTCAGTGCAGTTTCTGGAACTGAGGGATGACCATTCATAAACCAGCCACATGCAATGAGTGCCTAGGAGGTAGCTTTGACATATGATTATGTAAGAATGTGTAGCTAACAACTAACTAAGAGCATAATCAGAATAAGTAACCATGGAAATATAGTGGCAAAGATGATACAAAAACAAAGGAAAAGAATACTAATAGGTTTGGGGAAAGAGCATCACTATCTTACAATTTGGGTAGGTCCTCTTGTTACAAAACAAATGTAAAAATAGTGAGCATTATCTAATTAGATAACTAGTAATTAATCCTTTATACAGACAGTTCCACAAAAGGTTCAAACTGACTCACAGGAAATACATACAATAAAAAAAGATGGGGTGTGTGTGTGTGTGTGTGTGTGTGTGTGTAGAGGAAATATATGAAGATGCAGGTATAATTATAGATACATGTATATGGAGATGAATGAGGTCTAGGAAAAATACAACTAAGTGAAAATAGTTGCTACAGGGACACTGTAAACCTGGCTTTGAATATCCTGAAAACCAATATTAAAGGGCATTCCATGGAACACTAGCCCCTGGTGACATTCAGTAAATAAAAGTGCTCAGTGTCAAATAACTTTTGAAAAAACTATATACACTCTGTGATCCTTTTTGGAGACTCAAAGTATACTCTAGAATAGTAAATGCTCAGATGAACCACAAGAAAAAAAAATGTTTTTTAGCCCATTGATTCCCAAACATATTGACCATGTGATCCATTTTTATTTGTTTGCTTCTTTTCACACCCATTATATCCCCATGAAATCGTGTTCCACTGAATACCCTGGGATCCAGAGCTCAGTGCTATTAGTTAATAACAAGGGTTGTATTCTAATTATAACATTTGCTGATGCAGATCTATCTAATTTATTCCATTGGTGCTGATACTTTGATAGGGCATTTTCCTTGATTCTATTTATTGATCATTTTATTATTGTCTTATTTTATAGTATATATTTCCTGTGGGTCCATTCACCTTCTTTTTGGAAATCTTTGACAAGACATTAACTAATTAAGCAACGCTTATCCCAATTCAGCCATGACTTTGATTTTCAGAATCCTTCTGTGTATCATTACAGGCTCCTCACTCTTCCCCTGCCTCAGAAAGAAACTAAGTCCCTCCAAAATGGTTAAATTAATTATGGTATATGAACACATTGAAATACTATGCTGTCATTTAAAATCATCCTTTATAGGAATACTTAATATCACATAATTTTTTCACTGTATATTATTGTGTAAAATAGAGCCTCAATCATTATATGTGGAAGGCTATAGATTTTGTTGTAGTTTTAAGAATGGAATAATTCCCTGCTTTTTGTTTCTCTAAGCATCTGAAAATTTGTTTAATGCTTAATTATTTATTGAGCACCTACTAGGTCCTAAGTTCTACAGTGTGTACTAGGGTTACAGCAGTGAACAAAACAAAGCCCTTGCCTTAAAGAGTTTACATTCTAGTCCACAATAAACATGCACTGATTTTTTATTTGTCAGAGAGCACAAGCAGGGGGAGCAGCAGGCAGAAGGAGAAGCAGGCTCCCTGCTGAGCAGAGAACCTGACGTTGGGCTAGACCCCAGGACCCTGGCACCATGACCTGAGCTGAAGGCAGACACTCAACCGACTGAGCCACCCAGGTGTCCCCACATGCACTGTTTTGCACAGTAAAAAATAGCTAAGGATTGTAATGAGATTTCCCACTCCCTATTTGTTTACATAAATTTAGGTGGAGAATATATGTCTGAGCAGTGCCCATTACTGAAGACATTCCAAGAAAATTATTTTGTGCCATGACCCAAGCTTAGGATAGCGAGTTATAACTATTATTTATTGAGCATTTACTTTGTGCCAGGCATTTTCCTTATGTTTCTCTCAGCTCATTATTCCTATTTTACATCTGTGAAAATAGAGGCTCACAAAAGTTAGGTTACTTGTCCAAGATTATACACTAATGAAAGATGAAATCACCAGAGCAGGATTTGAGCCAGGGTTTCCTGCATTGGAAGTCCCTCTTTTGTTTTGTTTTTTTCTATGCAATATATATGACTCTGAAGGAGACGCTAATGTAAAGTGTTTCTGGTGGAAAAGCCAGAAAAAGCTTCGCAACCACCTCTAAGAGAGAATCACCACTCTAAAAACTAATAAATGAGCTTTCACTTCCAAGTTTTTTTAGTGGTTTTCCGAGAGTTACTAGCTGATAACCTCTGCATCGAAATTGCCAGCTGTATTCATTACAAATACAGTTCACTGTTCGCCACCTTGGATATGCTGAGTGAAACTTTCAAAAAGGGTGTTACAATTCAGTTGTGCCCCCTCCAAATTTCCTGTGTTGTAAGTCCTAGCCCCCAGTGACTCGGAATGTGATCTTACTTAGAAACAGGGTCTTTGCAGATGTAATGATCAAGCTAAGATGAAGTCATACTGGAGTAAGGTTGGTCTCCCGTCCAATGTAGGAGTGGCGTCCTTATAAAAAGGGGAAACATGGACACACACTTAGAAATAGGGTCTTTGCAGATGTAATGATCAAGCTAAGATGAAGTCACACTGGAGTAAGGTTGGTCTCCCGTCCAATGTAGGAGTGGTGTCCTTATAAAAAGGGGAAACATGGACACACACACACACATAGGCATAATGCCGCTGAAAATGATACCTACAAACCAAGCATGCCAGACTGCCAGCAAAGCTGCAGCAGTAGAGAGAGGGAAGGAATACATTCTCTCCCACGGCCCTTAGAAGGGACCAACCCTGCCAACACCTTGATTTTGGACTTCTAGCCTCTGAAATTGTAGGACAATAAATTTCTGTTTGTTTAAGTCATTCACATTGTGCTACTTTGTTACTGTAGCCCTAGCAAACTGATGCACCAGAGAACCAGCATTAAAGCAAGTATCCCAGGTGATTCTGATGAATGCTAGAGTCTGTGAATCAATGAACCAGAATCAGCTTATTTGGGAGAGAGGACAACAGCAGGTGCCAGAGCAGTGGCACATTTATTTTAAGAATTTAAAGGTAGCCGGGGAATTTAAAAAGGAGGAAGAGAAAGAGGAAAAGGAGCAGGAGAGGAAAGGAGGAGGAGAGAAGAGGAGTGTAAGCAGATGAGAAGCTCAGCATCAGAAGGCAAGCTAGCTTAAGTGACAGGATCTCTTCCACAGGAAAGGGGAAAATAAAACAGAGACATTGGAATCTTAAAGATAGGTGTATGATTTAGAAGCAGGGAGGCAATAGGAAAAAACAAACAAACAAACAAAACCCTGAATCTTCCAGCCCAATAGCTAAAGCTAGTAACCAGGTCAAGTTTCTTGTACAGTGATTTATTTATTTAATTTTAAAAAAATTATTTTTCTGTAGAATTACCTTAGTATTTAAATGCATCAAAACCAAAGAAAACCTTCATTTTATTTTCTAACATTTTGTCATTGAAATGTTAAAATGCTGATATTATTCTGCACGGAGAAATTTGTAATCAAAATAGATGCTTGGAGGACACTTACTTATGTATCACTTCTTTTATATTAAACAGACCTATTGCAATTAAAATATTCAACTTCACAGAACAATTAAACTTACACGCAGATTTTTTTTATTTTTTTTGAAAGATTTTATTTATTTATTTGACAGAGAGAGACACAGCGAGAGAGGGAACACAAGCAGGGGGAGTGGGAAAGGGAGAAGCAGGCTTCCCGCCAAGCAGGGAGCCCGACACAGGGCTCCATCCCAGGACCCAGGGCTCGATCCCAGGACCCTGGGACCACGACCTGAGCCGAAGGCAGACGCTTAACGACTGAGCCACCCAGGCGCCCTTACACGCAGATTTTTATCAAGAACATTTTGCACCAAAAGAGTCAGGCCTTTAGAGAAAGTATATTCTGACTAAATACTGAATTTTCAGAAGTAATTGTATTTTTGAAGGCATATGCAAATGTTTGGTTTTTCCTTAAGAAAACGGTCTCTGCTTTGGGAAAATCATTGCTCTAACCTACATGGCCTAGTTCTCTTTTATACAATGAGAATGCTACCCCAGATCAAGCCTGTGCCATTCATCTTAGAAACGTGAAGTCTTATTTTTTCTCTCAAATTTGGAGGCCTTTTTTTTTTTTCCTTTCTAAAAGGAATAAAATAGATAAAACTGGAAGGAAATCGGTAAGTCATTAAAAACAACTCAAACCTAGACCCCACACTTTTTGCTTAAAATAACCCCAGAGGGAAAGTTGCCCATCTTAGTCATGATTTTGCAGTGTTTCACCCTATTAGCAGGAACGACATTAGCTTAAATGCTCTTTGTCTCAGGTAGCCCCTGATAGCTCTGCATTTCTTGTGATCATAAAACTCCTTTCTGCTTTTAAAAATTCCCTGTTTTAGAGAGTGTTTTGTCGTCTTTGTGTTTGTTTGTTCGCTTGTTTGTTTTCTAATCAGACTTCATTTTACACAGGAAGTTTTCCTTTCTTCCTAAATTAAGTTTAACTGACATTTGAAATTGCATTTCAGCTCATACAAAGTAACCATGAAGGTCTGTATTTAGTTATCTTTATGACCTATGGTTTTGGAGTCCTGTAGTAATACTTTAAATTATTATGATTACGATTATGATTATCTTATGCTAATCCTTTTGGGGAACTTATATTGTCATGTATTTTCTGGAATTGGATTCAGTAGGATGACATATCATATGTCTCTCTATTATTGGTATAATGTCAGTTTGAAGATAGAAAATGTATTAGGCATTTGTCAATTCAGATTAGCAGAAACAGATATTGACTGAGAGAGACACATTCATTTGAAATGTAAGAATCAAGCTGAATTACCTCAAAATGAAGAAGGTAGCCCATAATCTTCCAAACTACTGAGCATATTAGAAAAAATAACCATGGGATTTAATGAAACCCATGCCTTCATTACAAAGCATTAATTGATTACTTATAATGTGCCAAGCAATATGCTAAGTAGGCAGTGGGAATAAAGATAAGTAACAATCTAGAGCGAAGTTAGGTAAATAAGTAAAAGGCTGCAACGCTGTGTAATAAGAGCTATGATATATGTACGCACAAGACTAGTGTTCTGGCAAAACTGGGCTTCACAGAAAAACAGGATTGTAGATGGTGACTTTTTTCAAACAATAATGGAAAAGAAATTATCTAGGAAATCTTCATAATATTCTGAGCAAATCTTTCAATAATGTTTTTACTTTAATGGGGCACCTGGATGGCTCAGTTGGTAAGCATCAGACTCGGTTTTGGCTCAGGTCCTGATCTCATGGGTCGTGAGATCAAGCCCCAGGTCAGGCTCCGCACTCAGTGGGAGTCTGCTTAGATATTTTCTCCCTCTGCCCCTTACTTGCTTATGCGCAGTCTCTCTCTCTCTCTCAAATAAGTAAATAAATCTTTTTTTTTTTAAGTTTTTACTTTAATTTCAGTGAAGAGAATTGTTAAACATGGGCATCTTTCAACAGAGACTGAGCCAGAGCACTTGTCAGGAAATCATTAAAAACATTGCAAAGACATAGATGGGACATTTAAGGTCCATTTTGATTCTGAGATCCTATGATTCCATAAGACTGTATATAAACATAATGGCACACTTGTCCTAAACTTTACCAAACTAGATGTTGGAGATGCACTAAACAATAGGGTCATCTTTTTCTTAGCTACTGCTATAGAGTCTCCTTGAAAGTTTTAATGGTAGTTAAGAATTCTCAGCAGCTGGAAGTTCCTCAAGACAGTTCCATTTTAAAAATACTTTTAGCATATTAAAAAAGAAAAGGAAGAAATGGCAAAATGAGTTGAAAATAGAAATATTTTCTCCACTTTTGCATAGGTATGCATATAATAGTAAAAAGCTTGAAAAGCAAACATATGCAGTTGGTGTAAAATAAATTCACCTCTGTCTTCATTCCCACTCTTCCTAGAAGCAACCTCTGTGACATTTCTTGTACGTACCCATGCAAAGATAATTTATGGATACTTGAGCATGTGGTGTAAGTAAATACATGCACATTTACACTTAATACAAATGTTAAAACTCTATACATACCATTCTGTAACATGCTTTCAGCAATCTTTTCATATTTGTGCAAATAGAACTCACATGATTTTTAATAAGACATTCTAATTTACCTTGAAAGACCACTACTGATGGATATTTAGATATTTTTACTCTGTTTCTCTATGTCATTCCTCAAATATGTATCTGTGGAATAAACTCCTAGAAATAAAATGCTCGAGTAAAAGTGTATGTGCATGTAATTTTGATAGGTATACCACATTACCATCCTAAAGTTTCAACCAAATTTCCCTCCCATTTATATAATGTGTCCACCAACACCTTTATCAGCATGGTGCATTATCAAATTTATCCTAATTTTCTCAATCTGTTAGGAAAAAAAAAATTAGTATCTCACTTTTCAGTGTTACTTTGCATTCTTTTATAATGAATGGGGATGATCAATAGCCTTTTGTGTTTTCTTTTATGCAAATTATCTATTTCTTGTTGATTCTGGAAAGTATTTTTAAGATGATTAGCCCTCTGTGGTATGAATTCTAAATATATATTTTTTCTGGTTTGCTATTTATCTTTTGACTTGATAATTTTTATGCCATGCAAATTCTCCTGAATATTTATACATTGAATTTATACATTTTTTCCTTTTAATAGTTTCAAAGTGTTATATAATATTTTTTTTTTTTTTTAAGATTTTATTTATTTGCGAGAGAGAGAATGAGAGACAGAGAGCATGAGAGGGAGGAGGGTCAGAGGGAGAAGCAGACTCCCTGCTGAGCAGGGAGCCCGATGTGGGACTCGATCCCGGGACTCCAGGATCATGACCTGAGCCGAAGGCAGTCGCTTAACCAACTGAGCCACCCAGGCACCCAGTGTTATATAATATTTAGAGAAACCTTCATGGATCTGAGATTCCTAAAGAATATACCACAGAATTATGGTTAAGTATTAGGTCAGTATTTGTAAAGGATTTAGGAAAGTGCTTGGCGTGTGCTGTTGGCTACTATTACTATATTTTATGTCATAATTCATAGTCTATATTCAATTTCTTTTGTTATGTATTTCTTCTGATAATAAACAATGGCTAAACAAAATGAACAGTTTGTGTTTTGGTTCTAGTGGTTACATTTATATCAGTAACTTTATATAATACTTTTCTATATATTTTCAGTTTTCTGAGAAATTACCTGTTGGCTCCATATGAGTCTTGATGTAATTAATATAGTTCCACTTTCTCCCTTATTTTATTATCCAATTATAGTGTATATTTTTACTAAGTGCTCACTTTTATACCTTTCAAAATCCTTAAATTTTTATTTGCTATTTCCTTAAATATCCTTAAATAACCCAAACTATACTACTTACAAGGGTATGGAGCTAACGTTTCTTGCTAAACCATGTTTTTTTAGCAACCTACTTACTGTGTATATATGTCTTAATACACGATCTTACTGCTGAAAATAGTTGAAAAGTTAAGATCACTTCAGTAAAGTGTTTTCAAAACATTTCTGCTGACAGCAGTCAACATTAATGACACAGCAGTATCTATTTAAAATACATTTTGAGTATCTGTCATTCAAGCAGTCTTATCTTTTATCCCTGTATATATTTAATATTAAGAAATCATAGGAGACATTAGTTTCATTTCTCATACACTACAAATAACTTAGTTAAGGAAGTTAAAGAGCAGCATATATGTGAGTTTGAAACACAAATTCCTAATTAATCATATCTTGCATTAAAATAGCACAATAAATGGAAGGCAGCCTTGGTAAATGTGAGTCTAACTGTTATACTGAAGAATAAATAGGACTACAATGTTATACTGAAGAATAAATAGGGCTACAACCCAATGGAAAGCATTGGGGTTGAAACCATATTTATAATAATAACATTGGTCGTAGCATGAAAAATATTTCACAAAACATTTGAAATCCCAGCATAAATTTTTGAGAGCATCAGGGTAATCTATCTTTGCATCTTGATTCCTCTAGGAATAAATTAAATTTGTACTATGCCAGTAACCATCAAATATGAACCATTCAGCAGTATATATTATGACATACTAGTTAGATTCTTCTACATCTCCACAATTATCTCTTGCCCTTAATGTTTTGAGTATGTGACTCACTGAGTACTGTTGAAATTGGTTTTTCTTGTGCCCCCTGGGAAGGAAGCAGCAGCTTCAAAGACAAAATTTTAACATAGAAAAATGTATTTTCAAAAATATGCAGCCTAAAGCACATATCAGCTATTGTGTATTTGTGTGTATGCTGAGTCAAAAGAGAATCCAGTTTGGCCCACTCTGATAAACTGATTAATCAAAAATAAAACCAGTAGTGAGCATAAACTCTTAGTGTTTTTTAAAAAAAATATGACTCATAGATTTTTGCAATGATAGCATTTAGAAGCACATAGAAACAGATTGGCTTTGGATTAAGTCATCTAGACTAAGCAGAGCCATGTCACCACCAGAACTGGGCCAGGGGGTATGGCACACCATAATCAAAGATGAGAGAGAGAGAGAGAGATTTAGATATCAAGTTAGAAGTCAGATATACAAATCTAGTGTCAGTGGGAGGCTCAGGATGGATATGAAAATTTAGGAGCCATCAGCATATAGATTGTATGTATAGCCCAAGGACTAGAGGAGATAACTAGATAGGAAAGAGAAGGTGACCTAAGACATGCACTTGGGCACAATTTAGTGGTCAAGTAGGGGATGAAGACCCAGAGAAGCTGATTGGAAAGTAGCCAGTGAGTTAGAGGAAAATCAGGTCATTATAATTTTATGAGAGTCAGGGGGAGATAATGTTTCAAAAAGATGGATAGTTTAGATCTTTAGATGCTGCTGAGAGGTCAAGAAGATAAGGATAGAGATGTGACCATTGGATTTATCACTGAGGTTATTGGTAACATGTATTCATACCATATAGTTTCCCTAAGCTTATATCATGTTCCTGACATTGAGTATGCACAAAATAAATGCTCCTTAATTATTTGTGGAGAGGAAGGAAGAAAAAAAGGAAGGGAGGGACAGAGGCAAGAAAGGAAGGAGAGGAGGAAGGAGGAAGGAGAAAAAGGAGGAAGGGAAGGCTGGATAAATAAACTGATAATGATAAATTGCATTCTTCTTGCCTGGACAAAAACTGATACTTGCTTTTGTGAGACGCTGGTTAGAGAATGAAATCAAAGTCCAGGAAAAAGTGGAAGTCTGCAGACTTTATTATAAAATACCTCCTCCATTGACCACTATGACCAGGAGTTATTTCATTCATTTATCTATTTTTACACAGAGATGTCTCCTTGGCAGTAAGCCCAGCTTTGCATGCCTAGAGCAAGCTTAGCCATGGACCTTTTTCATGCTTTTTCTTAAACTCTGTTCAGGGGGCTATGATTTCAGATTGGCCATTTATTTTAAAGAAATTAAGAACAAAGACTGAGCAGCTGCTTTGGTGCATAAGACAGGCTGCCTTCAAAATCCTAATTGGCACCTAGCTGGTAAAGAGCAAGATAATTTTCTCCACTTATGCAATTGCAGATCATTTGGTCATTGCAGTGCAAAACTGCAAGAGTGCAGACATCTGTTTGGTACATTCATTATTAAATTCTCATCATTCTTTAATGTAATTCTGTTTTTATTTAGTGTTTCTTCAGCACAAGTATATGTCATCAATTAATCTGGCCTGGTTATGGTACGCCCTGCCCCAGCCCCTCCTGATGAATAGCTAGCTTACTTTGTACCTGCAGATCCAATGAACAGAAAAAATTCAAACACCAGCAACTTCACCTTCCATTGACACAGTCCTTTTGTTTGTTTGTTTTTGTCTTTAGCAATATGGGGGAGGTTATAGAACCCTGTGAGGCTCTGCATAAGCCATGGATTTCCTCCCTAGAAAAAAGGCAGGTACATCCCAAATTCTACAGTTTGGGGGAGTTTATCTACCCCATTTATGGACAAATCAGCCTAGAAAATTCTGAAGGTGTGGGGAAGACAATCTGGCATCAGAATCAGGGTGGACCTGAGGATACTACTGAAAACAAGGCTTTCTTAGCCAAACTGAATCAGAATTTCTACCATTTACTAAAGGTTTGAAAATTTTATAGTAGTGCAATCTGAGGGTGCGTGGGTGGCTCAGTCGGTGAACCATCTGCCTTCGGCTCAGGTCATGATCACACACACACACACACACACACACACACACACACACAGCCTCAGAGTGCTGCCTTGATCACAACAGCTTCAAACTCTCTCTTCTCCATGGAGTATTGGGCACTGGTTGAAGCATTGAAAATTTAATCATCTCTTAAATCTTGCTTCTTTCCCTCCTAATTAATATTAGAAAATTGATCACTGGTTGGCTATCTTTCATTTTCTGAACGGCTTGAGAAGGTGCATAAGAATAACCTCAAGAACTTTGTTCTGAATCTGCAGGACAGTCTGTACCTAACACAGAAATTGGCCTCAGAATGTGAATTTTCTACTACAAAGCCTCTAATTTTTGCCACGATTCTCTTTGTAGTTGATACAAACTTTTAGACCCTCTTCTATTTTTTTTTTCTTTTCTTGTCCCCCTTTCCCAGTCTTAAGGATGATGGTGTTCCAAAAATTAATTTGAAAGTCCTTTGTTTTGAAATTGGAGCACATCGTGTCTTGATAATCACACATAAATGATGGTAATGCCATCCCAGCCTGAAGGGCCTCTTTGATCCGACACAGTGGGAATAACATTATTTCTTGATTCTGGGAACAAGGAAGCATGTACTGTAGACATGGTCACCATATGTGCATTTTCCTTGACTTGTCCCCACTTTCCAAACATTGTTCTTAGAAACCATTAGAATGTCTAGGAAAGGCCTGTCGTCTTTCTGACCATCTCTTAGATCCAAAAGTGGTAGGAAGAAAATCAGTCATCCCAACTTTTGGTTATAGAGGAGAAGATAATTGTAAATTTTCCTTTCCTAAAGCAGAGCCTTTCCCGGGCAAAGTTACGGGAAAGACAGTCTCAGATCTCTCCCCTCTGGGCCCATCAACTCTGCCCTTGCAGTGCCTCCACTTCAGGAGGTGATGTTAAGAGAGCCGGGCCATTAATAAGTAGAGGCTGTTTATAAATTTGATGTTGACAAATCAAGATATGCCACACCTGAGAGAAGGAAACAATTTAGCTTTAAAAAAAAACCATACTGTATTTTATGTATCAAAAGGAGTTATCTGAACTATTAAAGAAACAGGTAGTGCAGTGTAATGTTCACCCACACAGAAAGAGAAGCCCTGAGTGAATAAGAAAAAATTAACTGTGAGTTAGCCTGGGGACAGCTCATTTTAAAAGGCTGTCAGCCATGTAGTTCCACACAAAGGTTTTGAGCCTTGGAGAGCAGAAGAAATGATTTGGCCTAAAGAGGGGCCAAGTAGAAACATTTAGAGTCCAAAGCAAATAGCAGAGAAAAATGAAAAGGGATTAATGAACCTATTCTAAAAAGCAACTAATTACAAGCTTGGATAGCTGAGACCAGAAGCTATGAAAGTGTCTGAGGTGACTAGTATAAGGGAGAAAGATAAAGAAGCAAATCATCATATAGAATTATGAGGCAATTACCTATACTTCGGGGTTTCAACACTTTAAATTCTTTTTCTAGTTTTAGCATAGAATTAAATCAGAAGTCAAGACTATGGAAAAGCCTTAGAGATCATGCTATCATATATGTGTTAAGAAGTAAACGACTGTGCACCCTTGTTTAAATTCGTTGATATGCGTGTGTTTGCCCAACACAAAAGATTTTTAACTCCTTCCTTCTCTCTTTAATTTTAAAGTGTTCATGCCTGCCCCAGATTTTTATTATGAACTCTGGATTTGAAATAAGCATTGCAAACTTAAAAAGTCAGAAATCGATCTGATCTTCACCCCCAAATTTGCTCCTCCTGCAGTGTTTCCCTTTTTGGTTAATGGCAATGCTCTTCATCCCATAGTACAAGCCCAGAACTTTGGAGTCATCTCTGAATGCTCTCTTTGTTTTCTATCCATCAGGAAATCCTATGATTCTTTTTTTAAAATATCCCCACATCTGCCTTCCCTGTGTCCATCCTGATCTCAGCCACCATTATTTATTTCCTGGAAGATTGCTGCAGTCTCCTAACTGGTCTGCTTGTGTCTACCACTGACTCCTCCCACCTGTTCTCAACACAGCAGCAAGAGGGATCCCCTTGAACATATGTGAGATCATGTCATTCCTTTGCTCTAAACTTCTAATAATTTCATATCTCACCCCAAATAAAAGATGAAATAAATCACAATAGCCTGTAAAGTCCTGGGGACCTTATCCCAGTCATTTCTCTGATCTCATCTGCTCCCACATCTGTCCCTGCTCATCCTCTCCAGTGTCCTGGCCCCTTTGCTATTTGTCACATATGCCAGGGCCGCTCCCACCTCAGGGCCTTTGCACCTGTGTTTCCTCTACCTGGGACTCTTTTTTCCCTAGATATCTGCCTGGGTCCTGTTCGTACCTTTTTCAATTCTTTACTCACTTAAATCTTCCTGGACCACCTAAATAAAATTACAGTTCTACACCTCCCCACTACTCCTGGCACTCCCTACTCATTTTTAATTTTTATTTTTCTCCATAGAACCTATCTCTATATAACCTAATATATATTTTTCTTATTTATTTTGTTCATTGTCTGTCTCATCTATCTAGAACATAAGCTTTATGGGAACAGGGATTTTTCCCCCCTCTTTCTTTCATTGTTGAATCCCCAAGACCTAGGGCAATAACTGGCCTACAGCAGGTCTTCAAAAGTATTTGTTGAATGAAGTATATACCCCATTTATGATTATAGTACCCTACACAAACACTGAAACAATAGCTTCACTTGTACCTCATAGTGCCAGAGAGTAAGATTAGATCCTTCATGGGCTTGCCCTACATATTGTAGGAGCCTCTTTTTATTTAAGAAATAACAGCTTGCATAGGAATCTCCCTCTCTCCAGACTGTTCTAGTCCCTCTATTAGCTGTGGTCAAGGCAAGCCCTGAGACCAGGAAGGATGTGAACGACTGGGTCAAAGACAGATAAGTGGAAGGATTCTCAGACTCTCTCCTGGTAGTTCTTCTTCTCTGACCCAGCACCTCAGATGTAGTAATGCTATTTTTATCCCTTGTATCCCTCTCCAAGAAGCACAGAAGAAGCCTGAACTGGTTCACGTTTGTCTGGGCCCCACAGATCCTACCTGAGAAAGAATCTGGTACCCAGAGACTTCTTGGAAAGAAGGAGATGCGTTTGTGACCCCCAGGGTGATGGATGGGTATCAGGTGTGCTTCTGTCAAAGGTCTAATCATACAATAAAGTCAAGAACGCAAGGGCATGAAGCTGGATCCAGAATAGTATGAGGGGGTGAAAAGAATCAGAGGGTGAAAAGAGGTTAAAGCCAGATAAATGGAAATGGAAGAAGATAGGTGGGTAGGGACAGGTCCTGAAGAATCTAACATCCGGAATGATAAGACTCTGTTCTCTAATTTTATTAAATCCACCTAGATAAGATCATTTAGTGATTAGGACTTAGGCTTCCTATCAAAAAGAATGAAATCTTGCCATTTGCTGTTGCAAATGGATAGAACTAGAGGGTATTATGCTAAGTGAAATAATGAAGGACAAATGCCTTATGATTTCCCTCCTATGTGGAATTTAAGAAACAAAACAGATGAACATATAGGGGAAGGGAAGGAAAAATAAAATTAGAGGAAAACAGAGAGGGAGGCAAACCATAAGAGAATCTTAACTCTAGGGAACAAACTGAGGATTGATGGAGGGGAGGTAGGTGGGGGGATGGGGTAACTGGGTGACGGGCATTAAGGAGGGCACTTGATGTAATGAGCACTGGGTCTTATATAAGACTGATGAATCACTAAATTCTACCTCTAAAACACTATATGTTAATTAATTGAATTTAAATAAAAAATTTTAAGAAAAGAAAAAAAAAAGACTTAGGCTTCCTAAGATAGTCTTTTATCCCCTTTGTATCTCAAAATATACTTTTATAAATGACTCTTCTGTAAGTTGTCAGACTATAAGATATACAAGTACAGATTTCTTAACCACTATTTAGAATAACTGATTTAGAACAATGTCTAAAAACTGTTTTAGATAATTCTTATGGACTATAAAGTCATAGGAGTGTCTTTAGGCATCAAAGCTTCAGATGTGACTAAGGGGAAAAAAAAACAAACCTGTGAATGGAAAAAAGTACTGGAAATTATATTATGGCTGTTCAGTTTCAAAAACTGCATCCCAGTCTTCTTTTTTTTTTTTTTTAAAGATTTTATTTATTCATTTGAGACACAGAGATACAGAGAGAGAGAGAGAGAGAAAGCATGAGCAGGGAGAGAGGCAGAGGGACAAGCAGGCTCCTCGCTGAACCAGGAGCCCAATGTGGGACTCAATCTCAGGACCCTGTGATGTGACCTGAGCCGAAGGCAGATGCTTAACCATCTGAGCCACCCAAGTGCCCCTGCATCCCAGTCTTCTGATGGATGTTAGCAGTGAAGAGTGGGAGGTGAAGACTCTTTTGGACAAATACATTGGGGCAAAAATTGGTTAAATACCATGACTGTAGGGCTTCTCAGAGCCACTTAAGACTTATACTAATTGTGATATACCATAAAGGGAATAAAATAGGCAACACTTTTCCACCCTGTTATGGAAAGGTTTACAAGACAGATTTTATTACAATTGTAAAGACATGTAAGAACGCCTCAAACATTTTGCATTGTGTATAAGATTGAAAAAAATTAAAATTTACATGCAAGACTTCATCACTCTTTGTTTTTTGCACACTGGTGAACTCTGATTGAGTATGTTATCACTACCGAATTTATTTACCCTTGAAAGGAGATCCAGAAGAGGGCAGTGCTTAGATCAAAGGAATAATTTTCAAAAGGTGCTGTTTGGGGAAAACTTATGCCTAGGCTGGATGCAAGTTCAGAGTATCCGCCTTCCTGACACTTCTCAGACTAATCATCTACTTCACCTACCCATAAATCCAGCTCTGCTCTTGTCTCCAAAGTTTTGGAGTTTATTTTTTTTTAATTCCTCCTGTCCTTCATCAGCCATCACCCCATTAGTATGCTCTCCAGAGAAGAAAGACTTTATACGTAGATATTTGCCTCCTGGGTCAGACAAAGCAGCAGATGTTTTCTGGTACTATGTGTACAGGTAGTTATTTTCCCATTTAGCTTCCTTCTTGAAAGTTGGATGCTGAAGTTTTCTGTTGTTATTACTTTCTTCTTTTAGAAGAAATCTCCATATCCTTTCTGAATTCTATCCCTAGCCTATCTCTCCCTACCTTTCTCTGTCTCTCTATCCACCTGAGTCTCCACCCCCTTCCTTTCTCATGTTCCTCTCTCTTCACCTCTCCCACTTTGTCATTCATTTAGATAAACCATACTATCAAGTTCAATTTCAAAAGTAAGATTTAGGAATAGTGCAGCCTTTGGTGAAACAGTGTCGTGGTAGAAGTGGTAGTAGAAAAAGATGGGCTTCGGTGTCAGACCAGATGTACCTCAGCATACCACTTGTTGGCTCTTACCTCCAGCAAGTTACTTAAGAGCTACAGGTACCATAAGAGAGGGTGATATCTAACTTGTGGGAGTATAGAGATTATTAAAATAGCATATATGAAAGTACCTGGATTTTCTCATTAATACTTCCTATAGGGAACCTCTTATTCCTGATTACCCTCCTGGGTCCCCCAGAACTTCCCCACATAAGTTGCAGAGAACCCCTTCATGGCAGCCCTTGCTGGCCTTGTTCTTTAATCCAGAAACATGATGGCAAATAAGTTTCCTCTAAAGCACCAACTCCAAAAGATTAGTGATGGCTGCCTGGAGGGTTATATTGAGAAGGGTCCTGAGCCCAGATAGGGCTCTGAGAACAAGAGTGTCACGATTGGTTGGTAATGTCTGTCTTTTGCATGAGAAGGAAGCTGCAACATAGGAATTTGCCAATCCTGCTCCAACCCTTTTTCTTCTTTTTCCTTTCCCAAATTTTACTATGGTGACCCCATCTTCTTGGGCTCTTATAGTGGCCTTCCAAAATAGCATATTTTTACATAAGCTCATTCCCAAGAAGGTATCAGTTTGGGCTGATGGTACCTTGTATACTTCCCTGCAGGGACACTTACATATTTACAGGCTGGATCTGAATCTAATGGTGGAATATCATGCTATGTCCTTGCAACGGTTTTCTCTAGTCACGTTGTGGAACACTCATCATCTGCTATAAGGTCCCTGCTGCGAGTACTCAACTCTGCCATTGGTGTGTGAATGCAATCATAGATACTAAGTAAATGAATGAGTGTGGCTGTGTTCCAATAAAACTTTATTTACAAAAATATGCAAAGAGCTAGATTTCACCCATGCATCAGAGTTGCTGACCCCTGCATGAAAGCTACATTCTGTGCACACTAACTCATTATTAGTGTGATTCTGATTCTGATTCTGGATGCCGGGACATGGGAATTGGCCCTGCTGCTGACATTATCAGAGAAATCTGAACAGGCCTTGTGTTCTGTGAGTTTCAATGAACTGTAAGCAGGGCTTGTTCCTTGCCATGAGTTTGAAAACTTTTCCCTGGGCTTCACAAAATTGCCTATACCCATGGTTTTCAAACTTGAATGTATATCAGAATGATCTGGAGGGCTTACTAACACACAAATTGCTGGCCCCACCATCGGCATTTCTAATTCAGTAGGTCTGGAATGGGGCTTGAGAATTTACATTTCTAACAACTTCCCAGGGGGCGTAGATGCTGCTGGTCTGGGGACTGCACTTGGGGAGCCACTGGCCTAAGCCATCCCCTTCGCCTAGAAAATCTGAGGTGCTCAAGAATGAGACACTATTCAAGTAACAATGAATGGAATTAGTTAATCCTCCAAACCCTGCTCATAGAAAATTTCTTGAACAATGTTTCTGCTTGATAAACTATTGGTAATTTAGATGCCTATAGCAGGCAGCCCAGAAAGTATAATCTGAAATCAATTGCTGTGCTGGTTCTTGGTAAGAGCTACAGCTCCAAGGAGAGCCAGCCCTAGACTTCCTATGCTTGCTGTCTTTCTCCAGGTCCATCCATCTCTGTCGGCCAGTGGTAGCAACTTACTTTAGCCTCTACAGCAGAGGTTTAGGGAAATGGGTCTCCACCTGAATCTAACAAAAATCAAACAGATTTCCTCACATATTAATACAATCTAAATTTCCCATGTGGATTTGTTACCATGAAAATACATAGGAGACTACATTGGCATATAGCTACCAATTTGACCACATTAACTAGACTAGTGAACAATCTATTGTTTATTCATCTCTTATGCAAATAGTGTGCATCCTGCTATGTGTGTGCATGTATGTACATGTGTGTATGTGTGTGTGTGTGTGTGTGTGTGTGTGTGTGATAGGTGACACTCTTGGAGGTCTCTTTCTTGGGAGAGGAAAGAAAAAAAATGATATTTATTGAATAAGTGGAATTGGCAACCATCCTGTTTCCTCTGAAAATCTTCTACTCACTAGCTATTCCTTGAATATTATCTTTTGAACAATGTTGTTTTGTCTAGGAAAAGCTTTATGCTGTTAGCAATCATTTATACTTGAGTAAAGGTAAAGAGAAGATGAAATGGGAGGGAGACACAGTAAAGGGAGATGAAGGAAACAGAACAGGGAGTTGATGTCCAGGAACTGGTCTTTCTGCCCCTTGCCTGAGAATAACCCTGGGTGCAAGTGTGCTAATACTAAGCAGAGGGAAGAATTTGCAAATGCTTTTCACACAAGTGTTGCTTTATTCACACATACGTGTAATGGTTACCTGGAAATTTCTTTTAAAATCTAAGACATAGAAAACTTCACACTAGTTAATAGGACAGATGCTTCAGCAAAGGGCTGCTGAATTCACTGGGAACCTTCATCTGTGAAGATAGGACTGGCCAAGGTACCCTCTGAAAGAAAGTTCACCTGAGAGAGTCAGTGCCTGGAATGGAGGCAGCCCAATGGCAGGTGATAAAACATACTCTCCCCTGCTTTGCCAACCTTGGAGAGCTGTCTTTGGTTTATAGAAAAGTTATATGTTTTTACTTCTCTAAGCCACACCGAAGGACCAGAAGACTGCTGCTCGCCCAAGGTCACATCGTGAGCGGCAGATCAATGATCAGGACAGATATGGGGGCTAATGTTGTTATAGACTTTTGAGCCCGTGATTACCCAAGTTGTGCTTACAATAATACATTTAAAGAAGAGAATGTATGATTCACTTCAAGTATTTAATTTTATGAGTTATTTGATTCTTTTTATTCTCGTTTAAAGTACCAAAGAGTTCTAGCCAGAAATATCTTAATAGGCACTCTTAGAAACCACATTTTTTCCTAGTGAGGAAAAAAGTAAGAAAGAAAGCAAAATGAGTAAGTCATTATAAACCTGGGATTCTGTATATTTCTGTAAGTAATTATTTAAGAGGAAATACTATATATGTATTTTATGATATAAAAGAAAATGTGTTAAAATTGAATGATTCCACTCACACAGTGGTCCAGCCCTAAGAGAATCTATTGGCCATGCTATAAATCTTTTCAAGTATCAGTTCCCAATAAGATATGGGAAGACCTTTTAATAAGTGGTTCTAGCAGACACCAATTCCATTTATTTAAAAAAAAAAAAATTAACACTTGCTCCAAGCTGCTATTCAATTCATTTCAGTTGGCTCTATTATATCTTCACAAACTGCACTATCCTTTGAATCTCAATTCATCTCCTTTCAAATCTATTTGGCTGATGTTAAAGGTGAAAACTGATATAGCTCAATGGAGCATGGATTCAGAAAAATTGAAAGTGGAGTGTGTATCATTTCCAACTTAGAAAGAAGCTAATAGAAGTTATTTTGCTGCACTAGATTATTCACTTGACTCCTCTTTCCCACTGGAAAGTTTCTTGGATTGGAAACCCTCCAGCTATCAGTAATGGTATCCGTGATATGCATTTGACTAGAATCAATTATATTGTCATCACTAGAATAAAAACACAAGGATCCAGCTATGAAAAGAGCACATTTATAGAAGAAAATCCACAGTCTAAAGTGAACATAACTTTCAGTGTAAACTTTAACTTGTGAAGATGGAGAGCAAAGTATTATCTAAATATTGAGAAGCTAATTTCCTGTTATCACCAAAGCTTTTTGCATGTTCCTTTTGTGCTTATCAAATCTTATGTCTGTGATGAATATTATGCTTATAGCACTTTTTTTTAATTTTATTATGTTATGTTAGTCACCATACAATACATCATTGGTTTTTGATGTGGTGATCCACGATCCATTGTTTTCGTATAACACCCAGTGCTCCACGCAGTACGTACCCTCCTTAATACCCATCACCGGGCTAACCAATCCCCCCTCCTCCCTCCCCTCTAAAACCCTGTTTGTTTCTCAGAGTCCATAGTCTCTCATGGTTCATCTCTCCCTCCATTCCCTCCCCTCATTTTTCCCTTCCTTGTCCTAATGTCCTCCATGCTATTCCTTATGTTCCACAAATAAGTGAAACCATATGGTAATTGACTTTCTCTGCTTGACTTATTTCACTTAGCATCATCTCCTCCACTCCCATCCATGTTGATGGGAAAGTTGGGTATTCATCCTTTCTGATGGCTGAGTAATATTCCATTGTATATACGGACCACATCTTCTTTATCCATTCATCTGTTGAAGGGCATCTCAGCTCTTTCCACAGTTTGGCTATTGCGGACATTGCTGCTATGAACATTGGGGTGCATATGGCCCTTCTTTTCACTACATCTGTGTCTCTGGGGTAAATACCCAGTAGTGCAATTGCTGGGTCATAGGGTAGCTCTATTTTTAAATTTTTGAGGAACCTCCACACTGTTTTCCAAAGTGGCTGTACCAAGTTGCATTCCCACCAACAGTGTAAGAGAGTTCCCCTTTCTCCACAACCCCTCCAACATCTGTTGTTTCTCTACCTGTCCATTTTTGTCATTCTAAGTGGTGTAAGGTGGTATCTCAATGTGTTTTTGACTTGAATTTCCCTGATGGCTAATGATGATGAACATTTTTTCATGTGTCTGTTAGCCATTTGTATGACTTCTTCAGAGAAGTGTCTTTTCATATCTTCTGCCCGCTTTTTTTCTTTTTTTAAATTTTTATTGTTATATTAATCACCATACATTATATCATTAGTTTTTGATGTAGTGTTCCATGATTCATTGTTTGTGTATAACACCCAGTGCTCCATGCAGAATGTGCCCTCTTTAATACCCATCACCAGGCTAAACCATCCTCCCACCGCCCTCCCCTCTAGAACCCTCAGTTTCTTTTTCAGAGTCCATCGTCTCTCATGGTTCGTCTCCCCCTCCAATTTCCCCAACTTCATTCTTCCCCTCCTGCTATCTTCTTCTTTTTTTTTTTTCTTAACATATATTGCATTATTTGTTTCAGAGGTACAGATCTGTGATTTAACAGTCTTGCACAATTCACAGCATTCACCATAGCACATACCCTCCCCAATGTCTGTCACCCAGCCACCCCATCCCCCCCACCCCACCCCCCACCCCAGCAACCCTCAGTTTGTTTCCTGAGATTAAGAATTCCTCATATCAGTGAGGTCATATGATACATGTCTTTCTCTGATTGACTTATTTCGCTCAGCATAAAACACTCCAGTTCCATCCACGTCGTTGCAAATGGCAAGATCTCATTCTTTTTGATGGCTGCATAATATTCCATTGTATATATATACCACCTCTTCTTTATCCATTCATCTGTCAATGGACATCTTGCCTCTTTCCACAGATTGGCTATTGTGGACATTGCTGCTATAAACATCGGGGTGCACGTACCCCTTCGGATACCTACATTTGTATCTATGGGGTAAATACCCAGTAGTGCAATTGCTGGACTGTATGGTAGCTCTATTTTCAACTTTTTGAGGAACCTCCATACTGTTTTCCAGAGTGGCTGCACCAGCTTGCATTCCCACCAACAATGTAGGAGGGTTCCCCTTTCTCCGCATCCCCGCCAACATCTGTCATTTCCAGACTTGTGAATTTTAGCTATTCTGACTGGTGTGAGGTGATATCTCATTGAGGTTTTGATTTGGATTTCCCTGATGCCAAGTGATGTTGAGCACTTTTTCATGTGTCTGTCGGCCATTTGGATGTCTTCTTTGCAGAAATGTCTGTTCATGTCTTCTGCCCATTTCTTGATTGGATTCTTTGTTCTTTGGGTGTTGAGTTTGATAAGTTCTTTATAGATTTTGGATACTAGCCCTTTATCTGATATGTCATTTGCAAATATCTTCTCCCATTCTGTCGTTGTCTTTTGGTTTTATTGACTGTTTCTTTTGCTGTGCAAAAGCTTTTTATCTTGATGAAGTCCCAAGAGTTCATTTTTGCCCTTGCTTCCCTTGCCTTTGGCGATGTTTCTAGGAAGAAGTTGCTGCCTGTGTTCTCCTTTAGGATTTTGATGGACTCCTGTCTCACATTGAGGTCTTTCAACCATTTGGAGTCTATTTTTGTGTGTGGTGTAAGGAAATGGTCCAGTTTCATTCTTCTGCATGTGGCTGTCCAATTTTCCCAACACCATTTGTTGAAGAGACTGTCTTTTTTCCATTAGATATTCTTTTCCTGCTTTGTCGAAGATTAGTTGACCATAGAGTTGAGGGTCCATTTCTGGGCTCTCTGTTCTGTTCTATTGATCTATGTGTCTGTTTTTGTGCCAGTACCATACTGTCTTGATGATGACAGCTTTGTAATAGAGGTTGAAGTCCGGAATTGTGATGCCACCAGCTTTGCTTTTCTTTTTCAACATTCCTCTGGCTATGCGGGGTCTTTTCTGGTTCCATACAAATTTTAGCATTATTTGTTCCATTTCTTTGAACAAACTGGATGGTATTTTGATGGGGATTGCATTGAATTTGTAGATTGCTCTAGGTAGCATTGACATCTTCACAATATTGGCTCTTCCAATCCATGAGCATGGAATGTTTTTCCATTGCTTTGTGTCTTCCTCAAATTCTCTCATGAGTATTTTATACTTTTCTGAGTACAGATCCTTTGCCTCTTTGGTTAGATTTATTCCTAGGTATCTTATGGTTTTGGGTGCAATTGTAAATGGGATCAACTCCTTAATTTCTCTTTCTTCTGTCTTGTTGTTGGTCTATAGGAATACCACTGATTTCTGTGCATTGATTTTATATCCTGCCACTTGACTGAATTCCTGTATGAGTTCTAGCAGTTTTGGGGTGGAGTCTTTTGGGTTTTCCACATAAAGTATCATATCATCTGCAAAGAGTGAGAGTTTGACTTCTTCTTTGCCGATTTGGATGCCTTTGATTTCTTTTTGTTGTCTGATTGCTGTGCTAGGACTTCCAATACTATGTTGAATAGCAGTGGTGATAGTGGACATCCCTGCCGCGTTCCTGACCTTAGGGGGAAAGCTCTCAGTTTTTCCCCATTGAGAATGATATTTGCTGTAGGTTTTTCATAGACGGCTTTTATGATATTGAGGTATGTACCCTCTATGCCTATACTCTGAAGAGTGTTGATCAAGAAAGGATGCTGTACTTTGTCAAATGCTTTTTCTGCATCTATTGAGAAGATCATATGATTCTTGTTCTTTCTTTTGTTAGTGTATTGTATCACGTTGATTGATTTGCGGATGTTGAACCAACCTTGCAGCCCAGGGATAAATCCCACTTGGTCGTGGTGAATAATCCTTTTAATGTACTGTTGGATCCTATTGGCTAGTATTTTGGTGAGAATTTTTGCATCCATGTTCATCAAGGATATTGGTCTGTAATTCTCCTTTTTGGTGGGGTCTTTGTCTGGTTTGGGGATCAAGGTAATGGTAGCCTCATAAAATGAGTTTGGAAGTTCTCCCTCCCTTTCTATTTTTTGGAAGAGTTTCAGAAGAATAGGTATTAATTCTTCTTTAAATGTTTGGTAGAATTCCCCTGGAAGCCATCTGGCCCTGGGCTTTTGTTTGTTTGGGAGATTTTTGATGACTGCTTCAATTTCCTTAGTGGTTATAGGTCTGTTCGGGTTTTCTATTTCTTCCTGGTTCAGTTTGGTAGTTGATACATCTCTAGGAATGCATCCATTTCTTCCAGGTTATCTAATTTGCTGGCATACAGTTGCTCATAATATGTTCTTATTATTGTTTGTATGTCTTTGGTGTTGGTTGTGATCTCTCCTCTTTCATTCATGATTTTGTTGATTTGGGTCATTTCTCTTTTCTTTTTGATAAGTCTAGCCAGGGATTTATCAATCTTGTTAGTTCTTCCAAAGAACCAGCTCCTTGTTTCATTGATCTGTTCTACTGTTCTTTTGGTTTCTATTTCATTGATTTCTGCTCTGATCTTGATTATTTCTCTTCTCCTGCTGGGTTTAGGCTTTATTTGCTGTTTTTTCTCTAGCTTCTTTAGGTGTAGGGTTAGGTTGTGTATTTGAGACCTTTCTTGTTTCTTGAGAAAGGCTTGTATTGCTATATACTTTCCTCTTAGGACAGCCTTTGCTGCATCCCAAAGATTTTGAACAGTTGTGTTTTCATTTTCATTGGTTTCTATGAATTTTTTTAATTCTTCTTTAATTTCCTGGTTGACCCATTCATTCTTTAGTAGGATGCTCTTTAGCCTCCATGTATTTGAGTTCTTTCTGACTTTCCTCTTGTGATTGAGTTCTAGTTTCAAAGCATTGTGGTCTGAAAATAGGCAGGGAATGATCCCAATCTTTTGGTACTGGTTGAGACCTGATTTGTGAGATAGGATGTGATCTATTCTGGAGAATGTTCCATGGGCACTAGAGAAGAATGTGTATTCTGTTGCTTTGGGATGGACTGTTCTTAATATGTCTGTGAAGTCCATTTGGTCCAGTGTGCCATTTAAAGTCTTTAATTCCTTGTTGATCTTTTGCTTAGATGATCTGTCCATTTCAATGAGGGGTGTGTTAAAGTCCCCCACTATTATTGTATTGTTGTCGATGTGTTTCTTTGTTTTTTTATTAATTGCCTTATATAATTGGCCGCTCCCATGTTAGGGGCATAGATATTTACAATTGTTAGTTCTCTTCTTGGATAGACACTTTAAATAGGATATAGTGTCCTCCCTCATCTCTTATTACAGTTTTTGGTTTAATATCTAATTTGTCTGATATAAGGATTGCCACCCTAGCTTTCTTTTGGTGTCCATTAGCATGGTAAATGGTTTTCCACCCCCTCACTTTCAATCTGGAGGTGTCTTTGGGTCTAAAATGAATCTCTTGCAGACAGCATATTGATAGATCTTGGTTTTTTATCCAATCTGATAGCCTGTGTCTTTTGATTGGGGCATTTAGCCCATTTACATTCAGGATAACTATTGAAAGATATGAATTTAGTGCCATTGTATTGCCTGTAAGGTGACTGTTACTGTGTATTGTCTGTGTTCCTTTCTGGTCTATGTTGCTTTTAGGCTCTCTCTTTGCTTAGAGGACCCCTTTCAATATTTCTTGTAGGGCTGGTTTCCTGTTTGCAAATTCCTTTAGTTTTTGTTTATCTTGGAAGCTTTTTATCTCTCCTTCTATTTTCAATGACAGCCTAGCTGGATATAGTATTCTTGGCAGCATATTTTTCTCGTTTAGTGCTCTGAATATATCAAACCAGTCCTTTCTGGCCTGCCAGGTCTCTGTGGATAGGTCTGTTGCCAATCTAATGTTTCTACCATTGTAGGTTACATATCTCTTCTCCCGAGCTGCTTTCAGGATTTTTCTCTTTGTCTCTGAGACTCGTAAGTTTTACTATTAGATGTCAGGGTGTTGACCTATTTTTATTGATTTTGAGAGGGGTTCTCTGTGCCTCCTGGATTTTGATGCCTGTTTCCTTCCCCAAATTGGGGAAGTTCTCTGCTATAATTTGCTCCAATATACCTTGTGCCCCTCTCTTTCTTCTTCTTCTGGGATCCCAATTATTCTAATGTTGTTTCGTCTTATGGTATCGTTTATCTCTCGAATTCTGCCCTTGTGATGCAGTAGTTGTTTATCTCTTTTTCTCAGCTTCTTTATTTTCCATCATTTGGTCTTCTATCTCACTGATTCTCTCTTCTGCCTCATTTATCCTAGCAGTTAGCGCCCCCATTTTTTATTGCACCTCATTAATAGCCTTTTTGATTTTGACTTGGTTAGATTTTAGTTCTTTTAATTCTCCAGAAGGGTTTCTCTAATAACTTCCATGCTTTTTTCAAGCCCAGCTATTATCTTTAAAGTAGTGATTCTGAACTCTAGCTCCGACATCATACTAATGTCCATATTGAGGAAGTACCTGGCAGTCGGTACTACCTCTTGTTCTTTTGTTGAGGTGATTTTTTCCATCTTGCCATTTTGTCCAGAGGAGAATAGGTGAATGAGAGAACAAAATGCTAACAGGGTAACAATGTCCCCAGAAAATATACTCTAAACAAATCAGAAAAGACCTGAAGCTGGGGGAAAAGAAAGGGAAAGAAAGAAAAAAGAAAAAGAAAAGATAAAGATAAAGATAAAAACAAAGAAAAACAGAAAAAAACAAAAAAAATAGAATATGGTCAAATATGATCAGGCTGGTGCATAGATCAGTGCCACACACTAGATTTTGGGTGTATTTTGGTCTGTTAGAAGAAAGTGCCTCCCAAAATTTTAAAGAAAGAAAAACTTATATATGTACAAAAATAAGGGTTGTTATGATGAAGGGATGGAATATGACTGTAAAGATGGAAATTATAAAAAATTTTATAAAAGGAATTGATAAGAAGTTGTTTTAAAAAAGAAAGGATTTTTTTTAAAGAAGAAAAAAAAAGGGAAATAATGTGATCAGGCAGGAGACTAGAAAAAGCCATGCACTAGAGATTTAGGGTATATTTTGATCTGTTAGAAGAAACTATCTCAAAATTTTAAAGAGAGAACAACATATATATATGCCAAAAATAAGGCTAACTACTATGAAGGGATAGAATATGACTTTAAAAATGAAAAATAAAAATGTTTTTTAAAAAAGGGATTGATAAAATGTTGCTTGAAAAAGGGAAAAAGAAAAATTCAAAAAAAAAAAAAGACAGTTGAAAAAAAATTAACTTTGAAAGACTAAAGAATCATGGTAAAAAAGCCATGGATTCTATGTGCAGTATTCCCCTAGCGCTGGAGTTCTGCCGTTCTCATTGATAGGTAAACTTGGTCTTGGCTGGCTATTCTTGCTGATCTTCTGGGGGAGGGGCCTGTTGCCGTGGTTCCCAAATGTCTTTGCCGGAGGCGGAATTGCCCCGCCCTTGTGGGTCCGGGCTAAGTAATCTGCTCCGGTTTGCTCTCGGGAGCTTTTGTTCCCTGCAAGCTTTCCGTACAGCTTTGGAGGCAGAGAGTGAAAATGGCGGCCTCCCAATCTATGCCCCGGAGCAGGTGAGAACTCGGGGCCCCACTCCTCAGTGCGCCCCCAGAGAACAGCAGTCAATCACTCCCGTCTTCCTGGTCCCCAGCCGCACTCAGTGCTCACCCAGCCTGTGACCGAGCGTTTCTATCTCTGGCACCCGACCCTGTGTGGAGTCTCCAAACCCAGCAGATCCTTGTGGTGCGCTCCCGCGCTGCTCCTCCTGGGGGAGGAAGGGGAGTCTCCCCAGATCTGCTGCTTGTTCGGTCCCTGCTGGAGGAGCAGTAGCCCGACTGTGCCGCAGATCACAGTTTATGGCAACCCCGAGCTGAGAGCCCGCGCCTCGGCTCCATCTCTGCAGCCGGCTTCCCTGCTCCAATACCTGGGAGCTCTGCCACACTCAGGCACCCCCAGTCTTTCTGTGACCCCGAAGGTCCTGAGACCACACTGTCCCACGAGGGTTCCACCCCCCGCTTAGCCACTGGAGCGATGTCCCTCAGCGGAGCCGACTTCTAAAAGTTCCGATTTTGTGCTCTGCGGCTCTATCACTTGCCAGAAGCGGCGACAGAGGCCCCCTCCCCCGCCGTCTATCCTCCTGAATATCACCTAGGATTCACTTCTCCGCGCGTCCTACCTTCCAGAAAGTTGTCGCTTTTCTGTTCAGAGAGTTGTTGCTGTTCTTTTCTTTGATCTCCTGTTGAGTTTGTAGGTGTTCAGAATGGTCTGATCCCCATCCAGCTGAATTCCTGAGACCAGACGAAATCCAAGTCTCCTACTCCTCCACCATCTTGCTCTGCCCACCTGCCCACTTTTTGACTTATTTGTTTTTTGGGTGTTGACTTTGAGAAGTTCTTTATAGATCTTGGATACCAGCCCTTTATCTGTAGTGTCATTTGCAAATATCTTCTCCCATTCTGTGGGTTGCCACTTTGTTTTGTTGACTGTTTCCTTTGCTGTGCAGAAGCTTTTTATCTTGATGAAGTCCCAAAAGTTCATTTTTGCTTTTGTTTCACTAGCTTTTGGAGATGTATCTTGAAAGAAGTTGCTGTGGCCGATGTCAAAGAGGTTACTGCCTATGTTCTCCTCTAGGATTTTGATGGATTCCTATCTCACATTGAGGTCTTTCATACACTTTGAGTTTATCTTTGTGTATGGTGTTAGAGAATGGTCGAGTTTCATTCTTCTGCATGTGGCTGTCCAATTTTCCCAGCACCATTTATTGAAGAGACTGCCTTTTTTCCATTTCATGTTTTTTCCTGCTTTGTCAAAGATTATTTGACCATAGAGTTGAGGGTCCATATCTGGGTTCTCTATTCTGTTCCATTGGTCTATATGTCTGTTTTTGTGCCAGTACCATGCTGTCTTGGTGATCACAGCTTTGTAATATAGCTTGAAATTGGGCAACGTGATGCCCCCAGCTTTGTTTTTCTTTTTCAACATTTCCTTGGCGATTCGGGGTCTTTTCTGATTCCATACAAATTTTAGGATTGTCTGTTCCAGCACTTTGAAAAATGTCATTGGAATTTTGATCGGGATGGCATTGAAGGTATAGATTGCTCTGGGTAGCATAGACATTTTAACAATGTTTATTCTTCTGATCCATGAGCATGGAATCTTTTTCCATCTTTTTGTGTCTTCTTCAATTTCTTTCATGAGTGTTCTGTAGTTCCTAGAGTATAGATCCTTTACCTCTTTGGTTAGGTTTATTCCGAGGTATCTTATGGTTTTTGGTGCTATTGTAAATGGAATGGTTTCTCTAATTTCTCTTTATACAGTTGCATTGTTAGTGTATAAGAAAGCAACTGATTTCTGTGCATTGATTTTGTATCCTGCCACATTACTGAATTGCTGGATGAGTTCTAGTAATTTGGGGGTGGAGTCTTGTGGGTTTTCCACATAACATATCATGTCGTCTGCGAAAAGAGAGAGTTTGACTTCTTCTTTGCCACTTTGAATACCTTTTATTTCTTTTTGTTGTCTGATTGCTGTTGCTAGGACTTCTAGTACTATGTTGAACAATAGTGGCGAGAGTGGGCATCCTTGACGTGTTCCTGATCTTAAGGGAAAGGCTCTCAGCTTTTCCCCATTGAGGATGATATTCACTGTGGGTTTTTCATAGGTGGATTTTATGAACTTGAGGAATGTTCCCTCTATCCCTATACTCTGAAGAGTTTTAATCAGGAAAGGATGTTGTATTTTGTCAAATGCTTTTTCTGCACCAATTGAGAGGACCATATGGTTCTTCTTCCTCCTTTTATTGATGTGTTCTATCACACTGATTGATTTGCGAATGTTGAACCACCCTTGCATCCCAGGGATAAATCCCACTTGCTCGTGGTGGATGATCCTTTTAATGTATTGTTGGATCCTATTAGCTAGGATTTTGTTGAGGATTTTGGAATCCATATTCATCAGGGATATCGGTCTGAAATTCTCCTTTTTGATGGGGTCTTTGCCTGGTTTGGGGATTAAGGTAATGCTCGCCTCATAGAATGAGTTTGGAAGTTTTCCTTCTGTTTCTATTTTTTGAAACAGCTTCAGTAGAATAGGTATTATTTCTTCTTTGAATGTTTGGTAGAATTCCCCAGGGAATCCATCAGGCCCTGAACTCTTGTTTTTTGGGAGGTTTTTGATCACTGCTTCAATCTCGTTACTGGTTATTGGCCTATTGAGGTTGTCAGTTTCTTCCTGTTTCAGTCTTGGCACCTTATACGTTTCCAGGAAGGCCTCCATTTCATTCAGATTGCTCAGTTTATTGGCATATAGTTGTTCATAATAATTTCTAATAATTGTTTCTATTTCGTTGGTGTTAGTCGTGATCTCTCCCCTTTCATTCATAATTTTATTAATTTGGGTCCTTTCTCTTTCTTTTGGATAAGTCTGGCCAGTGGTTTATCAATCTTATTAATTCTTTCAAAGAACCAACTTCTCGTTTCGTTGATCTGATCTACTGTGTTTCTGGTTTCTAATTCATTGATTTCTGCTCTAATTTTAATTATTTCTCTTCTAATGCATGGCTTAGGCATTGTTTGTTGCTTTTTCTGTAGTTCTTTAAGGTGTAGAGTTAGTTGGTGAATTCGGGAATTTTTTTTTTTTTTTGAGTGAGGCTTGGATGGCTATGTATTTCCCCCTTAGGTCCGCCTTTGCAGTATCCCATAGGTTTTGGACCAATGTGTTTTCGTTCTCATTGATTTCCATGAATTATTTAAGTTCTTCTTTGATTTCCTGGTTGACCCAAACATTCTTGAGCAGAGTGGTCTTTAGCTTCCAAGTGTTTGAATTTCTGCCAAATTTTTCTTGTGATTGAGTTCCAGTTTTAAAGCATTGTGGTCTGAGAATATGCAGGGAATAATCTCAATCTTTTGGTATTGGTTGAGACCTGATTTGTGACCCAGTATGTCATCTATTCTGGAGAAAGTTCCATGCGCGCTCTTGAAGAATGAGTATTCTGTTGTTTTAGGGTGGAATGTTCTGTAAATATCTATGAGGTCCATCTGGTCCAATGTATCATTCAAAGCTCTTCTTTCCTTGTTGATTTTCTGCTTAGATGATCTGTCCATTGCTGAGAGTGGAGTATTGAGGTCTCCTACAATTAACATATTGTTATGAATATGACTCTTTATTTTGGTTAACAGTTGGCTTATGTAGATGGCTGCTCCCATGTTGGGGGCATAGATATTTACAATTGTTAGATCTTCTTGTTGGATAGACCCTTTAAGAATGATATAGTGTCCTTCTGTGTCTCTTATTACAGACTTTAGTTTAAAATCTAATTTGTATGATATAAGAATTGCTACCCCAGCTTTCTTTTGAGGTCCGCTGGCATGGAAGATGGATCTCCATCCCTTCACTTTCAGTCTGGATGTATCTTTAGGTTCAGAATGAGTCTCTTATAGGCAGCATATGGATGGGTCCTGTCTTTTTATCCAGTCTGCAACCCTGTGCCGTTTTATGGGAGCATTTAGGCCATTCACATTGAGAGTGATTATTGAAAGATATGAATTAATTGTCATCATGTTGCCTGTGAAGACATTTTTTTTTATAGATTGTCCCTGTAAATTTCTGTTGTATATCACTCTTGTGGTCTTTCTCCTTTTATAGAACCCCCCTTAATATTTCTTGCAGGGCCAGCTTAGTGGTCACATATTCTTTCCGTTTCTGCCGGTCGTGGAAGCTCTGCATCTCTCCATCCATTCTAAATGAAAGCCTTGCTGGATAAAGTATTCTTGGCTGCATGTTCTTCTCATTTAGTACCCTGAATATGTCTTGCCAGGCCTTTCTGGCTTGCCAGGTCTCTGTGGATAGGTCTGACGTTATTCTGATGTTCCTCCCTCTGTGTGTAAGGAATCTCTTCCCCCTAACTGCCCTTAAGATGGTTTCCTTGGTTCTAAGATTTGCAAGTTTTACTATTACATGCCGGGGTGTTGGCCTATTTTCCTTGATCTTGGGAGGGGTCCTCTCTGCCTCTAGGACATGAATGTTTGTTTCATTCCCCAGATTAGGGAAGTTCTCAGCTATGATTTGCTCAAATACATCTTCTAGTCCTCTCTCTCTCCACTCCCTCCGGGATTCCAATTATTCTGACATTGGAATGCTTCATGGTGTCACTTATTTCTCTGATTCTATTTTCATGGATTCTGAGTTGTTTTTCCCCTGGCCTCCTCTTTTCCCTTTTTATCTATTATATTGTCTTCCAGGTCACTTATTCGTTCTTCTGCCTCACTTACCCTAGCTGGTAGATTATCTATATTGGATTGGATCTCATTGATAGCATTTTTAAGTTCTGCCAATTCAGCTTTCATTTCTGCCCTTACAGACTCTATGTTGTCATTAATTGATTTCTCCATTCTAGCCATTGTCTTCACAATTGCTAGCCTGAATTCCATCTCCAACATCTTGGTTATATCTGCATCCATTTGTAAATCTGCAGCATAAGTCATAATCTCTGAGTCTTTTCTATTTTGGGGGTTCCTCCTCCTAGTCATTCTGTTGATGGGTGTTTGAGGGAATGTATGGAGTCCAAATTATTGACTGGAACCCAAGCAAGATGCACCTATTTTCTTGGAACCTTAGGGTTGCTGGCCTCTTGTTTTCCCAGCCTGTCTTCTGGGGGAGGGGCCTGCCGTGCTGTTACTCAGGCAACCCTGTTTGGGCGGAGTTGCCATGCCCCCCTGTGGTGGGGGATGGGCTCAGTGGGAATCAGTTTTTGGAGCTTTTGTTCTCTGGCGGCTTTCCGTGTCTCTTCTGTGAGTCAAAGCAGAAGAGACTGTTTCCAACCCTCTGCCTCAGAGCAGAGAGATGGCAGTCTGTTCTTCAGTGAGCTCTCCAGGCCACACTGTCTCCATTTCTGTCTGTGCTGGTATAAACTGCAGCATCCTGGGTTGTGCACTCCTCCGCAGCACTCGCAGTCCTGCCTCTGGGTCAGGGCACGTCTCTGCCCTTTGTGCTTCTAAAACCACCAGCTGTCCCAGTTCACCCATGTGACCCTGCCGCTCCAGGTTTCTGCCCCGGCGGCTGCCCTAAAGTCCTTTCCCTGCCGCTACTGGTCTGCGAGTCTGTGCCCTGTCCCCAGTGCGCGAGGCTGTCGCTCACTGGCGGTGTAGGATCCCCACGGCCAGGCACCCTCCCACTGCCATTTATCCTCTGATATCTGCCCGCGGAATCACGGCTCCCCCCTTTGTACCTCAAAACCAAATCCCTGCGATATTCTGCTGGTAGAGATCCAGATCTTCTTACATCTCAGGCTGGTTTCGTGGGTGCTCAGAGTGGTCTGGTAGATATACAGCTCAATTCCGGGTACCAGTTGAAATAGGGTCCCCTACTCCTCCGCCATCTTTCCTTCCTCCCCGCTTATAGCACTTTAAAACCCAAACACCTTTGGTGTCTAAATTACCCGAGATAGCCATATTTAATATTTAGTGATTTTTTGCAGAGGCATCTATTACAGTTTTGTTATATATGTTGAACGCATATTCCATTCATATGAAACATTTCATCCTCCAAGTTCAGTGAGACTGTAAACTGTGGTTTCAAGTTTCCTCTCACTATTTGTAAGAGCTCAGACATTTTAATATAATGTACACACTGTCTTCTCTGAGTTGTAATTTAAGTTTTATCACAACACTGCGGGATCTGCTAGTGTCTGCAGCTTGATTTCACCCCATGGTTTATGCCCTGAAGTGTCAGGCAGATAGACAACGCTGTGCCAATCAGTTTCAGCCTGTTAAAGCTCAGGGAGCAAGGCAAAGATAAAGTGATGGAAGGCTGATAGTTGATGATGATTTACAAGTGGGCTTCACGGACCCCAGGACTTCAGGATCTGTCCATAGGGCAGTAAAAAGAAGAAAAATCTCCATTTGTATAATTTTTGTATGACTTCAAAACACTTGGTGGAGATTGAGAGGTCTAAAACAGATACCCCTTTTGAAGAAAAAAAATGAAAACGCAAAGAGTAAGTGGTTGGCTGTAGAATAATGAATTGCAGGTCTCCCTTGACTTATGATGGGGTATGTCCCAATAAACTCATCATAAGTTGAAAATACCATAAGTCAAAAATGCATTTAATACACCTAACCTACTGAACATCATAGTTTAGCCTCACCTACCTTTTAAGTGCTCAGAACACTTACAATAGCCACAGTTGGGCAGAACATCTAACACAAAGCCTACTTTATAGTGAAGTGTTGGATATTGAAGTGTTGGATATTTCATGGAATTTATTGAATACTGTAGTGAAAGTGAAAAACAGAACAGTTGTCTGGGTACAGAATGGTTTTAAGTGTATCGGTTGTTGACCCTTGTGATCGCATGGCTGCCTGGTATCTGTGGCTCGCTGTCACTGCCCAGCATCATGAGAGAGGATCTATCGCTAGCCTGGGAAAAGATCAAAATTCGAAATTCAAGGTATGGTTTCTACTCAGTGCTATTGCTTTCACACCATCATAAAGTCAAAAAATGAAGTTGAACCATTTTTAGTCAGGGACCATTTATATTAGCAGTGTCACCTATGACAGGTAATAGTGCATGAGTGAGACCTTCAAATCACCCACTATTTGGGCTGGAGTTTCCTTGTCTCTAAAATGGGGATGCTACTAAAACTTACTTCATAGAGCTCTTTTTTTTTTTTTTTAAGATTTTTTATTTATTTTGACAGAGAGATAGCAAGAGCAGGAACACAAGCAAGGGGAGTGGGAAAGGGAGAAGCAGGCTTCCCACCAAGCAGGGAACCTGATGCGGGGCTCGATCCCAGGACCCTGGGATCATGACCTGAGCCGAAGGCAGACGCTTAACGACCGAGCCACCCAGCCGCGCCTCATAGAGCTCTTTTAAGAATGTGTGGAAATGCCCAGCAGAGCACCTGATTCTTTAGACAGTTCTGAAGCCATTCTTTTTATTGCTCCTATTCTTTTATTCTCCCCACTGTAAATCATAATATTTATGGGACATTTAATATGTTTCAGGCATTATATCAAGCTTTACATTCATCATCACATGTAACCCACAAAAAATCCTATGACGTAGGTACCTACTTCTTTTATTTCCACTTAACAGAGAAAGATGCTGGGGCTCAGAGAGGTGCATAGAAGTTAGCAATGGGGGCGCCTGGGTGGCTCAGTCAGTTAAGCATCTGACTCTTGGTTTTGGCTCAGGTCATGATCTCAGAGTCCTGAGATGGAGCCCTACCTCGGCTCCATGCTCAGCACAGAGTCTGCTTATCCTTCTCCATCTACTCCTCCCCTGGCTCTCTCTCTCATAAATAAAACCTTTAAAGATAAAGAAGTTAGCAGTTAATTGGAAATTTGGCCATAAATCTGTTAACCCAAAGGTTCCTGAAGCATCTGACTTTAGGAAACCAGAAGGCATAAATTAATTCCCTAGGAATCCTGGGAGTGGCTGGGCTGCAGAGTGAAAAATCTTTTAGAAATTTGGCCAGTTCCAATTCAGAACTTTTTTTGTAAGACCCATTTCAATGAGCTAGTTATATTCAAAGTTTTCTGTTCCTCTTCATATTTTACTCAAAGTCCCCATCCTTTACAAAAGTTGTCTCTAATTATATCTAAATGCACAGCACAGTAGGAAAATATTATCAGAAGATAACAGAGGGAATCCTTCATGTTGAAATGAGAAATGTACGTTCTATAGCTGCATCTCCATCTTTCCAAAATAACATTTGCATTTATACCACCCCAAAATTTTAAAGGATGCTTAGGACTTTGTAAATGCTACCTCAATCAAATCAGAATTCAGGAGGTTTGGCAAGTGGGTGTTATGGTGCTAATTTTACAGGAAAGATAAGCAAGATGAGGCCAGAACCAGTATCTTAACTCATATTTGTGTAGGGAGTTGCAAGGAAAGATTGAAAATGTGATTCTTGAGTTTTTAATGATTGAATAGAGTATGTGAAGCACAGGCTGCTGACACCAAGTTCAGAAATGAAGATTGTGTGTGTTTTTGTTTTCTATAAAAGCATAGAGAGCAGTGAGCAATTGTCTACATCAAGCCATCAATCAGGAAGCACTTATGGTGAGTCTTTGGTGTGTGGAGCAGATCCTAAATATTCTTGAGCTTTAATTTCCTCATCTGCAATATAGAAATAATAAAAATATCTGCCTCATTGGATTGTTGTAAGGATTAAGTGGAAGAATGCATGTGAAAGCATTTTGTAAACTCTAAAGTATTATACAAATGTCAGCTATTTTATTAAATTCGGGCAATTAAACCTTTATTGAGCATAATCCCCTCAGTGATAGCAATCCTAAGAGTAAAATGTAGGTTATTTTACCCTTAAGGATATAGCTGTCTAATAGAGAAGATAATGCATCTTATCTAAACAATTAAAATTTGGTGTGAAAACTGCTACTATGGATATATAGACAAAGCGCTCTGCTGCTGTAGAAATAAGGGTTACAATTAATTCAGGGAAAAGAGGTTATTTTCTGGAGAAGTTTCAGGTGAGAGTGGTATATTGGGCTTTCTCTGAAAGCTGTGATGGAAGTTTTTCGTGGAGAGAATCTTCCAGGTAAGAACATTGTAAGTGGAAGGGACTATGTGGGCATCAGTACAAAAGCACAACAAAGTAGTCTCCGTGACTGGACTGTGGAAGGCACATGAGGACTTAGTAGGAGATGAGTTTAAAAGACAGGTTTGAAGGTTGTGTGTGAAGACTTTTGAATGCAATCCTGAAGAGTTAGAGTTTTATCTCTAATACTGGGAGATGCTGTGGAAAAATATTTTCAGCTGGAAAGTGACACATAGCTTCTTTTTGTTGTTGTTGTTGTTCTTTTCTTTCTTTTCTTTTTTTTTTTTTTAAGACAGGGAAGAGTGAAGGTGATGTCATTCCTGCTCTTAAGATTTTTGTCTTAGGACTGAGGACGTCACATCAATATATACACAGGCATGTTGGCTCCTTAACCTTCACCATCACAACCAGAACCTAGGCTGAGACTAAAGCAGGAGCTTCATCCAGGAAAGCTTAGAGTTATTGGAGCCAGTACAAGTCATCTACAGATCAAATATCTAAGACGGAAAGGATCTAGAATAAACATCTTAATGAGAGTGAACTAGACTTAGAATCCTCCTTATCTTTTAGACTAAGTATAACTAACTCAGTGTTTGCCCTAATGAATTACCATATATGGTCCAGAAATACTGAGGGACTGGAGTCCCACTGAGACTGTCCCTGAACAAGGATCATGTGTCATACTGATTATATTATAGAACAGAGTTCCAAATATTTGGTATATCATTTACATACATGAATGATAATAAAATTCCTACAGTAATGAGATGCCACTCGTTAGGTTATCAGTGTTTCATTGAAGATGTTGCGTTGGGTTGTCTGAAACGCAGAGAGATTCAAACTACATTTCAAAGGACTTCCCTCTCCTGTGGTTCCATGTCAATATCTGCCAGTGAGAGGAACTTGTGAGACATTTGGAAGGAAGAAAAGAAAAGAGGGGCCAATTTTCTCCAGAGGCAGTTGCCGTTAGATACAGTGCAGGTGTAGAGTTTGAAGTGGCTTCTGGGTGTGAGCATCTTGATCATCTGCATTAGGCTGCAGATTGAAATAGTTGGTGGGTGTCTTCAGAGGTTTCTGAGGCTCATAGCAGCTTCTAGGTGACCTACTGAGAACCACAGGCTTTGTTGATGCAGGCTGAGATTTTGGGTGACAGTCAAGTCTGCTCTGTGAGCCCTTCCAATGATTATGTAAGCCTCCAGTTCCCTATGTCAAACCTGCTATAAATGGAATGCATAGAGCGAATTGAATTCTTCTCAATAAACTCACTGATGCAAGGTGTGGTCAGACAATCACCTTATACAATACTTGGCTAGTATAAAACCATCTGCCAATATGTATCAATAATGACATATATCCAAGAAATTCTGCTTCTGGGAATTGATCTCAGTTTATAATGGAAAATGTGTGCCAAGATGTATGTGCAAAGTTATTTGTCCCACATTAAGAAATACTCTGATTTCAGCTCAGGTCATGATCTCAGGGTCCTGGGATCGAGCCCTGAGCTGGGCTCTGAGCTCAGAGCAGAGTCTGCTTGTCCTTCTCCTTCTGCTCCTCCCCCCTCACCCTCAGATATATAAATGGATCAATAAAATCTTAAAAAAAAAAAAAATACTCTTTGGGTCCAGTGCTGTGCTAGTTTCTGGAGACAAAGAGATGAATAGACTCATTTGCTGCCCTCATAGATCTCAAAGACAAGCCAAATGTAATTTACTCCTCTTCAGAGCTAATCAACCATCTTAGCTTTGGAGCCCACCACTGTCAAATCTCCAGCTACCTTATCCAATCTTACATCTCCCTCTTTTCCAGTCCTCCTTACTCCCTGTCCAATTCTAGTCCTTTCATTCACTGTCCTCCTGTCTGCTTCCATACTCTCCCTCATCATGTTCCCCATGCCCCACACCTATCTGAAGCATGTATATATGGACAAAATCAGTTTCCACCTCAAGAGGTCTGTGAAGTCTTATCTGATGTCCATAGTTTATACTCACATCCCTTTTTCTCCGATATCTTACTGTACTTACATTCAATATCACTTAATTGTTCTCAGATTGGTTTGTGTCTGCTTTCTCTCAACTGGATTTTAGACTCCTCTATGGAAGAAACATGATTTACATAGTGTTTCTAGAATTGACACAAGACTCTGAGGACACTGGGGAATACGAAAGAGAATTTTTTTAATTCTGTCTTTACTCAAAAATAATTCTTAAAATGTTGGGGTACATGTAGATTTGCCAAAAAGTTGCAAAGATAATAGAAAGATGTCCCATATGCTCCTCAAGCAATTTGTGTCCCCTAATGTTATCATCTTATCTTACATGGCACATCGGCCAAAACTAAGAACAAACATTGGTTCGTTACTATTAACTAAACTCTGGCCTTCTTCCACCAGTTTTTTCATTAATGTTCTTTTCTGTTCCAACATCAAATCCAGAATTATGTTTTTGCCCTTTATGGTTTGAAAATAAGAATATACTTATGCCTTGGATCATCTTGATGACCACATTATAATAAAGTCTTATTGCTTGGTTTTGATGACCATGTTTGAATTTACAATAATGCCAAATAATAATTTTATTGCCCCAGAATAATGAATAAAGGACAGAAAGTTACTGAATAGGAAAATAAAGCATTACCAGTAAGTAAATGCCAAATGATGTCACTACCTCAGCAATGGTTGCACAGAATTTTAAACAGTGAAAAGTAGTCAGGAAATGTATTTCCTTATTAATTGTACAAGTTTTTATCAAGCACTTGCAATGTGCAGGCATCTTACATCAAGGATAGAGCAATTAAGAAAATAGACAAGGCATCTCTCTCTCCCTCTGCCCCTCTTCTCTCTTATTCTCATTGTCTCTCTCCCTGAGCTTACATTTCATAAACATAACAGTATATGCATGTCAAAAAAGCAAAAAAAAATTTTTTCTTAGCAATGACTTCCATATTTTAGTTACAAATGGTGGTTTTGCTTTCAAAAAAGTAGTATCATTGATTATATTTTGTTTTGTTAATTTTAATTTTATTGGATTTTCAGTCTTATTTGCATTTGATTTTTAAATGTATTTTTCTTTTATAGTTGTGTAAGGACTTTAAGCATTAATAATTCCATCTGGCCAAGTAATAGTATAAATTTAAGTTAACTCAGATTGCATGATAATTTTTTCCTTAAAATAAATCCTGAATTTGAAAAACATTATTTAATACATCATCTATATTCCTTGTGGCATAATTAAGAATTGGGCATACTGTATGCTCAATAAAACCTTTTAAATTGCTAACAATAACAGGAAATATAGGGCAATTAGCAAATTCATGGATTTCTATTTGGTTTTCTATTTCAAAGGCTACTATTTAGAGGGCTTCTGCTTTGCTTAGCCGTTAATGTAGAAGTTTGAATGACATGACAAGACAGGATTGCTTTGCCAGAATTCCCAGTTGGCCACACAGATGGACAGACCATTCTAGGTGTTAATTTCATGAATGCACCCTAGTCTAGGGTCTTGCTGTCTGTTCTGCAGGCCCAGGAATCTGATTCGTAAGTGCCTAGAGACAAAGGGTAAGTTTCTCTCTCTCTCTCTCATGTAGAACAGTCTCTCATCATAACACCCCATACTTGATTTATAATCATAAGTTTGCTTTGGAGCACCCAGAATCAGATCCAAAAGAGCTGTTTTAGGATTCAAATGTCCAGTGATATCAGGCTTCGAAAGTCCAACTCACTCATTTCAATGATGAACACACATCTACTGGCAGAACCAGAAGGATGAAGCTTTGCTAAGGGTTCCCCTTCTCCTAGAGACAGTTTGGAAGGGCTCTTTGCCTCTGCAACAATCATTTTTCTGTTTCTGTCACTAATCAACCTCCTCTCCACTCACCTCAATGAACACACACACCTTGTCATTAAATACGTTCATCCATTCAAGAAACTTCATTATAGCCTACAAGTCATTCTTTAAAGTTCCTTCATTGAAGCACCAATTTCATAAGCATTTATTGAGTTCCTTCTATGAAGCAGAGACTGGACTAGGTGTGTAGTAGATTTGGCTCCTACTGTCTCAGAGCTTATGGTCTACTGGGATATACAAACATGTGTTCAGGCAGTCACCTACAATATGACATGTGTTGTGATGGAAGTGGAGGATGCGATGAGAGAAGCTAAGAGAAGCACATAATGATAGGCTTGAATCGGACTCATCTCCCTGTATGAGGTTATATCTAAACTGCAATGTGAGAGTTGTGCAATAACTAGTTGGAAGAAGTGCATATGCTTATGTGAAGTGTGTGTGTGTGTGTGTGTGTGTGTGTGTTTGTGTGACAGAGAGAGAGCGATAGATTTGGGAGGAAGAAGGAACGGCATGTATTAAGTCTCATGAACAAATGGCATTTTGTAAACTGAAAACAAGTAATTTCACATAGTGTTGTTCTGACCCCTTATGTGTTGATTTCATAGTTTACTTCTCCGTCTTTATGAAGGGAACATTTCTTTTGTTGCATGTTTACAATTAATGCAGGAATGAAGGCTTATCATTCTGAGTGGGTTCTCATTTTAGAAATGTCGCAGCTCACACCAAGCAGCTGTCACCCTCACTAAGCCAAATCCTCTACCAAGCAAACAGCCTTCGGAATAGCTTAACAGAAACATGGTATGTGCATTTTTTAATTGTTCTGTTCGCCTGCAAAAAGCTAGCTGTGGTAAGCCCTTGATTAGTGCATCGCATTGATATCTTAGCAAGTACTTATTTTATTGTCTTTATTTAAAACAAAAAGAGCTCGACTTTTTATAGTATAGATTTCTTCAATTTGGATATAATTTCCCTTAGCTTGGTAAACTACAAAGACTTAATAAAATCTTTAAGCACAGTTTGCAGAAACCAACTACTTCTCATACTGTATTTTAGCCATTGAAAAAGTAGGTGGATAGAGAAGTTAAGATTTTCTGGCTTCAAATGAATAATTTAAATTACCAGTGGCTAAACAAGATAAAGCATACCAGGCACAGTATAGAGCAAACTCTTAATATATACATACTAGACTAAATAAATCAATGAAAACTATTTCCTTGCTAATTATACACATGGTAAAACTGAAACATTCTAATAATCATTATGTGGTTAAAAGGCCCATATGATAGATTACTTGCATTGTATGGCACTTCTAGATTGGACTTGTGGTTCACACTTTCTTTCCAGAGAATACTCTAAAAGTTCAAAAGAGTGGTGGTCCTGTCCCCATTGTGAAAGCCTCTCCCTTGGAAATGGACCTTCTCTTTACCTGGCAGTAGATGAGTTGGTCATCTTATGGTCTTCTAGTTTCCATGTATATCCCAGAAAGCTGGTGCTAGCCTTTAAGCCTCAATAAAAAGAAGAGGGTTTTTTGGGGCCCCTGGGTGGCTCAGTCATTAAACGTCTGCCTTCGGCTCAGGTCATGATCCCAGGGTCGTGGGATTGGGCCCCGCATCAGGATTCCTGCTCGGCGGGAAGCCTGCTTCTCCCTTTCCCACTCCCCCTGCTTGTGTCCCCTCTCTCACTATGACTCTCTCTGTCAAAATAAATAAATAAAATCTTAAAAAAAAAAAAAGAGGGTTTTTAAAATTTTTTTCTCCTGTTCTAACTCACTTCCCAATTTTCCACCCCCTAGAGTTCAGCTATGTGCTCCACAGTATCAAGTCCTGCAATATAAGAGAAAATACCAGATATAAATGCATTTTTTGAATTAACATATAATGTATTATTTGATTCAGGGGTACATCAGTCTTACACAATACATACCCTCCCCAATGCCCATCACCCAGCCATCCCAGCCCTCCCACCCCCCTCCACTCCAGCAACCCCCAGTTTGTTTCCTGAGTTTAAGAATCTCTTATGGTTTGTCTCCCTCTCTGGTTTCTTCTTGTTTCATTTTTTCCTCTTTTCCCTTATAATCCTCTGCCTTGTTTCTCAAATTTCACATATCAGTGAGATCATAGGATAATTGTCTTTCTCTGATTGACTTATTTCACTTAGCATAATACCCTCTAGTTCCAGCCATGTCGTTGCCAATTGTAAGATTTCATCTTTTTGATGGCTGCATAATATTCCATTGTATATATATTCCACCTCTTCTTTATCCATTCATCTGTCGATGGACATCTGGGCTCTTTCCATAGCTTGGCTATTGTGGACATTGCTGTTATAAACATCAGGAAGCACGTACCCCTTCGGATTACTACATTTGCATCTTTGGTGTAAATAGCCAGTACTGCAATTGCTGGATCAAAGAATAGCTCTATTTTCAACTTTTTGAGGAACCTCCATACCATTTTCCAGAATGGCTGCACCAGCTTGCATTCCCACCAACAATGTAGGAGGGTTGCCCTTTCTCCGCATCCTCACCAACATCTGAAACTTCCTGACTTGTTAATTTTAGCCATTCTGACTGGTGTGAGGTGGTATCTCACTGTGGTTTGATTTGTATTTCCCTGATGCCGAGTGATGTTGAGCACTTTTTCATGTGTCTGTTGGCCAGTTGGATGTCTTCTTTGGAAAAATGTCTGTTCATGTCTTCTGCCCATTTCTTGATTGGATTCTTTGTTCTTTGGGTGTTGAGTTTGATAAGTTCTTTCTAGATTTTGGATACTAGCCCTTTATCTGATATGTCATTTGCAAATATCTTCTCCCATTCTGTCGGTTGTCTTTTGGTTTTGTTGACTGTTTCCTTTGCTGTGCAAAAGCTTTTAATCTTGATGAAGTCCCAAGAGGTCATTTTTGCCCTTGCTTCCCTTGTCTTTGGCAATTTTTCTAGGAAGAAGTTGCTGCGGCTGAGGTCGAAGAGATTGCTGCCTGTGTTCTCCTTTAGGATTTTGATGGACTCCTGTCTCACATTTAGGTCTTTCAACCATTTGGAGTCTATTTTTGTGTGTGGTGTAAGGAAATGGTCCAGTTTCATTCTTCTGCATGTGGCTGTCCAATTTTCCCAACACCATTTGTTGAAGAGACTGTCTTTTTTCCATTAGACATTCTTTCCTGCTTTGTTAAAGATTAGTTGACCATAGAGTTGAGAGTCCATTTCTGAGTTCTCTATTCTGTTCCATTGATCTATGTGTCTGTTTTTGTGCCAGTACCATACTATCTTGATGATTACAGCTTTGTAATAAAGCTGGAAGTCCGAAATTGTGATGCCACCAGCTTTGGTTTTCTTTTTCAACATTCCTCTGGCTATTCGGGGTCTTTTCTGATTCCATACAAATTTTAGGATTATTTGTTCCATTTCTTTGAAAAAAGTGGATGGTATTTTGATAGGGATTGCATTGAATGTGTAGATTGCTCTAGGTAGCATAGACATTTTCACAATATTTGTTCTTCCAATCCCTGAGCATGGAACATTTTTCCATTTCTTTGTGTCTTCCTCAATTTCTTTCATGAGTATTCTATAGTTTTCTGAGTACAGATTCTTTGCCTCTTTGGTTAGATTTATTCCTAGGTATCTTATGGTTTTGGGTGCAGTTGTAAATGGGATCAACTCCTTAATTTCTCTTTCTTCTGTCTCATTGTTGGTGGATAGAAATGCCACGAATTTCTGTGCATTGATTTTATATCCTGCCACTTGACTGAATTCCTGTATGAGTTCTAGCAGTTTTGGGGTGGAGTCTTTTGGGTTTTCCACATAAAATATCATATCATCTGCAAAGAGTGAGAGTTTGACTTCTTTGCTGATTTGAATGCCTTTTATTTCTTTTTGTTGTCTGATTGCTGAGGCTAGGACTTCCAGTACTATGTTGAACAGAACAGGAGTGGTGATAGTGGACATTCCTACCATGTTCCTGACCTTAGGGGAAAAGCTCTCAGTTTTTCCCCATTGAGAATGATGTTCGCTGTGGGTTTTTCACAGATTGCTTTTATGATATTGGGGTATGTACCCTCTATCCCTATACTGTGAAGAGTTTTAATCAAGAAAGGATGTTGTACTTTGTCAAATGCTTTTTCTGCATCAATTGAGAGTATCATATGGTTCTTTTCCTTTCTTTTATTAATATAGTGTATCACATTGATTGATTTGTGAATGTTGAACCAATCTTGCAGCCCAGGAATAAATCCCAGTTGGTCGTGGTGAATAATCCTTTTAATGTACTGTGGGATCCTATTGGCTAGTATTTTGGTGAGAATTTTTGCATCCATGTTCATCAGGGATATTGGTCTGTAATTCTCCTTTTTGGTGGGGTCTTTGGCTTTGGGATCAATATAAATGCATTTTAAGGAGAGCAATCTATCAGGGCTTTTTGGACTGAAGGTGAAGAATGTGGGTTTCACTAGAGTGTTATTAGATGTTTGATTGTTTTGCACTTCTAATTCACTGATAAGCTCCAGTGATCCTAAAGTGTCTCATTTTTACATATACGAAAAAGACACTTGAAATCTTTAAACTGTCTTTAAAACTACAGTCAAAGAGAGTACTTTGAGAGTTACCTGGGTGGCTCAGTCAGTTGAACGTTCCATTCTTGGTTTCGACTCAGGTCGTGATCTCATGGGTTGTGGGATCAAGCCACGAGTCAGGTTACGTACTCAGCGGGGAGTCTGCTTGAAGATTCTCTCCCTCTGCCCCTCCCCCCACTCTCTCCCTCTCTCTCTCAAATAAATAAATAAATAAATATTTTTTAAAAAAAGAGAGAGTATTTTGAAGAGGAAACTGCCTCTGCTGAATTAGAGAGCCTTCAGAGTACACAACTTTATTTTTTTTTAAAGATTTTATTTCTTTGAGAGAGAGAGAGTGAGCAAGAGAGATAGCACAAGCCAAGGGGTGAGGCAGAGGGAGAAGCAGACTCCCCGCTAAGCAGGGAGCCCAACGCAGGGCTCGATCCCAGGACCCTGGGATCATGACCTGAGCCGAAGGCAGCCACTTAATTGACTGAGCCACCCAGGCACCCCCAGAGTACAGAACTTTAAACAGGTGAGCCCCCCAGAGGCTGAATCTAATCACCATGGTCAAAGAGAAGAGTTTCAAGTTTGTAATGCTGGACTCCAGGAGTTGGCTCAGAAACCCCCAAGCCCCGTTTCTGCAGTCTGTGAATGCAGGTCAGAAATAGGCCAAAGGCAAAAGGCAGTGTTTCAGCCAGTATTCCTTTCCTTAACATTCATTTGTAGAAGATAAAGCAAAAGATTTCTGTCAAAAAATAAAAAATAAAAAAGGACTTGGAGCTAGAAAAAAGAGCTTTGGGGTAAAAAAATTTTTTTAAGAAATTCGTGCCTAAAGACAATGAATTGAACCAGACCAGACATTCTTATCACTGCGAACACTTGGAACTCCTTTCTCCATCCTTCCCTGAAAGTTTCTCTTCAAAGCTCCTTTTCCACATGTCAATTTATGGGTTTGATTATGGATTTACATTTGTAGTATTAATGTATTTTTAGTCACGGAAATATTCAACCTATTGGTTAAGATTACCCCAGTGTTGGGATGGCTGGGTGGCTCAGTCGCTTAAGCATCTGCCTTTGGCTCGGGTCATGATCCCAGGGTCCTGGGATCAAGTCTTGCATTGGGCTCCTTGCTCAGTAGGGAACCTGCTTCTCCATCTGCCTGCAGCTCCCCCTGCTTGTGCTCTGTCTCTTGCTCTCTGACAAATAAACAAATAAAATCTTTAAAAAAATATTACCCCAGTGTTAAAATGTTTAAAATGAAAATAATGCTGCTTCCTACTTTGTAGGATGGACTCAGTGAGATAATGCAGGGAAAGTGCTTAGCACAGTACCTGGCGAATCCTCAGTTCTGTCAGATACAGCAGCACAGCTGATGCCAAGGGAGTAGATGCTGTTTGGGCTGTATTTCTGCCGTGAGGGCTTCACAGGAATCAGAGCTCTACTTCTTTGGTCACAGTACAATGTTAGAATTGGGAAGGGAGAAAAATGACAACAAATTATTGAGTAGTGAAAGCTCTGTACATTTTTGGATAGTAGGAAAATCCTGCAATCTGGATTTTAGGACTTTGTCCATGCCTATGAGCTCTTTATCTTTTCAGTATGCCTGGGAGCCCCCCAAACCTCCCATCCACTGTGATGCGTGCAACAGCCCCGTTCTGCACTTTCATGGGGTTTTAGAGTAGGTGGAGGACTTTTCAGGTATGGTCTCCACCCTGCTCAAGCATGGCTCTAATTAAAACTGTTCTGGCTGCAAGGAGCAGGAGTTTTAAAACTAGATCTAATAAGGAATAAAGAGATTGTTAATGAAGGGCATCCTAAAACTCTGCTTCTTTCTGCATATTTGTTCCATTCACTTTCTTGTAGACTTAGTGTTTCTGTTTCCTCATAATTTTTTGCCCCCACTGCTCTCTCCAATTTCATGTTGCGCTTGGTTTTGGTTTACTGTGGTGATTATGGCCTGGCTTATAAGAATTGTCAACATAATATCCCACAGCTAACATCAGTGCCTGAATCACCAAATATAAAATTTGGGGAAGGTAAAGCTGATTGGCCCACCTTACACTGAGTGTCTACCTATGGCCCAGAAGCTGTTGTGGGATGGGGGTAATGGCACCCAGAGTCACCTGTGGTGGGCAGAAAAATGGCTTCCCAAAGAATTCCTTGTCCTAATGCCAGAGTCTCTGAATATGTTACCTTATCTAGCAAAAGGGACTTCATTAAAATAAAGATCTTCATACGTAAACATTACCCTGGATTGTCTAGGTTGGATCTGTATAATCATAAGGGTGATTATCAGGGGAAGAGGAAGGCAAGAGAGTAAGCGTCAAAGAAGGAGATGTGATGAGGAAAGCAGTTTGGAGTGAAGCAGGGCCATGAGTCAAGAATGCAGGAAGCCGCTTGAAGTTGGAAAAGTCAGGGAAACACAATCTCCACTAACACCTTGGAACACAGCTCTGAGACCTATTTTAGACTTTGGATCCCCAGAACTATAAGAGAATAAATTTGTGTAGTGTTAAACCCCTAAATTTGTGGTAATTTGTTACAGTAGTAATAGGAAACCAATAAGCCACCCCTTTCAGAAGTAGGGGCAGTTGCTAGAGGTTGTTAATGCCAGCCACCCTCTATCACCTCAGGACCTCAGAGAAATCAAAAGTGTTTTATCAAAGGTTAGGGACTTCTTGCTTTCCATTTCCTAGCTTTTTTTCTGTCTCTGAAGAGGCTGAGGAATCGTCACTAGGTTCTTCCATGTCAGTAGAAGCTGTCTTTGTTTCCTGAGAGTAATAGTAATAGTTACTTCATATTTGTGAGTATTAATTTAGATAATACACCTATGAAAAGTTACTTATAACACTGTCTGGCACAGAATAAATGCCAGTTATCTGAACCCTATCAATAAGAAGTAAAATATTAATGGCGGTCTCGGAGACAAGTGACTAGACTGAAGTCTAAAGGCTGAGCACTTGCTGCACATCTTCCTTGGCTCAAATATTTCCACATGTGTCATTCATTCAGGCTTCACAACAACATGGTAGGATGTATTATCTCCATCTTATAGATGAGAACTGAGTCTTAGAGAATTTAAATAACTTGCCCAGAAGCAGGAATGTCAAAGCTAGAATTCAAATGTAGGTCATCTGGCTTAAACAGCAAGCCTCTTCCGAGGTCATTGTGCAGACTCTCACAGTGCCAACAAACCACTAGTCCCAAGAGCACTGCCCGTACTTCTAGTGCATGATATTTTAGAAGGTGGTTATGGGTATGAAAAAGCTGGGAAACACTGGAACATAAAAGCACTGAGTCTGTGAATGTTTGTAAGAGATTCACTAAGTATGCATATTGCTATGGACTGAATTGTGTTTCCCTAAAATTCATGTGCTGAAGCCCTGCTCCCAGGGTGACTGTCTTTAGAGATAGGACCTGTGAGGAGGTGATAAAGGTTAAATGAGATCATAAGGGTTGAACCCTAACTTGATAGACGAAGAGGAAGAGACACCGGAGTTCTCTCTCCCTCTTCACCATGTGAGGGCACAGTGAGAAGGCAGCTGACTACACACCAGGAAGAGAATCCTTACCAGGAACCAGATAAACCTGCACATTGATCTTGGACTTCTCAGCCTGCAGAACTGTGAGAAAATAAACTTCTGGTGGTTAAGTCCCTCAGTTTATGGTATTTTGTTATGGCATCCTGACTGGACTAAGACACATATACCACAGTGGCATCTCCTCTCTTCCTCTGGGTACAGTTATTATGGGTTTTTTTCAACTCCAGGTATTTCAGTGTGTATTCCTATATGAAATACTGTTCCTCATTTCATATCTAACATAGCTGCATCCATTCCAACATTTTTTGAGAGTAGAACTTGTGTTGCATGACAGAGATGCAAAATCAGGAAGGACAGACTCCAAGAACTATGGTGGAGCTTCCAGCATAAAAATGTAAGATGTGTGTATGTGTCTGTGTGTGTGTGTGCATGTATGTGTGTGAGATATATGAGCAAAGAAGAAAGAAAAAAGAGTGATGAAAGAGGCAGAATTAGCATCAAAGATTAAACAGAATGCATCTGTTTACTTCATTCTAAGGGAAAAACACAATGCTCTTGGGTAAAGGAAGGGGAAAGAAAGGAACAAGAGTTTTAGAGAAGATAGTAAGAAAAAAGGTCCAGAAAGTTATCTTCTACTCTTCTAGACAATTTCCTTCCTAGACTAACACCTGATATCTTTTCTGGTTCCTACAAAAGATGCTTCCATATGCTGGTGCTTTGGATAGTTGGCACAACAGCCAACTACGGTCCCTCCCCATTCTGCTATTTAGCCTTGAAGCCCCATGAATGGACAGTGATAATTGGAAAAGCAGTGTTGACTTGTGAGTACTTGAAGGAGAACAGGTAGAAAGATTCAACTATGGAACTTCTCAAGGAGCTTAACTTTGCAAATAAGATATTTGGCTACTGGAAGACATTAAAGGATTCATTATTCCTTCTTTCTTGAACTATAGATTCTTGCTTCCATCCTGGGGAAGGGCATGCACTATCACCAGACTTTCTGTGCTTCTTCCCACCCTGAATGCCCCTATGTAGGTTGAGTCCGCTATCACTTAATGCCAAGTTAACTGTCTCCAGTATCCACATTCCAATCATTCTCTCCAACATAGATATGATCTTGTGATTCTCTCCAACATAGATATGATCTTGTGGTTCCCTATGTAAAACCCTTCAGTGACTCTTCCTTGTACTCTGCATCAAGTCCTTTTTGTTCAGGGTGCCCTAAAAGACCCTGTCAGCTTCAGCTATACAAATATTTACAGTTCCCAGAAGGTGGCAAGCTCTCACTCATCATCAGTTACTTTGAACATGCTGTTCTCTCTGCCTTTCCTTACCTGGATAGCCCTATATTCAGGTCTCCATTTAGCTATCACCCCATCTAGATTAGCCTGCCTTTATTTCACATCAGAGGAGGAAACTCCTATGTGTTTCCAGAGTACCCAGAATTCTCATCACATTGGAATGGGATTGTCTGTTTGCTTCCAGGCACTAGAAAGTAGGTGCTGATGGCGGGAACTAATTATTGTTCATTGTTCATCATAGTGTTCGTTATGTTCATCCCAAACAGTGTCCTTTCTGTGCCTCAACTATATGTCAGACCCTCTACTGGCTCACTTATTCATTAATTCATCCAAACATTTATTCAGAAATATGTGTTGAATACCAGGTATGTCTCTGGTACTGTTCCAGGTGCTGGGGACTTGACAGTGACCATAACAGAAAGTAACTCTTGCCTTCATGGAGCTTCCATTGTTATGAGGCTGAGGCAGGAAATAACCACAAGCAATAATGAAAATATAGAAGATAGAGATCAAATAGGTAGTGCTGGTGGGTGGAAAGTGATGCAATCTTAAATAAGGTGACCAGTGAAGGCCTCATTGAAAAGATGACATTTGAACAGAGCATATAAGAGAATTAGACTTGTATTTGGGAAAAAAACAATCCAGACAGAAAGAATTCCAGAGCAAAGTTCATGCTCTTATTTCTCTCACTTAGTGAATAAATAAACAAAAGAACTCATTTTTTTTACGTCACTCTCCTTTCCAGCTACCATTTCATTTTTCAGTTCTGGCTCCTATTTTATATATAGTCTATGTCCTTGATTATATGTTACATATGTTTATTTGCCTCTTGTCTGTCCCCCTAGTAAATTATAAGCTCCATAAAGACAGGGATTTTGTCCATTTTATTCATTACTACATCATCAGAATCTAGAATAGTGTCTGGATACATAAGAGGCATTTGATTAATATTTTTTGAATGGATAAAATAATGAATAATATGTTTTGAAGGAATCAATGAGTTAGAATCCCTATACTTACTGATATGTTATTATTAAATATATTTTCTTCTGCTTTTGTTTCCATGAAGTCTTAAGTTCTGAAAGCCTCATTTTGGCTTCTGGACTACTATATTTCAGATACAGTGAAAATGAATCTTTTCTTCAAAAAACATTGCCCTTTAACATCTCTCACCAAATCTACTTATTTTAAAGAATATTCCCATGTTAGCAAAAAAAAAAAAATCAGTGTATGGATAATGGCTTCACTCTGATCAGGTATTTTTTTGTTTTGTGTGCTGCTGCCTCAACTCTATGGAAGGGTGAGTTGAATTTTCAAAATATACAAATTAAAAATAAGGAAAATGACAAAGCTCTTTGAATGTCCTTTAAAAAATGGCTACAAAATGTTTAGTACATACATTAGTCAGAGAAGTTTGTGGGGTTTTGTTTTGTTTTGTTTGGAAGGGTGTATTTTGTTTTGTTTGCCTATTAAAAGCCTGAAAGAATTAAGTTCATAGGTACAGATGTGTGGTTCATTTTTAAGTGGGTTAAGGTAAGTCTCAAGGATAAAATGTCTGAAGGAATTCTGTGTGGCAGAACCACACATGCTATTCTAACGTCCTTTGTGAAAACACTTCCCACTTGTGCAGATGGAAGGGACAGTTTTGTTTATTGATTATTTATCTTGTCCCAAGTATAGTGCATATGTGCTCTTATTGCTTTACTTCAGTGCAGTTTAAGTCCCACAGATCTTTAGGCCTTGGCTCCAACCATTCATATAATCACTGACGCTGGCTGACAAAACCCCCTCCTTACTCCTACGAGGAAGCTTCCCAATGCAGAGGGAAGGAGATGGTTACGATGCCTAACCTCATTGTTTGCAAACTTGGCTTTCTGTTGGAATCACCTGGGATGCTTTTAAATCCACAGGTCACCAATTTGAGCAATTTCTGCTTTAGCCATAATGGTGTGAGCTAGAACCAGACTTCTCTGTCACCATAATCAACTTGAAATCATTGACCATCTGTGGCATTCAGTAGATACCCCAAAAGCGTCACATCCAAGTTGGTAAATAAACTAACACAGACTAGTAGTGGGAGGAGTAATAGCAGTTGTTTTTAATTTAGACAGGACTTGATAGAAGCCAAAAGTCCATTTGTTTTCCCCCAAGATACAAGGACCCAACTTTAGAATTGGGGAAGAAAAAGAAAATGTTGATAATACCATCGATTAGAGAAAACCCCATTACATATTTGCGCAGTGTCAAATTCTGCAGTTCTGGAAAGTGACCGTTTTTCCATTCTCAAAATTAAAAAAAAAAAAGTTTCTACATTCAATTTGTATACTCCATTTCCTGTGCCCTGCACCATCTCAGTAAATTATAATCCTAGTCTTTCTTTACTGTCTGCCACAAATGCCCTAACGTCTTCCTGAGCATCTTTCTAACACCAAATAAAAATAGAGCATCTCTCCTCTGAACCACTGTATTTGAATGTCCCGTAGCTTCTAAACCTTTGTGACTGCAGGTGAGAGTGTTTTAGTATCGTGGATTAGCGGTTTTTCACAATAATAATTATTTCTTGATCACTGTGAGATAGTTACTGCACGAAGCACATGTGCGCCTTATCTCATTTAACCTTAACAACAAGCACGTGTGATGAGAACCCTTATAAATCCTTCTTTCTCCCCTGCGGAAGCTGAGGTTTGGAGAGCTGGTAAGTAGCGAAACCAAGAGTTGACCACAAGCAGTCTGGCTCCAGAAAACAAGTCCATTGGCTCCACTATATTGTGAGTACTTGGTCTCTTTTTCTTGATTAGAAGCTGCTTGTAGACAAAGACTGTGTTTTTTCCATCTTTGTATTCTCTGTGCTTAGCATTGTGTTTTGTTTATAGTTCGTTATCGGCGGACATTTGTTAAGTGAATAAATGCATGCATGCGTGAAAATTATGTTTTGATAGGTGATGCTGTTATGACTCACACCCAGGTATAAGTGATGCCTACAGGGTAAGGGGCATATTATTGATGTGTTTGGTGGTTTTGTGTTTGGTAAATAATAGCTCTGTTGAGTTGCTTTTGATTTTTTTTTTCTTTTAGACTATTCCCTTTGCTTTGTGTTCCCATTGTGCTAGGATTTTTGAAGCAAAATACACTTTTTGACACAAAATAGATGATGTTTTCAGAGCCAGCAAATTTAGTGATCAATATTCTAATCATTAAGTATGAAATTCCTTTAGTAGAGTGAGATTTGGTAAAAGGAGAGAGGAAAATAACTAGTCATTGAAAGGAAGGCTCCCTCAGCTTCTCTAAAGGAAAAAATGCTAGTTCAAAAGGAATCAGGAAAAAATGGAAAACAATTACAGGCCAAACCACAGGCTTTACACACTCAATGATTTTTTTTATTTCAGAATTCATTTTATTGCATTTGCTTTTCTTTCCTGTAAAGCTGAAAATGAATGGGGAGTGGCATGGTAATAATGAATTTGGGATTGCAAATTTTTTCGGTGAAGCTACTATATGACTTGAATGAACAAAACTAAGCATCTTTTGTGTAAAACCTGGAGTAGTGGAAGGAGAGCCACGAATTATCTCACATCCTTTCTGTACTTCACCTTCCTCCACAGTCAGACTCCTTAACCCCAAACTTCGGGCCCTGGATCTCCCACCACATATCCTACAGTCTCTGCAGTGAAATGCAGCAAAGTAACAAGATTTAGTGTACCATTAACAGAGATTTAGCATGAAAGAGACCAATAAAACACTATTGATCCGCTTCTGTTTTGAGCAAATGTTGTACAATGAGCTATAAAAAACAAAACAAACATTTCTTCAGAGAAATTGTAAATTTTATGATTCTGCACTTGTTCTTATTTTAGAAATCTGGATTTGCACCAAAAGTATATTTGTCCAAGTTAGAAAAACTAACAAGGAGAAAGTAAGGGACCTCCATGTCCTGTTCCCTGTCCTAGAGATCAACAGGGAGAAAGAATGTCCCAACTTAAGAGCTGTCCAAAGATAAGGTCAGTGCTTCATGGTAGTAGAGCCCAAGTGACTCTAGACAAAGCTTTACCAAGGGCCCGTGGGTGTCATACTCCAGTTGAAAAGCCACAATTAGTGGAGGAGTAACAGTCAGCAATAATTCAATAACGATGAGTGAAAGTCCTCTATCAATACACAAAGCAAGAGACAGGGAGCAAAGGAGATGTGGAACGGGGCCAGGAGAGTTGAAAGAGTTGCTCAGGATTTGGGGCTAGAACCTAAGACAGGTTGCCAAGAGCTTACCCTGATGGTACAGTGTCAGCCACATATGTGGGAGTGGCCCAGCCACCTCAAGGGCATAAAACAATCCAGACACTTTGCATATGTTTCCTCCAGATTGCTGGATGTCAAGATGCTTGCTTTTGTATTCTCAAGCTATTTATTTGTAATGCTCCAGTGGAATTCAGTATTTTTCATCTTTTACCATGGAACGACTTTAGAAACCGATAATCTGGCGCCAAGTGTCAGTTTCACCACTTTTTAAACTTAGGTTCATAACATTTTCAAGGAACATTAATGAATAAATACATGAGAAATTGTTAGAATTTCCTGGCAAATAGTAACATGAAAAATGGTATTTTATTAATATACTCATTATGATCATCTTAGATTTTATCATAGTGCCTGACACATTGTCAGTGATCTGTAAATATCCGGTGAATACAAATTTACTAGAATTTCATTCATGTGAACAAAAGATCTTGAATCCTAAGTTTGTAAAGCACTGACAGTGGTCAAAATACTTACTTGTAGTTCAGATGAAAATGAAAAATTTAGATAGGCACCAGCCACTTCTTTAGAATGATCCCTTTTGGTAATATTTATCTATGATAGCACTAATGGAATATGACTTAATTTTTTTATTGCATTTACGCAAAAAATAACTCCCAACATTTAGTGTTCCTTTCCTGATTAATTTGACATTTTTGACTTAGATAAAAATACAGGCAGAATCATTTCCTTAACAAATGCAAGCTGACCTGCTTGCTTGCATTTTGATCAATGTTACAAGTGAGGGCCAAAACATCTTAATTCTGGGCTGTTGTGGAATCGTTGTTGCTTACACCAGGAAGTCCAATCAGTTGAACAATTGTTAATAGAGTTTTAATGAAGTCCAGTGAATTGTAAATAGGCAAGTTGGAGCTCGTTTAGGCAGAAAATTGGGCTGTAGGTATGTGGTGTGTGTGGTAGTGATGAGTGAATCAGGCAGACTCTGTAGTCCACAAAGGAAAAGTAACTATGCACCATGATCTGTATTTCTGATATTGTTGGTGGATCTTTAAACATGTATTTTTATTTTTATTTTTGTCTTTAAGAACAAGTAAAGTTCCTGAAAGCTGCAGCATATGGTACCATCACACGTTACTTTTAGGCCTTGTGATTCACTTCTCCCATATCTTACCATCTGAATTCAAATGGTTATTTTGAGTGCTTTTTAGAATTTTCTGTCCTTTTGAAATTTTTTTAACCACAAGATTATTTAAATATCTTTCTGTCCTTTTTTAATAGACTATAAAGATTTTCCATTTACAACACATTAATTTCAGGTTACCATTGAATATCTACTAATTATCAACCTCGTAGCCTGATGTTCTCCCCAGGAGCTCAAAATCTTCCTTACCTTTCACTATTGTGCTTTTTCTCAGCTACCACTTAACTCCAGATTCTACTGATGCCTCCTTTTCAATGGCTCTCAAATACAGAAGTAACTAATCCGTTTGTGTGGAATGCTTATAGTAAACTTATTAAAATTATTTTCTGCCTCTGGTTTCTTGCTCCTCTGTTCGGCCATACACATTTTTGCTCGAGTTGTTTTCTAAAACACAAATATAAATATAACTTCCAGCGTTAAAATTCCAGATTATCTCTGTTGCCAGAAGAATAAAATAGAGACATCTCAACCTGTTACTTAGTGTGTTTCAACACCTGGCCTTCCCCAAGCAACTCCTCCCACCTCATCCTCATCAGTTTTGAACAGTGTACCCAAAGGGTAGTCTCCCCCTTCTTCACTGTGCCATACCGTATTTTTGACTAACAAGCACAACCAATTGCGTCTAAGTTAAGCCCCATTTAAGGAATAGCTTCTATAGCCACACCCTGGGATCCTAGAACCCCACCCAGACTGCCCCTATCCAGTCATCTCCAGAGTAGAGAGTAATATACAAGTAGATAATAATAATAATGCAGAAAAAAATATAAAATATCTCCCTCAGATGCAGATTGCAGTCTATCGTAAAAGAATGATTACTTATTAAAATAAGCCATGTAGTAGAATTGTTACTGCTGTTGGATCTCCCTAGTATTTCTTCCTTCAGTTGGGGGAAGGCTTACTCCTTGACCAAAGCCATGTGGCTCTAAGAGAGCTTCTGTATTACACCACTTTTCTGCCTTAGTAGCTCTAGTTGGTGGATCTACTGTGTATGTGACCCAAACCACATGAATCAGTCTTTTCCTGTGATTTTTTTTTTTTTTTTTTCTTTTTTCAATCAGACTCTGGCATGAAAGATGACCTCTTTATGCCAAAGATAGAGGATGTGAGGTAAGGGAACTAGCAGTTACATGAGTAAGCGAGCTTAAGAGATTGAAGCTTTATTAGACTCAGCAGAAATGAGGTGTGGGGGCTAGACAGCTTTGTTGTGGTATCCTTGGAAAATAAAAATTGTGTGTATTTAAGGTATATAAGGTGATGTTTTGATATAAATAGTGAAATTATTACTGCTGTCAAACTAATTAACATCTCTATCACCTCACAGTTATGGTTTCTTTTGTACATGTATGTGGTGAGAACACTCAAGACCAACTCTCTGAGCAAGTTTCAAGTATATAATACAGTATTAACTGTCATCACCATGCTGTACATTAGTTCCTGAGGGCTTATTCATCTTGTAGCTGGAAGTTTGTATGCTTTGACGAACATCTACTCATTTCCCCTACCCTTCCAGCCCCTGATGACCACCATTTTACTCTTTGGTTTTATGAGTTCGACATTTTTATAGATTCCACAAGTGAGGCTCTACAGTATTTGTCTATGTCTGGCTTATTTCACTTGGCATAATGTCCACCAGTTTCATCCATGTTGTTGTGAATGGCAAGATTTCTCTTTTAAGGCTGAATAATATTCCACTGTGTGTGTGTATTATATATAATAACCTCTTAATCATTCATCCATTGATAGACACATAGGTTCTTTCCATATCTTGGCTGTTGTGAATAATGCTACAGTGAATATGAGGTGCAGATTTTTTTTTTGGCAGAAATTATTTTAATAAGCAATTTTGTGACACTTTAAATATTTGTCCAGACGTGGGATTGATGAATCATATGGCATCTCTATTTCTAACTTTTGAGGAACATTGCTAACACTTATTCTCTTTTGTCATTTTGATAATAGCCATTCTAACACATTTTAGTGAAACATTTTGAGGATTGCTTTTTTTAGACACTTTGGGGAAATTATTAATACTTTTTGTTGGCTAGTGATTAACTGGAAGGAATGGATTGTTAGTAATGAATAAATTAGGAAATGTGAGTTTTTACAGAGATGGAATGAAATGGTGAGAAGTTCTGAAGTATCACTTGATAATAGTCTCACAGAATCTGCGTAAGATAGGAGATAACTGATGTCTGAATTCTGCATCCTAGAAAGTTAAACTCTCTGCTAGCTGGTGGCTATTATACATGAAACATTCTCACTTGGACTATAAATGATGGGAAATTGTAGTAATTGACTTCCTTTTTAGTTGTAGGAGGCTTACTCGATTTTTTTTTTTATCAACAAATGAGCCTAATACTATCTTTTAGTTGGTACCGATACTGAATGATTTTTAATGAGTTTTCATTTAAAAGATGTACTTTTACAATGAAAAATCATTATAGACTTAAATGTTCTTGAATTGGCAAAATAACTCTGGAAAACAATACAGAAGGTCATTGCCAACAGTTTTTTGCTCTTAATTGTATTCTTAGTACCATACATCCAAATGCCTTTTTCCTATACTTTAAGACCTTTTTGCCCCCCAAGTGGTCCAGGGGCCTAGGGCACAACTGACTTTCCTTGAGAAACCTTACTGACCAAAGTAGTATTTATACAACTTAAAGCCTATTAGAAATTATTTCACCAAGTATTATGCATTTATCTTGTTATCTGAATCTTGCCCTCCATGGTCTTGAACCTTTGGCTAGAACATGGACCTAGCTATTGATGAAATGGCTGAGAATCTGTGGGGCCAGATTTAAGTCCCCTTCTGAGAACACTGGAGAGATCAAAATTGGATGATAGAGTAACATCAAACACTGTTGAGGAACATGGATGACTAAAATGCTAGGAAGGGAAACAAAGGATAGAGAAATTCTGGTGGATCAGAAAGGCTAATATACTGGAATATGGAGCCAAATGATAGCAATCAGTATGGTGCTTGATATTCAGTTCATTAATTCATCCAATAACTATTGTGAGGTAGTGCCAGACACTGAAAATAAAATAAGAAAATACGAAAAATGTGCCCCTTTTTAGGAGCTATCATTAAATATTCAGTAAATAAACGAATGGCTATAGAAGGATGAATCAATACACTTTTGCAGAGTATCAGATCAGACGTGAAAAGCAAGAGCAGATGTGGGGTAAAGGTAGCACAGCAAAGACAAAATCTGACTTTTCTCTCTTATGGGGCAAGCTGGACATGTGAATTGATGAGTAGAGCCTGATAGAAAGGAACAGAAAGGTAGCGGATAATTAGGATGAAATTTTCTCCATATTCCTGAATGTAGGTGAGGCAATAAATAATTTAGCAGCCAGAAATTAATTTTTTCTCCTTCCTTTTAATTGATTTTTTTTAATGTGATAGGTCTAAAGGGTCATCATTCCCTTTAATGAGTGGGCCACTTCACAAAAAATCACTACAAGCCAGAGCCCTCTCTCAAGATAACACATGAGGTGGACATTATTTCTCTTGGACTACAGTAGACTCCAATCAGTGCGAGCAATATCCTGATGTGCTCAGTTCAGGATATTGCTAACCCTGCCTCTTAGAACATTAGATAATGATCCTATTAACCTTAATGTTCTAGAGTAATTCCTTTTCACAATCCTGCAGATTCTCTTTTATAAGGCAGCACATTCCCAGGAAGCTGTTAGGGACTCATAATACCATGTCAGCAATCAAATGAACCAGCATCTCCCATTCAGTGGGTCTGGATTAGGACCTTCCAGTCAGCTCTCTGTTGAACAGACAGCAGTCACCTTTTCATAGTTTAAAAAAAAAACAAAACTCAGTTACCCCACACCTGTAGGTAATGGGTAACCTTAGAGGGCAAAGGAATGGTGTTCAATTATAGCAGATGTTCTTAGTTATATGAAGCTTATTTGAAATAAATGTTACTGTCTTTATTTAGCTAAGAAATCAGGTAAAGCAGGAAACATGCCATTTGGTCCTTGTTGATCAGACTTCCAAATCCTCCTTGGAAATCCCAGAAGGTTATCATGAAATTTAAAAGTTCATTCATATTTTTTTTAGTAATCTTTTTATCCCTAATGTTCAGATAAGAAAGTCACCAATGTTTAATATCAGAAAAATGGCTCATATGTCAATTAAGAAAAAAGAAAACTGCACACATGCCCATTAAAACTGAAACAAAGCATTTACATTTTTTAGCTAAGGGGGTTTGGCCTTTAAAATATGCTGTAACATAGTTCCAGCATTTTAATTCTCTGTGTATTTAGCTCATTAATAATGCTTAGAAATATTGTGTAGCTGACTTTTTAAAGAATTCATAGAAAAAATTGAAATGCTTTCTATTACATGCCAATTGACAATCCAGGTAACAAGATATTTAAAACCATCATCTTGATACATATATGAAGCCATTACCTTCTTAAATCAAGCAGGAAAATGATGAACTGTCTAAGAATTTAGTGATTATTCAAGTCTGTCCTCATGTGCATGTCCATGCAACTTCTAATTTCATTTTGCTTTACTCTTTACTCTTGGCTCTAAACTTTTTATTTGTATACTGTCCTATTATTTACACACACACACAAACACACACACTTTGGAAGCAAAATAAAGGAATGAAGACTAATCTAAAGGCATGTTTGTCAAACTAGTCCCTTATAAATGTTGCCTATGGAAGTGAAAATTTGAACTAGCCACTTCCTCCTCAGCATGTGCGTTTTGAAGGACAGTTCCTTAGCTGAGTGGTGACTGCACAGATTCCTCCCCGATGAAACTGCTCTGGGAGTTACTGTCTACCCCTGCGGAGGCGCTGTAAGTGGAAATAGGTGCAAGGGGAATCCCCTCCTGCCCAAGCCCCAGAGAGACCTTCACTGCCCACTGCCTTGGCCTTGTCTATTAGACACGCTCTGTTGAGCTCTGAGGTTCTTTTAATCCAATTTTGAAAGAGAAACAGGCAAACTGAAAGAAGGACCTATGAATGCTGAGGAAGGAAATGGATGGGGAGAAGTGAAGTCACCTGCCCTTGTCTTCCAGACTCCCCAACCAACTTGACGAACCCTCCTTTATCTAACCTTCTTTGAGTCTCTTTACTCCTACCTGAGAAGTCTTCTTTGGCACATCAGAGACTTGCGCTTCTGATATAAAGATTTCCTCTGAAGAAATTTCTGTTGATAAACTTGGCTAGGGTATGGGGCACTTCCTTAGAAGGCCTTCCATTGTCTGCAGAATGTGAGAAAAACCACTGATTATAAACTATTTTTCTAAAAGAGACACCTGAGTTTGGGGAGTTCATATGGATGTGGTCTTTCTGTTGCTGAGCTTTTCAGTTGCAGAAGCTTAATTTTTTTACTTGCTCCCAGAGTTCTGAGACTGAGGGATTGAATGTCAGTCCCTAAGCTTACTCCAGGGAAGTATACTAAAAAGGCCAATGCATTTATCTACAATGAGGATAACCACCTCCAAAGAACTTGAGTGTTCATTGTCTAGGCCAATATCATGGCCAAGTGTGTGGGAAACCAATTGTATAACCAGGAGTTGGCTGGGTGAGTGCATGATTATGGCAAGGACAGTGATGTGGTATCCCTAAACAGTGGTGAGTCAGTTTATGTACTAGGAGAAAAGAACACAGAGTTTGCTATCACAGTAGCCTTCATCCAAAGGTTTTGTCCCTGTAACAAATTTTTGAAGCTATTGAGCTTCAGTCTTTTCACCTAAAAATGTAAGAATACCTTTTAAGTAAAAGTTGAACATCTTAAGTAAGATGGCACATACAAACACAGCCCAGTGTTAGATTCGTGGAAAGTGCCCATAGGTTGTGATATTATTGAGCATTGTCATTATCATTAGTGTTAAAATTTATCCAAGCAGTCTAAAGATGGGTCTTACTCCCTCAAAGATTTCATTTGTTTATTTTTAGTAGGTGGTATGCTCTGTTCCACTTGATGTAGGGACTCTTCTCTGGATATTACTGGCTAATACTCATAAATTATACCTGACTGACTTTGATTTTCCTAGACTCAATGCAAATTAGCAATTCATTTCCTTTATGATGTCACAGAAAAATTATACTAATTATATTTTGATCTACCAGAGATTTGACACACATCTTATTTTCACTAAGGAGAGTTGAGTCTCTCTGACCTTCATTTGCACAATAGAGATTAAAATTCCTGTGTATAAGACACTTGTGAGTATTTTGTGACTGAATAAGAGAATATTTTTTTCAAATGGCTAGCACATGGCCTGGTGAGTAGTTGGATCCTTAACAATGCTAATTGAAGCTACTGTATATTTAAAAACCATTCCTGCAAGTGATTGCTCTCAATGAATTATATTGACTCCTGTTAGTTTCTGTTAAAGGGAGTAGCATCCTGGCCTGTCCTCAGTTAATGAAGAATATTCTATACTTTGAAGTTAAGGTGTCTGATACTGTTCTCCTCAGTGTATAATTGAGAGGTATGTAAGAAGAAAAGGGAAAAACCCTTTATACCCAAAAAAGCAAGGATATAAGCCCCAAAACTTCTTAGATACTTGTTCCAGTAAAGATTTCTTTCTCTTATAGTGAATAATTGGAAATAAGGGATTCCAGTCAGTAGTGGTTAGTCATCTAGCTATACAATCTTATGCCATCTATATCCACAAATCCAGAATAGATTTTTGTCTTAATTGTAGGCAGTTCTATACATCTGCACCTGATTCAATATTCTGCCATTTCAGTAGAGCGTATTTTTAAAAAGTTGATTTCCACAAATATATATTGAGCATATTCTTTGTGCAAAAGTTTCAACAGGGTGTAGCATTACCAGTTTTTTGTTATAAAAGGACCACTTTGACCATTATATAAGAAGAAGAAAGTAAGAGTGGGCATGAGGAAATAGGACTTGTTAGGATTGTGTGCAAAGAGAAAACTAAAAGTTTGAGAACATATGGGCCCCTCTTACAGACATAACTTTTCATGACTGATCCTTTCATTTAGCATGTGACTTCTAAGAGAACTTGTTTCCCATTACTAGATTCCTGGCTATGTTCCATGTTGTTAAATTTGCTGTAAATCTAAACATAGAGCAATTGAATTCTTAAAGTAAATTTATTGTATTATCAAGATAAACCTGTTTCCCCAAAGCTGGAAACCAATATCTGTTGATCGCTTACATAATTTTTTGTATCTCTAATGAATCTTAATGCTCTCAGACAGAATGTCTACAAATAAATAAACAACCAACAAATAAAGTAATAATGGAAATTCCTGACTGGAATTCACAGGGGAGAATTAAAATCCAATAAGCAGTTGCAATATACCGATCCTTTTCACTTCTGCCTTTTAACAGCTTAGGGATTTAGTGATTGAAAATAAAGCAAATTATTTCTAAAACTTCTAAAAGTAAGAAATGAAACAAGTTCAGTTGTTGTTTTTTTTTCCAATTTCTTCATTGGAGAAAAATTGTCTTTCATTCCAACCTGATACTGTGTTCTTCCTTGTAATCCAATATTAGAGCATTATTAGGATGAGATTGTTATCTCTGTAAATGTAGTTGGAAACACATATTGAAAGTCCGTAGGTGTTTGAAAAGGGAATGTTGCAAAGTGGAAATTCATAAACTTTGATTATAAATTGGACAGTATCATTCATTAGAACACAAAGGCTTTCTCTTCATTACAGAAACACAGGGATTTGATACAGGTAGAAAGTAATTTCGATGCCCAGAAATACAATACATTGTGAATAAAGCCTCATTTCTCCCATAACAGGAAAATGATATACAATCTGTACTGTGTCTTTATAAATGAAAACCCACTCACACGCATATGTCCAAACAGACCAAACAATACAGAAATGGGAAGACCATATTTTTTCCTGGAATTTCTTTACATTTGGATCAGCATGTGTTCATATTTGATTTATAACCTTTACAAATTGAAATTTGGCCCCACAGGGAAGGGAGTGAGCTTTGTTTTGAGTAGAAAAACACTGTCCTAGTAGTCTGACCCAAAGTTTGAATTTTTCTTTATAAGTAAAGAAGTATCTCAAACAAATTGTTACGGTAATAAATAGCAGGCTCTACAATGTTTTAGATGGAAATTTGGATTTTTCCCATCCAACTCCCCATGTCCACCTCTTCATTCACCACCACCCAAAAAAGATACTGTATCTCCAAACAGAAGGATTTGCTGTACAGTGATGTTAGTCATAGCACTAGCAATAAAATGGAATAATTAAGGCACGTTGAAGTCCTGATTCTTCATTCCTAATTGTGGATCCTATATTCTTTCTAGATATTACTCTTGTCATCCTTAAGTACAAATAATCTGAGAATTAAATGAATGTGTGTGTGAAAGTAAATGGTAGACACCCATTCGTGAAGCGGAGATAAGCCTTGCTTGTCTCCATTATACTTGCTTTTTTCAGTGTGAATTCCTTACTTGTGCTCTCCTTTTATTTTTCCAGATATAACATCACTGTGTGTACTATAGTATCCCACTTCCTAATTATTAATTTAACCACAATAAATTTAAGTTTAGGTGACACCATATAGCATAACTCCAGTATAAAGAAATAGAGGAATGTTCTCTTTGTATTGCAATTATTTGTGATTAAAATATTGAATGTTTATTAAAAATGTGAAAATAAAAATTGACAAATTTAGAAAGTGAAAATATTTTGTGAAGTAAGGACTACTGGGCCACTCTTAAAGAGATGTGCTTTTTGTAAGACTGATGAATCACAGACCTGTACCCCTGAAACAAATAATACGTTATATGTTAATAAATAAATAAATAAAATAAAAAATGATAGTTCCATGATTTTATGTTGCATGCAATTTAACAATTTACTTTTGGCATATAATCATACATTTGTTGATTGGATATGCAAACATTGATCGAACATCAATAAATAACAGGCAATTTTCAAGGCTCTGGGTAATAGCAATAAATAATCTAAACAAAGTGTGTGTGTGTGTGTGTGTGTGTGTGTGTGTGTGAAAATTATTACCACTTCCACACACAGATTTCTCTCCAGATGTTTAGATAGATCTTAATGTGCATATGCAACCTTCACAAATGGACATTCAGGCTGTTTCTAATGCCTCACAATTATGGGGAGAAAAGTAACAAGGAATTCTCAGTATATATGTATTTTGGCACTTATGCCAATGTTCACAAAGTTGAAATTAGGTCAAAATTATTAATATTTGTTATTTTGCTAGAAATTGCCAAGTTGCTTTTTACAACGTTGTGCTAATTTAAACTCCCATAAACAATAAATGCCTTATTACATGACACAAACATTTTGCTTCCCTGATAAATTAGCAGTGAGCTCTCTGAATAAATTTTCATAACTTTATTAATTTTGAGCATTGCCAGTTATTTATCCTTTCCCCATTGATACTTAGGCATTTTCTCTATTATGGATATTAACCTATTGGCTTCTAATTATATTGTTTAAGGTAAACTAATAGATGCTTTTGATTTGTATTATTTAAATTTATCAGTGTTTTCATGACTTTAAGATTTTTGTCAGATTTCAAGCATTTCCTACCCCTAAGTTACACCCACTTACATTTTCTTCTAGCCCTCTTGTGTTTATATTTTTTACATTCAAACATTTAATCCACTCTGGATTTTGAATCAGGAATAAAGTAGTGCTCTAGCTTTACTGATTTCAAGTGGCTTCCCCTTGGCCTATTGACATTTACTTAATAGCTATTTTCCTACTAATTTAAAATGTCATTTTTATACACATCAAATTCCCATATATATTTGGATTTTTTGGAATCTTCTCTTCAGTTCCACTGATCAGTCCATTCTTTGACCAGTTCCATAATCTATTAATAAAGATAGATCTTATCTTTGGTAGAGTTAATTAACCTTCATTAAACTTAAGATTTATCTGTGTATTATTGTATATTTATTCTTCTAAATCAATTCTAAAATTTTGTTGGTATTTTTATGGGAGGGCAGCATTTCATTTTTAGATTAATGGAAGAAACATGTCTTTACAACATTGAATCATCTAGTCCAAGAACAAAAAATGTCTTTCCATTCATTTCTGCATTAGTTTATAATTTCTACCACCTCTGCATTTCTTAAGTTCATTTTCAAGAATTTTTATGGTCTTATTGCCATGGTAAGTAGGGTTGTTTTCATTAAATTCTCTTACATGTCATTATTTACAATATGAAAAAATCTCTAAGTTCTATTAAAATCAAATTTATTTTATTGTCCTGGATTTTCTAGTTGTATTAATAGCAATTTCAAATAGTTACAGCATTTTCTTTATTTAAATAGTCATAATAATACTATCATCTAACTATATTAACATATCCAGAGGAATATTAAATATCAGTGGTGATAAATGTTTAAGTTCTCTTGATTTTATTTTCAATGCTTCTAGAATGTTACCATTAAGTCTAAACATTGTATTGACCTTTGGTATTTTATATAGATATTTAGCATATATGTAGCTGTATGTGTGCCTGTATAAATAAAAATTCATATTCAGTTAATTATATAATTTATTGAGATTTTTATGAGGAAAGAATGTTGAATTTCATCAAATGCCTCTTAAGCATCTGTTAAAGAGATTATATGGTCTGTCTCCATGGATCTATTCCGGTAGTCAGTTACAGGTGTTGATATCCTAGTACTGAAATACCATTGCTTTTCAAGAATAACTCAAACTTGGTCATAATGAATTATTCTGAGAAAATAGTGCTGAATTTTATTTAGGGATTTTTTTCCGTTGAATATAGTAAGTGAAATTAGTGTATAGTTTTCTCATTTGAGTGCATTGGCTTTCTCAGGATCTGGTCTATGTGTTACTCTGGCTTTGTAAAATAAATATAAATCTTCCTTTATTTTCTGAAATACCTTAAATATCATAAGAATGATGTGCTCCTTGTAAAGATAAAGCAATTTGATGTTGTAACTAAGTTTGGCACTATTTCAGGAAGTAGCTCTTTGACAACATTCTTAATACCCTCCAAGATTATTGACCTGTTTAGGATTTTTATCACTTCTTATGTCAATTTTGGTAGTTTGTTTTCCTAGAAAAATCAATCATTTTATTTAGGCTTTGAAACATTTAATTTCCTCTATAGCTATAATTCTTTCCCCTTTATCAAACCATGATCAGTATTTGTACTTTCTTAGTCTTGGCTAGATCCAGCTAGCTAGTGGCTATTTATTTTATTAGTTTTTTAAAATACAAACTATAGGTTTTTAGAGGGAATTTGCTAGAGAGTAGTATGATCCTCTTGGCTACTGCAGCCTCACCAAAAGTATATCTGTCATGAGTGAACTTTTTCAGAATTTCAGACACCCCTCCCCACTCCCACCTTCTTACCAGTTCTTCTGCCTATTTGATGTCTAGTCTTCTTTCAGTTAGGCCCTAACCTGACAGGTCTAGGAGTGAATAAAGTATAAGCATAGAAAACAAAGAATCCCCAGGAATATGTTAGATTTGTACTCACACGACTTTCCTGAAAATTAAATATCCCTGTCATTTGGTGGGAATGACCTAATTTCTCTTTTCTGGAAATCTTACTAAGTGTGTGACCTTGCACAAATCACTTAACCTCCTTATACCAGTTTCCTCATCTGTAAGTTGGAGATACTAATAGTTTCTATCTCCTAAGGTAATTATGAGGATCAAGTGAACTGGATGGAGTTAGTATTGTCGAAGTGCTTAGAAGAGTGCCTAGTGGATCTCAGCATAGAGTGAGCACTATAGATGCCTTCATTTCAGAGAACGTTGAGATCACTGTGGATGGTAGTAGGGTAGGATGATGATATAGAAATTGTTGGCTCATCCCCTTTCCAATTCTGACACCTCCTAAAAGCGGAAGATAGCAACCACTCCACTGACTATCCAGGCAATATAAGACTGACTGGTTGCTCTTGACCTGTAGGCGGTTACATCTGAAGAGGGCAGATGGTGGTAGAGTTGGTAGTTCATAACCCATGAGGGATATACGGTCCTGTTTTTATTGGAGCCATACAGAGGGCTGAGTGAGAAAAGAATTTCTCTCAAGATGCTATTTAAAAAAAGTGGAACTCTATTTAAATCATTTTTTACAGTGGCGTACCAATTTGTCCCTTCCCATCTGTTTGCTCAACAAAGACATGGAGATCAGGACTAACCTTAGTACAGAGCAAATCAGCCAAAGGGCCTCAGGTCCAGATAATCTGGGAGAGAGAAAGCCTTATTGCAAAGAATTCTGATCAAGGAACCTTAGGGTACTGAGCCTGGGAGAAAATACAGTCATTTCTGCCACTTTTGCTGAAGCTATTTATGAATAAAGGAAAGAAACAGAAGAACTTCTTAAAATTAAATGGTACATAAAATGTTTAAAGAATGCTTAAAAATGGGAACTTGTAGACCCTCTGTTCAAATTGCATATTTGGTGAGGCAAGAGAAATTCTGTGGGGAAGGAGGAAGAAAGAAAATTAACACATGGTATGCTTAGATATAGAGTAAATGTTTTCCAAGTGTTCACAACAATAGGTCAGAGGCAGATCTCAGAACTGAAATAGAGTACAGACATCCAGTCCTGACTCTAATTATGAATCCAAATCCATTCCTTAGAGATAATGTGATAGTCTTGAGAAAGCATTTTGATATTCTTAAACTATAGAAACATATTACTGTTCTATAGGCTACTTCATACTCTGCAGCATTAGAGAATTGCTTAAAATACCCTATGTATGCAAATCTATGGTACCTCATAGTTTGAACTATAAATTATGTAATGTATTAAAAACAGTCCATAGTTACCACTGACAGATCACTGCATTTCCCCCCACCACCTATCCTTGCCTTCCTCCTCACCCAGTCCTAATATCTTCAACTTCTAGTAAACATTGGTGATTTCTCCCCTCCCTTTCTTTTTGAAACTACATAAGAGTGGAGCATTTCTTTCTACAGCCTGATAATCCTGGTTCAGAGAATACTGTAACAATACAATGACAGACTAGAGAAGGGAGAACAGGAGGTGCTGGATTGTTCTCCTTGGATGGTCTCCTTCATGACCTGACAGCTCCCCGTCCTCCCTCCTGCTTCTGTTCCTTGCTGAGTTCATTTATTTCAGATGGCTGTATGTCTGGACACTGAAATCTCACCTTTCAAAGGTTTCTATTGGAAAATACCCTTTCCGCTGGACAAAATTGGCTGTCCACCTGGCTTAACTGCTTCAACTCAAGGCCACACTGATAATCCATTTGACATTCTCATTGTATTTCCTCAGTCATCAAATGCTTGATCATACACTGTCTTGTATAAACTTCAATTTATCTTATTATTCATGTTTGCCAAACAAGACTGAGATCTCTCTGTGAGCAGGGGTTTCATCTTTTGTTGTTTTCTGGTAATAACTACCTCCCTTTAACCCCCTCCCATCCTCCAGTACTTAGCGGAGGCCTAAATATCGTCAATAGACTTTAGATTATTCTTGGGAAATTGAACTGAATAGACACCCGGCAGATAAAGTCTACCTCTTATTATCTTAATTTCCTCCACAAATGAAATGGACTCTTTGAAAGAATTTACATATTGAACTCTTATTCCCACAATTATGGAAGTCGTTATGCTAAATCCTGGAACCAGAAGAATCTCAACAGTGCTTTTTAAAACTTCCTATTCTCAGACTCCTCCCCTGGAAGTTTCTGTTTCAGGGGTTAGTACAGAGTTTGGCAATTTGTATTTTCAGCAAGCATCCCAGGGGATTCTGGCTTGAGCCACTTTAGAGAAACACTGAACTAGGCAAGATAAGCCTACATCTGGGAAGTCTTGAAAAAGTATTTTTCTCATTTAAAATCACCATTTACCTTCAAGCTCAAAAGAAATAGCACGTTTCTTCTTTTATTTTTATTTTTAAAGATTTTATTTGAGAGCGAGAGAACACAAGCAAGGGGGAGGGGCAGAGGGAGAGGGATAAGCAGGCTCCCTGCTGAGCAGAGAGTCCAATGTAGGGCTCAATCCCAGGACCCTGGGATCATGCATGACCTGAGCTGGAGGCAGATGCTTAACTGACTGAGCCAAACAGGCACCCCTGAAATAGCAGATATTTCTATAACACAAGACCATTTATGCAATTACTGAAGGACTTCAGAGATCAATTAAAGAATGTTGTAAACCAACTTATCGGTCTTTCTAGCCATCATTCTCCATCCATTGATCTGACTGCCTACCTACTCACATACCTGCTCATCTATTTATCTACATCCTCTATATCTACTGTGAATCTTGTTAATTTAAGGCATTCCCACACTAATAGCTCATCCTTTCTAAATTTAGTATATGCTATGGCAAGAAGTCACAACCAAAATTTTTATAGAAACTAATTTGACACAAAAGGTTTAAGGATTAAATCTTAGGGCATCTGTTTTTCTTTATGATTGAAATATCTCTGGGAGATCTGAGTTCTTTCCCTTTCTTAGGAGTAATTTAATCTAATAGGTGGTTCTTTTCATTAGGAAAATTTATTTGCTATTGATGGTAAAGCCTCATTTTCTCATTTTTATCACCAGGCTATTTGTTTTTGTTCTCTGTTAAATACCTCCTCTTTTCCTTTATCTGTTATATGTAAAACTCAACTGAAAACTTTTTTCTTCACTGTCATTACTCAGTCCATATTGAAAATATTGAGCAGTTTGATTCACTAATTCACCTATTTCCTTAACTATTATTAAAGCCTATTTGCTCAATTGCCGGTTCATTCCATATTTTACTGCTAACATCCTCTGCTACTTGAAACTGAAGAGATAGGATTTTATTAGTCTTCCATACAAAAGGGATTATCCACTTTAAGATGTGAAAGTCAAAATAGCACTTAACCTTTTACCATCTAAAGTATCTGGCTGGCTCTTCATTTTCCAGTCATTAGAGTCTATATTTGGCTTACCAGTTTTGCTTTCTTTGACTCCCTAGGACTTAGAATTTGGATTGCTTTAAATATTCCATTAAGACCCAACACCGAAGGATCTAACCGAGGTAACAATTTGGGGATTTTCCCCAAATTCACTGCTTGTTGTCATTATAGAACATGAAGGTGATTTCTGAGCAAGACTCACTTGCTACTTAATTAGGGCCTCCCCAGCTGGGATTTGGACAAATAGTTCATCGAGAGTCTTACTCTTAGCTTTGCAGCTGCAGCAATTCAACTTTTGCCAGCGCATCTAGAATGCTCAAATTGAAAGCTACAGGAATAGATTTTTAGTACCAGAACTCCGTGTGAACCAGCTAGAAAGGTATCAATCCATAATGAGACTTGAGACTTCAAGTAGAACCACAATGCTTACATCTTCCATTCAGCACACTCACTCAAGTTAGGAAAACCAAAATGGAAAAGCAAAAAGAAGTCGTTTATTTGGTGAGCAGGGAAACAAATCTATGGAATTGTTGGTGATCTCAAGAGCTAGTATCTCCAGTCTATCAAGTGGAATCATGAACATTTGGGATATTTCTATCAATTAAGTAAAAATCCTTAGGATGGGAGGATCAGAGAAGCTTCTCCTTATGGCAGTGCTAGCCACCGATGAAGTCGAGATTCTGGTTGCTGTTTTATTAGCCTAATCGTTCTTCAGATATGTAAATACTATTGACAAACTATTTTCTTTGACATAAATCATCTTGGCTACCATTTCCTGAGTCAGATCCTTTGCTAAATGTATGAAATATGTTAGGTTATTTAATACTTTAATCATGAACGAAAAATCCTATGTGGCCTTTGGAGAAAGGTGGGGTCGAAAGGTTAAGTAAGTCACCCAATGCTACATAGGTTGTAGCTCAAATTATCAACAACACTTGTCGCTAAATTTCTTTTTCTATTTAAAATACTTACAGGAAACACTACATATATTTGATATCATGTGTTGGCCTTGCTGCTTTAACTTGGAGAGGGTAAACTTCTTAGGGAATTCTGGAAACACCTTATCAGCCATAGATTTTAATAAAGCATGGCTTTTCACTTTTAATTTCCACAGTGGAAGAAAGTAAATCCCAGTCTCAAAAGAAAAAACTGGTCTTCGTGGTATATGCAAGAAAAGGAAGAAAGTTGTGCAGAAAATAACTTTCTGTTAGTAACTCATCCATAAAATTCTTCTTTGTGTCATGGCAACCTAGAAATGTGCTGAACGCTATTTTTTTTTTCTTATAATTTTCCAATAAGATTTCTACCTGGTTAACAATTGTAGCTAAAAATTGTGCTTGACCGTGAAATACCATTGCATGCATAGACTAATATGTGGAGATGGGACTGTATTTCATGGTGTAATCAAGTCTGCAGAAGCTAGTAGTACAAATCAATACAAAATGATTCTGGGATCACTTGAAGTGTTATATAATGAAGTATTACAGTTTTCAGTGAACACTTCTTTTTATGTGGGGTTTTCCTAAGCATTGTAGGAGACTGATCTTCTCTAGCTCTTGGCTCCTCAATGCCACTAGCATCGTCCAACCTTGTGACAACCAGTGTCCCTACACCACATTGACAAATACCCCTTCCTATGGTTAACCTTTCTGCCCCTAGTAGACAACCACTGGAAGGAAGTATAGTTGGTCAAGGGTACATTTCTAAAAACTCTAAAGTGAGGGCTAGGTCCTTAAGTCAAATACTAGTTAACAAGAGTCTCCATTCTTTTCCATTTCCAGCGAATACCATGACCAAAATAACTTCACATTTCTGTAATCAGCTAACAAAAACGTCGTTTTTCCATCCGCTTGAATAATTGAGGCAATTTTCTGTTTTAGGATACTCAACCAAATTTTAATTTGAGCATTATGAGCTTGGACTCAAAATAATTTGGTGTTTCTGGTATGAACTCTGATTTATATTGTTAATGATTAGTTACTTTATTAAGTACATGATAAAATAAAGAAATGAGCATAGAGTACTTTGAATTTATTCAAGAAAATAATCTTGATTTTTCCACCATGTGTGAAATCCTTTAATAGGCATTAGAGATACAGACATGAGTAAGAATCACTCTGTTTTTGTGGAGCCTACAACCTAGTATGGAAGGCAGACTATCAACCAAATAATTACCAGACAGTTTGCTAGGTAATACAGAAAATATATGTACAAAATGCTATGGCAAAATTCAGGGAGTGGCAATAACGGTCTATAGGGTTAAAGAACACTTCCAAGAAGATATTAATTTGAGCAAGGTTTTTAAGGTATGAGTAGAAGTTTGCCAGGTGGAAAATAGCTTGCAGCGAGAGAAAACTGTATGGGCAGAAACACAAAAATAGCAGTAGTCCAGTGAGGATGGAATAGAAAAAAATGGCAAACTATGAGACTTCAGTGATGTGTGTGGATTCAAGGGAATAGGATAAGTACGGCTTCTCTCCTTGGATAAACATGAAGTCTGAGGAATTTAAGGTGACAGTGACAAGTGATACAGTTTGCAAATCCTAAATCATTCTATCATAGCATTAACAGATCTGGTAGACTCAATGAAGACCTCTGAGTTTGTGTTACAGATTTAACTTTCCGTTTTTGTGAAGTCAGAAGGGAGCAATGTTTTTGATTGCCACTGGTCAGATTGTCCTGGCCTCCCTAGTCTCAATGTCTACCAAGAACATTAAAGAGCTTTTCACATTAATGCAGAATTTTTATTTATTCATTTCTGTCTTGTGAGGTAGGCTAGTTAAGTCCACCTTTTTAGGTCTTCAAGATTTAGATTTTCTTAGATGCAACAATAAGATTTTGTTTTGCTTAAAGAACCAAGGCTACCTTGGAATTGTATATATCTACATGAGCATCAGTCTCATGTAAAAGTAACTTTTACTTGAAAGACCTCTCAAGAAATTTAAGGAAAGTGTTGGTAAAGTGAATTGAATGGCCTATAAATCTTTTTAATAATTGCAGGACCAAATGTTACCCAAGGGCATTAATGAGTGAGTTCAATGGTTCTTTGGGATGACACAGAATGACTCAATTTGACCTTTTCCCCTCAAAAAACAAAAATATAGATTTTTCTGTTTATACTTAGTGTTCATTGTATTTCCCTTTAAAAATGTTTTTATGATAACTTAATTTCCAATATGCTCATCTCAATGTATTTTATAAGCAATTTCTATAAATCTGGCAGTAAAATCTCTTTACATTTTATATTAAATCTCACAGTAGGAAAAAATGAATTTAATGAAAAGAGCCAAGTAAAGAATCTAAGCATTTCTATTGTTAACCATGGAAAATGCTCTACTTTCTGTCCTTTAATTAAAAATCTACATTTCTCTTATCAGTTTTGCTTTCTGTATTTGTACCCCAGTGAATATACAGTAATGTAGCTGATATACCAGTCCTATGTTGTAATTGGATGAAAGGGAAAAGATAATAAGCTTAGAAGGATATATTCCACTCACCTAATTCCTTACTTCATCGGCATATGTACTTACCACTTGTGTATACACTATATAAATAAGGGTGTATGTGTCCTGTGTTTAAAACAGCTCCAGAAAGCTGTTGGAAGCTAAGATTTCTTTTGCCAGGAGCAAATTGCCAGTGCTAAGGTTAAGACTCTGGTGACTTTTTTAGTAATAACTGAGAGGCCAACATAGTCATTGCTAAGGTCCAGCCCTGGCATTGCTGAGTTGCACGTGTGTGACTCTTATTCTGCAGTGGTAGATAATGATGCACTCAGCAAGGCTGCTCTAAGTTTTTTTTGATACTTAACTAACCTGAAAAATAGCTTCAGGCATGATTGAACAGACCACTCCCTCCTACAAGCCAGGCCTTTTTAAGGATCACTGATAGAAAAGGGATAAACTTTCAGTGAAATGGGCCATCAGGAGAGAAATAACCTATCCTTTTCTTGGACAAAAACAGTGCTTATGTATTGGGGATGGGGCAATAGCTTTCTCACCTACCTTGTCCCTGGATTTTTCATTTGTGAAGTACAGGAAAAGATCTTGCCTTTTGGAATGCCAGTCTTTGGCAGATGTATTGATTTTATATTCATTGAAATGACCACGAATGAATTAGCTTATATAAATTCCTTAGGTTTGATTATGATAACACGTATTTTATATGCTTGTTAATATTAGCATCATTAACCTTTTATATGATCTTACAAGAGGCTCAAGGACATGAGTACCACTACAAAAGGAAGTGAAATAAAGTTCATGATTATTTTAATGAGTCACTGAAAATGCCTGCTTTTCAAAGCAAGGCTATAATTCTTTAATCAAAGACTGGGGGCAATGAAAGAAGATTACAGTACCTCACTACATCACTTAACTTAGATTCAAATATGAAAAATGGCCTCATGGAAAAAAATGCATCAATTCTGCATTTGATAAGAGGAGCAGAATTTTAAAATTCTCAGCTGTCATTGACTGATTGTATTGGAAAGGCATCTTTCTTTGCCTCTCCTATAAAATATATGTAGACCAAGTATATTTTATAATCTTCAGCCATGTCTATTAATAGAGATAGGGATTTCTAACTTATTACAGATGCTATTGAAGTAAAAGCAAAAGAAAAAGAGTTCAGGGAGAGATACTGAGGAGTGGTCTAATATAATTGATGATTAATTTGCCTTTGATCTTGGGAAAAAGAAGTCAAATGGTGAAGACCAAGGGTCTTGAGTCAGATGGGGCTGGGATCAGATCTTGGTCACTGGTTACTTTGATTTTAGGTGTCCGAGTGATCTTGAGCAACCTTAACTTTTCTGAGGCTTATTTTCTCTGCTATCAAATGAGGATGATATCTACCTTCCAGGGTTTTTATAAGGATAAACTGATAACATACATAAAGCACTTAGCAACAAAGAGTTGGGCACTCAGTAGCTGATAGTAGATAGGTATTTTAGAGGAATTTTATTTTTATTCCCCAGAAGTGAGTAACATATGAAATGAATAGAAACATACTCTCACATTGAGTTTCTTCTGTCGAGTTTGTCAAAGTATCCAGTTTTGAGTGATTTACTTTGCATAAATTTTCTAGAAACTTTCTCTTACCTCATGGAACTCAAGATACACCAGAGTATTTTTTTTTTTTAAGTAAAGGAAAAAAGTGTCAATTTTGTAAGACCAGTGAAGTCCATGAGCACAGACCCATTGCTATATTCCTTTTGCTTGAAAGTAAGTTCATTGACCAGAAGCAATGCTATGTGGAATATTACAATGGTGGATAAGGCATTCTCTAATGATTACAGATGGTAATTTTGGCAGAAACATAGCATGCAGGGAAGGCAAATCTGATCCAGAGTATCTATTCCAGTATGAACAAAACACTGACCCTTTCATGCTAGAAGTGGTAATTAACCTGCCACCAGGTAGCTGGATGATTACCCCCAGGAAATGTTGCTATCCTGGGGACTTACTGTTGGTCTCTGCTGCTAGTGGATTGAACATACAGCAGTGGCCTTAGCCAAGTCAGCCTTTGTGAGTGGAAACCCATGTTGCTGGGCCCACTGATAACCTGCATCCCTGTCACTGTGGCCTTTATGTCTATGAGCCCACTGGGCAATGACAGTAATGGTTGGGGAAAGAGGCTGACTGGTGTTAACTGAACAGGTCCTCTTACCTACTTGATTATTAAAATCTTCCTCTGCTGAGATCACCTTTTGGTAAACATGTGAGACACAAATATCTTCATGTTTTGTGCCCATTTTTTGAGCGGTCTTTGCATATACCTTTCCCCCAAATTTTATTATCACCAGTTTTTCAACCATCAGGTCCCTTTCAAAACCCTGACCATCCAGACAAACCATTGGCCACAGCCCATGAGTCAGTATATAATTGCTCATCTTGCCGTTTCTCCTTCCGTGCAAAGTAAACAGCCAGGGCTCAGAGTTCTCACTAGGAGGATTTCTCTTCACCAGTGTCTTTCAGGGATGTTCCAGAAAGGGGCTGTAGTGCTACAGCTATTCACTTTGGGGTGATGCCTTTATATTCTGCAGAGCCATCTATAAACCAGGCCCAAATCTGTTCTTCTGTCAACCCATCTTAAACTTACCGTGAGGCTCTAGGTACAGGCTAGCAGAAAGAAGGTAGTATATAGCAAAAGGGGGAATCATGGACATGCGGGTCACTTCTTCATGTAACTTACTTGTGTCTTCAGGGTTTTCTTGGCCTAATCTTGTATATCCCACTTCCATTTGATGAAATGTTGTTGTGGATGCCCAACCTTATGGCTTGGTGGGTTAGATAACACCCGGTTCATGATGGGCAGCTCAGGTTGCCTGGTAACTTGGTGGCGATCAGTTTTTATTAAGGCCCAGTAGCAGGCCAAGAGCTATTTCTCAAAAGGAGGGTAATTTCTGCAGAGAATGTCAGGGCTTTGTTCTAAAATGCTAACGGCCTGAACTGTGATTCACCTATAGGGATCTGTCAAAGACTCTAAACAGTATGCACATCTGCCATTAGCACTTCAAGGACCATTGGATCTTCTGGGTCATATGCGCCAAGTGGCAGAGCAGCTTACACAGCAGCCCGGACCTGTTATAGAGCTGCCTCTTATTCTAGGCCCTCTTAAAACTAGCAGTTTTTTGGGTCACTTGCTAAATGGGCCAGAGTAAGACATCCAGTGAGCTCCAAAATCCAAAGAGGCCTTCCAGGCATTGTATCATGGTGGGTGGTGGTGGTGGTGGTGATGGTGATGGTGGAGGAAGAGCCAGATGCAACAATTTATTCTTCAGCTCAAAAGAGATATCTTGACACGACCCACACTACTGGATCCCTAGAAATTGTCAACTTATTTCTACCTTCTTTCTATGTTACTATTAATACTTAGTCACTAGATCGAATCTGCATATCATCGACATAATGGACCAGTATGATACCTCATAGAAGGCTTCCCTAAATCATGACTTAAGCCTGAGGAGTTGATATATACGTGACATAAGATAGTAAAGTTGAATCGCTGGCCTTGCCAACTGAAACCAAACTGCCTCTGGTGGGCCCTAACGAAGACAAAAGCATTTTCCAGATCAATAGCTATGTACCAGGCATTAGGTCATACATTAATTTGTTCAAGCAGTGAAACCATCTCTGTTATAAGCAGAGCTACAATTTTTTTTTTAATAGAGCTGCAATTTCAATTACCACCCAGTTAAATTTATGATAATCCACTATCATTCTCAAAGATCCATCTGTCTTTTACACAAACCAAATAGAGTTGAATGGGGATGTGGTGGAAGTCACCACCCCTGCATCCTTCAAATCCCGAATGATGTCACTGGTCTCTGAAACCCTTCTGGAAGTACAGTGTTGAATTTAGTTCACTATTTTTCTAGGTAGAGGTAATTCTAATGGCATTTCCCTGGCCTTTTCTACCACAATAGCCCTCATTCCACAGGTCAGGGAACCAATGTGGGGATTCTGCCTGCTGCTAAGTATGTCTAGTCCAATTACACATTCTGGAACAGGAAAATAACCATAGAATGGTTGTGAGGACACACTGGGCCAACTGTGATATGGACCTAAGCAAAAACACCATTGATCACCTGACCTCTATAAACCCCTACTCTAGCTCTTGGACCACAGTGACATGTTGGGTCACTGACAATTACTATTCAGAGACACTTTCCAGTAGTGCTCAAAAGGTCTGATTATTTCCTTTTTCCCAGTGCACAGTTACCTTGTTAAAAGCTGTAGGTCCCTTGGGGATGGCTAGGAGAAAGATTGAAAGTATATATTTTGGCAGTATGGTGGGGTCCTTGCCTGAGAGGACCCACTTTCTCTTTCATTCGAAGAGTTCTGTGTTTACAAACTGGCTCAATTCTGGGAATTGGTTGAGGGGCTGTGACTCTGTTTTTATGATTTGGATTAGACTTGTATTCACTTGACCTAAAACTTTTCTGCCTATATGGATCAAGGGAGAATTGAGTAGGCTTTCTACCTATTTTACTTCTAGAAATACCATGACCGACTAGCCAATACCTTAGGCCCAAATTGCTACTTGGCTTTGACGTCCATTACAACCACTATATCTGCCTTGTTTGGGGTAGTTGAGTGCTACCACTTGGCCTCTGCCTCCCCGGATCCAATTACTACTAGTGAATTTAAATTTTCCAAATCAGTGACTATAGTTTCCACTGTAAATGAGTTTTCACTATTCTTACCTGGTCTACAGAGAATAGTGATGACAGAGCTCTTCAAAAATGCCAGGGCTCAAAGGATACAAACACAGTGATTCGAAGGGGTACATGCGCCCCAATGTTTATAGCAGCAATGTCCACAATAGCCAAAATATGGAAAGAGCCCAGATGTCCTTCAACAGATGGATAAAGAAGATGTGGTATATATATACAATGGAATGTTGCTCAGCCATCAAAAAGAATGAAACCTTGCCATTTTCAACAACATGGATGGAACTAGAGGGTATTATGCTAAGTGAAATGAGTCAGAGAAAGACAAATACCATATGATTTCACTTATATGTGGAACATAGGGGAAAGGAGAGAAAAATAAGATGAAAATTGAGAGGGAGGCAAACCATAAGAGACTCTAACTACAAAGAACAAACTGCAGGTTGATGGAGGGAGGTGGGTAAGGAGAATGGATAATTGGTGATGGGCATTAAGGAGGGCATTTGATGTCATAAGCACTGGGTGTTATATGCAACTGACAAATCAATAAATTCTACCTCTGAAACTAATAAGAAAAAAAATGCCAGGGATCTACTCAAAAAATTTGTATCTCAAAGTAGTGGTGAAAAGTATGTCTTCTGAGCCTTTCCAGCGTGGATGAGTAACTCCTACATGATAAAGACCCTCTAACATTCCATTCTCCTTAAACCTTTAAATTCCTTTCCCTACATTAAACCAAAGCAGTTCTGGCATTTCTAATTTATTCACTATGGGCCACCTTTTGGTCCACGTGTTAGCTAACCAACCAGTTTATTAAGAGCCCTTCCTAATGCCCTGAACTTCAACATAAAATGCAGAATCTCTGCTTAATGAATGCAAATCAATAAATTAAGCTTGATCCAACTTCATGTTCCTTCCACCATTATCCCATAGTCTTAATATCCATTCTCGTGTATGTTCCCCAGATTTTAGTCTTAATTAGAAAACTGAAATAGCTCTTTTGGAGCATGAAGTACCTCCTCATAGGTCACACTACATACATCACCTTTAGAGACCTGATGAGACTTGAATCTAGTTATTAAGTCTAGAAGCAAAAATGGGTGGTTGACGTGGGTCCTGAGGGGAATCAGCATTGTGTTGCATGGCAACTGCCTTAAGAAATGCCGTTATGGTTCCTTGAGGCAATGCAGAGTTAATCCCATTAGATGGGAGTAGAGAGATTGCTACAGCTGGGGTTGAGGAGGCTACTTTTACTGGATGTGGGGAGGCTACTTCCACCTGGGGTGGGAAGTCCTCTTTGACAAGGAAGATTCATGAGGGGCTAAATGTCCCCAGATTCATCAGTCTTCCCACACACCCCTTCTAATTTACAGAATCCTATCTTTTCCAGTCAGTGCTTCATTTTAATAGTAGACACCCTGTAAGGCTGGAAGTTCAACTTGCCTTGTAATTCAGCCAGTTACAAGATCCTGTTTTTATTTTAAACAAGTTAAACCCTGTGGCTACAAGGAACATCGTCTCCTTCAGGGCACAGTTTCAGGTCATTTATGCAATGCTTGAGCTGGGAGTTCCAATCCCTGAACTTTTTTTTTTTTTTTTTTTTTTTACTACTTTTTCCAGTGATACTAGGAGCAACTAGCCTATCTGGTTCCTTATTAGTTTTCTAAAACTGTTCAGAAGTATCATATACATAGTAACTCAGTTTCTCCCTTCTTATATGATTAGGAGTATTCAGTGAAGATATTTTGTATATCCCCATTTCCAGATCATGCCATGGATTATGACTATTCTGCTTACTACTAGAAATAGCCAGTAGCATCTTTAATCAGATTAGAGAGCCAATTCCAGAAACCCAGAAACCAACTCAAAAAACTCATCTTTAACATTCTATTAAATGGTTCCTCTAGAACCATTCACATCAAAATCTGTATCATCATACTTTTCCAGATAAACAGAACCAATAGGATAGATATATAAGTACACAGATAAATGAAATTAATGATGTGATTATTAATTTGATAAATCAAGGGAAGCAAAGACCTAAAGTTTGTTATACGTTTTTGGTAGAGTTGGTCAGCCTCTACAAAGTGAAGTACTATATATAAGTACTAGTGATCTAGTTTTTGAATGTTGGCGAGGTCCTGAGCCTATGGCCAAGAAAGAATTCTTGAGCTATCTTTGGTGCAAAAAAGGTGATTTTATTAAAGCACAGGACCCGTGGGCAGAAAAAGCTGCTGCACTGTGGTTATGAGGAATGGCTGATAATATACTTGGGAGTTGGGGAAGGTAAGGAAAAGGGGAAATGTACAAAAAGACTTTCATATGCTAAATAAGACCCTTAGGATACTGGAGGCCTTGCTATTGTCAGGCTAAGGTTGTTTTTCTCTCTAGAAAAGCATTAACATTAAGACAGTGGAGAGTTTCTTGGAGGAATGTCACACCTATCCCACTCAGGAGTGGGGGTGGGGGGGAGGTTGAGGGGTGTCAGCTTGTGCTTTGTCTTCAGCTTGCCTTCTGCTCCCTCATCACTAGCACATTAGAACTAGGAGAAACCCTAAAAATAAGTTCTGTCCTTTCTCTAGCCATCGGACTTTATCAACTGCTGACAGTCTGCTGGGTGCTGGACTATACAGGCCTCTGTTCTTGGGACCCTTACATTTCTGTGAAGGGAGAACAACAATATCTAAGTGAACAATATAATTAATGAGATAATCATGGTAATGATAAGGGTTACCAAAGAAAGAAATAGGATGATGGAAGAGAATCACTAATAAATACTTTTGAGTTCAGTGAAGGGTTAGAGGCAAGGCTTTTTTTTTTTTTTTAATGACAGTATGTTGAGCCTCAGCTGTGGGAAGTCTGGGGAATCATGTATGAAGTTGGGGACAACCATATAAATAAAAGATCAATGTGGCTGATGAGAAAGGAGCAAGACTTGAGATTGTTAAGAGAGTGAGAGCCAGTAATATAAGACAAACCATGGCACAGAATTTAGCTATCACTCTAAAATCCATCAGTGGCCATTGGAGGGTTTGAAGAATGGTAGTGACCTGATAGGATTTCCTTCATTTTGTTGTGAATTTTGTTTTTGAGTAGATGATATAGCCACAGGGTTCATAAAGCAATAGAAAAAGGTTTTGTACTGTTGCTTTTCCTCATTACAGTCTTCTGAGTTATTTCTGTTTTCCATTGTTCTCTTATGTGTTTTCTTGAATCGTCTTTCTTTAATCTTATATTTTGAAAAATTATATCTAAAAAATTTCTTGAATGCTCTTGCATTGCATCACCTGGTGTTTTATCTTTTCTCATTGTCCAGACATTTCTTCCTTGAGTTCTTACATTTCTTCGTTAGAGTCATCTTTTACAGCAATGACTTCATATATTTACTTAAGTCTATGGTGAAATGTTTGATTACATTTTTTATGTTCCATCACTTTTTTTTTTTTTTTGAGAGTATCTTTCATCCATTGGCATATTTTGCTGCTTCTTACCACCTTTTTCAAAGGATCTTTATAACAATGCCATGTCCAGTACTGCTCTATTACTTCTGGTTGAATAGTTAAGATTTTACTGAATCAACTCTTTACAAGAGGTCCCTGCTGGTGGTGTAGGTAGCCTTCCAGACTATAGTTCAAGAGCTATACCTTCTTCTCCCCAGATTTAGACTGTTTGCTTCCTATACAGATCCTCTGAGTTTTGGTGGCATTTCTTTGATATGCCACTGCTATTAAACACATCATCTTGGCAACTGTTCTCTAATGACAGCCTCCTTTAGTCCTGTTTGTTGGGAGTATGTGCAAGGGAGAAAAAGTAATCCAGGAAGAGTCTGATCTATTTTGAGATTTTGTGGAACAGAATGGATGGTGGTGCTTTATTTTGAGAGTTCTTTTCAGACATGCCATTTTTGTATGTTGATGATACCGTAAGACATCTGAAAAGAAATGTCAAATCTGGAACTAATGTGGTGGTCCTGAACTAGAGATTTAAATTTGGGTATCATTAAATTACAGATGGCATTTAAAACATGGAATTTGATGAAATCATATTTGGAGGGAATAATGAATATTAAGGACCTAATATTAAACCTTAAAAACACCAACATTTAAAAATAAAGGAAAACAGAGGATCCAGCAAAGGAGATTGAGGAGGAGTGGCATTAAGGTAGACAGACAACCACATTTCACTTAAAAGAAATCTGAGTTCTATGACCCATGCCTCCAGGCTGTCTGTCAGTGCTCCCTCAGCTTGTCCCTGAACAAACTGCTCTGCAGCTCAGTGATCCAAGATAATTAATACTTCAAAAAATCACTTACTGTGTAGGTTTACCTAGCTAGTAATATTTTTTAATCTTAGATTTAACATTAAAAACTATATGTTGTTGACTTCAATTTTGTATATCTAGTCCAGATCTTCTCTCAGAGCTCATATATCGTTCTACTTGACAGCCCTACTTAAATGGCTAATAGGATTTCAAACATAGATTTCTGTAATTACTAATATAGAGAATACTTATAATATGGAAAATAGGTAATTATTTTGTAGTTTTTTATGACCAAGCACAGTAATAGGTCCCCTCCCAAATGTAAATACATGATACATCATAGTTGTAAAATATATAGTATATAATATATCTGGTACTTCCTTAATATACATACTCAAGAAATAATTCAGTCTTTTACATCCTTTCTGTTTATCTTCATAATCTCTTCAAAGGTTACTTGTGAATAGGACAGTCTTCTTTTGAGCAGTTTTGTTCAAATAATCCTCTTAATGTCAATTGTTGTGTGGTTTGATATAATGAGGCAGATGCCTAATTATGCCTTTCTCTGTATTTTGTGACATTTGAGTTACTTATTCTTAGGGTATTTGTGGTATATATAAATGTATGGACTGAAAGCCTTGCCCATAGCTCACTGTGTTTTCTTCATAAATGTGGAGATTATCTTTTGATGGATAGGAGTGTCTGCTCAGAACTGATGCAATGTCTCAGTTTGGAACAAGTGTCAGCTGTTGCTATTCACATACGTGTTCAGCAAAAGCAAACAGGTCAAGGTCAGCTTTATTTTCCCCTTGAAAAGTGTATCATCCAAAGGAAGGGCATTAAAAGCTCTAAGACTTTAATGACACAAAGTACTTTTCACTTCATGGAACAACAGAGTTATTCAGTCTTTTCAAGGAGTCGAGATATGAAAACCAAAAGCCTCTGTAGATTCATTACATGTGAAAAACCTGATTTATTAAAATGATGGGCTTTGACATAAATGCGTAAAAAGGTACAAAGCAGTTAACTAAAAATCTTGTTTTAAGTTGTACTTAAATTTTTCTGTCAAACCATGTAACTTCAGGAAATCCAAAGTACTGGCCATAGAAACAAAAGTTGTCAAGTTGAGGTACCTGAAATGGTTATAACTCTGATATCCTTGGCATCTACCTTTTTGCCTTAGAAAATCTCTTTATCATGGTTTTGATGGGAAGATATAATAGGATTGGGGGAAATCACATTTATTAAGCTATGTGAAAGATTTTTTTTTTAAGACATTATTTTATTTTATTCTCCAATAGCTCTACAAATATGACAACTCAATTTATAATTTTATGGGCCATCTAGATCTATAAATATTTAGAGATGGCTTTCAGTAATTCAATCAATATAATCAACGTAAAAGAAAATCAGGGTCAGTGGCAACATAGATGGCTGAGAGGTATAATGTGAAAAAATCATATGTGCATAGGCAGTCTTTTACATGTCTATGAATTTCCTCAAGTAAGTCATTAACATTAGGCTGCATATTTAACTGAACTTTTTGGCCTCCATAGAATTTCACTTCTTTCACAATGGAAGGGATTGAGGTTCAGAGAAGTAACTTAATATGCCCCAGGGCACAATGGTGAAGCAGAAGAGCTAAGATCAGATCTTGGATTTCAAGATTGATCTCCCAAATCTGTGCTTTATCACAATGTGCTGAGGAGGTTCTATCCTTTTATATACTCAGGTTTTTATCCTAGGTATAGCTTTCCTTCTTTGTTCAACGCACTTTTTCTCCCAATATGAAAATTTCCCTGAAAGCCCTTGGAGGTATGATGCATTGACAAATTGTGTTGCCTTTGATTGTTTCTGGCTGAAGGACTCAACTCCTAGATGGTCAGCAACCTACTCTTGTTAGAATCTGTGGGGAAGAATGGAATAAAGGCCTTGCCCTACAGCATCTAATTATTATGGGGATAAAACCAATATACATGAAACCATTGTAGAACAATTACCAGCTGAACTCTATTATTTATGCTTCTATAATCAATCTGCATTTTACTTTTTCAGCCTTAGATCCTCCTCCTTCCCTATATTATATTCACTTCATGAAATATTTATTAAGTATATACTTATTATTCTGGGCATTTTGGGGAGATAAAAAAGATGATTTAGATACAGTCTTTACTTCTAAGGAGCTTAAGTCTATTGCCAGCAATAAGCCAAGTACAAGCATATAAAATGGAATAAGTTAAGTGACATAAAACAAATAGGAAATGCAGTGGACCTTCAAGGAAGAAAATGTCCATCTGACAAAGAGGGTCCCAAAAACTTTATGACCTATGTGGGTACTTTGTCTAGGCCCTAAACAGTGTTGGCAAAATAGATGACTTCCGTACTACCACTCCCAAATTCATACCTTGGTTGACATCACTAATCAATCATAGAGGGTTTCATTTTGTTGTTCCTCCTGAAGCTAAAAGTGACTTTAAAATCTTTGCCTACACATTACCTCCCCCCCCCAAAAAAAAAACCCTGTCAGTTTATCAGAGTGGACCACAGAAGAAATTTACCTTTTAAACTTCATTATGAGGACATATTGTGGCAGGGGAGGCGTGGCACAGATGATAGAAGATGAAGAAACATTAGCAAAGCAGCAATAGGGAAGAATAGACATGTCTGGGGAAATCCCAGTATATCAGGTTGGCTGCTCTGCAGCCTATATATGGAGACAGAACTAAAAGACAGACATGGGGCTCTATTGTGGAAGGCCCTGAATGGCTGCATTGAAATAGGTATGCATAAACTTTGTTCTGTAGCCAAACTAGACTGCTTCTCAAAATCTAAACTTTTTTTTTTTTAATCTCTGTACATTTGGCCCAGATATCTGCCAACAAGAAAAATGTGTTACTTTGCTTTAGTATCCCAAATTCTGGCCAAACTAGCCTTAAGATAACTCCCCCACCTTTTAACTCCCATACTGTGGCACAAATTATTCTTCTATTAATGAATGCCTTTTGTGATGTGATTTCTGATACTGTTGGTCATATTAGCATGTGTACATGGCCTGTTTTTCCAGCTAGACTGTACCTAGTAGGGGTAGGAACATGTTCTGTTTTTACAGATTCTTCTAATAGAGGTTAAACGGTTGTCAGTGGGCACATGGTAAGAAAGTCTCAGAAACTTGACTAAAATTTAGATCTGGAAGAAAAAGAACTTAAGGTTTAGCAAGTCTGGCCCTCCTTCCCAACATACCCTCCTCCTTGTGAAAGTTTAAATAGATTCTACAGTCTCACAGCTGGAGGGAGAATTGAATATCAGACTTATGGGTAGCTGACCTTGAATCCAAAAGTAATACAGTCATAGCAGAACAAATACAGTTGAATCAGAAAATAAGCAGCAAAGTTTCAAAAATGTGATGAGGAGTCTTAAGATCTATTTTAGAGGGTCTGGAGTTCACACTAGTGGTTAAAACTAAGTCACAACTCTAAATCTGGAAAAGTCCTCTATTGCACATGGGAGTCAACATCAGAATTGACACAATCCCCTTGAGTTTACTGGAAGATCAATAAATACATTTTTGGGACCCTTAAACATGTGGAGTAGTCTGAAAAGGTTACTATGTGGTTTCTTATATTTTAGGGGGAAGAAAGTCAACTACAATAGAAGTCCATTGGAGCATAAGTTATTGTACTACAAAGATTCATGTGTTCTGGGGCAAATCAAAGACCTGTTTGGAGTTATTTCTCATTCTATAAAAAGAAAAGCATATTTTTCTCCTGTCTGCTTTTCTTTTTTCCAGGTATTATATTATAAATATTTTTAATTTTATAAACTAAAAATAAACTTAATAACCCAGTCATGAGTCTTTATTTTTTATATTTTTTCAATCACCAAGGATATCTATACAGCATATAAGTATACTTATACATAAGTATATACATAAGTATAAGTATACATAGTTGTACATTTAGTTAATAAAAATGACCAAATTTACAACTAGACCAGTAATAAAAACTAATGAGTTATTTTTAAGCACCCCCCCCCCATTCTAGTTCAGATAGTTTGATGTCATCATAGCTATTTACTTATCAGAAGACAGATTTGGTGAATTTGGGAGAGTCAGAGAAATGGTCCTAGATCCACTCACCTAGGGAGGATCTGGCCTATTTTGGAGACTGACTGAAAAGATGTAATTGGATAGGCTCTTCAAGTGATGAGGTATGTAGGCTAATCAAGAGGCTACACTGGGGAATCTCTCATTAGGTGATGAATGTCCAGACATTATGCTAGAAATCAGGAACTTCAAGGTATTTGAGAGCTATAGGAGTACTCAGTTAAATAATGGAACAAGAACCACACACGGGGAACAAAGGGAACTCTCATTTGGCTTGTTTTGTGGATGCTGAGAGCTGTACCTCACCAGAGTTCATTGTCAGCACTGGTTCAGCCCCAGGTCCTAAGAGTAGAGGGGCCAAGTCCAAGAGACCAGTAGTCTTCTCTGGAGCACCACATCTCAGGAAGAAAAAATTGCTATTAAAAAGCCCTTGCCCAAATCTGGCTGAGACTTTATAAAAACTTTAAGTCAGGTCTAGTCTTAGAACAATATGCTATCTTAAGTAGAGAACTTAGAAGAATAGAGGCAGGGGAACTTTGGTGAGGTTATTATTTACCTTCCATACATGTAAGAGAATGCTAAGGAGTTTGATTTATTCATTGCTGTTTGGTGGTGTTATGACAAATTTTATTTGGGGCACAGTAATTTTCACCAATACCAATTAGTGCTATTTTCAAGTTGTGTTTCCTTCATCCAAGAGCAGCTTCTGTTTTTGATAGAGCTGTCATTGGGGAGCCAGGGAACCTTAGTACCGGTGCCTATTCTGTAACTCGTAAGCAGGATCTCCTTCTACAAGGAGATTTTCCCTCTCTGAAGCTTTCTTTGCCTATGAAATAAAGGGACTGAACTAGATAATCTAAAAGATGTTTTTGCATCTATCATCCTACAACTCTATTAAGAAAGCTTGACATCTGACCAGAGTTTTCTAGAACATTTACTAACACACTGTCTGATTGAATTCTACATGTGGAGATTTTGGATAATAGAAATCTGATGAGATTTTTCTAAATGGAGACCCTTAATGAAAAGGCAAGATGACATAATTTCCTCTCTTGGCTTTTGAAGAATCATACGTTCTTCATTTCCTTCTTCCTTCTTGTCTAAGACAGGTTTCTTGACTTTCTTCCAGTTTGGCATTCTTCATTTTAGCCTCCGAATTTAACACCTCTAGTTGTGGTTAATAGCAATAGAGGGAGCAATATATAATAATAGTAGTGTGCGCGCGCGCACACACACACACACACACACACACACACTTATATATAATTTACCTTAACCCTCAAAAGAATTCTGTTAGACCTCACTGTCCCTATTTTGTCAATGTAAACTGAGGGCTAAAGGAAGTTTTTAAGGTCACAGAGTTAGTCAGTAGCAAGCCACTACTCCACCCCGGGTCTTGCCAACATCAAACTCTGCACTGATCCGGAAAAATCATGGCAAAAGTGGCACTAAGTATGTAGATGCTAGTTTTATTTCCATGCCAGGGAATTGCTCTCACATATGGCAAAGAGTACGGGGACACCCCACCTTGGAGGACTCTTCAAAAGCCAGGCTTTGCATTCTCTAGGCTGGGTAGTCTTGGCTGATCCTACATGAAGTGTCCTGTCTTCTAACTCTGTATTTGTGGCATTCGAACGAGGAGACACCCTTTTGTGCCCTATCTACATGTACTCTCCAAGAAAAGTTCTTTAGGGTAGTATACAGTCCAGCCTATGCAAATCAAGCATTACAGTTGTCAGTTAAAAAAGTAGGACTCCTTCTTTTTTCAGTTGGCTGGATTCAAATACCAGTGACAAGAAAATCCAGGCAATATAACTCAGGAATTAAGAGTTGGCTCTGAAATCTGACTGCATGGTTGTGATTCTGGATCTACAGCTCCCTAGCTGCCAAGTACTTATCTCAGTGCCTCATTTTCCTTACCTGTAAAACAGGGATTAAAAATAGTACCTAGCTCACAGGATTGTAGTGAGGATGAATGCCCTAATACAGTGCCAGGCACTATGTAATTACTCAATGCATTTTTGCTTAAATTAACGCTTAAAATTGTTCTTTTCCCTGACACATGCTGAGCACCCCTTGGACTGAAATGTTTCCTCACCACATTAATAGTGAAGGAAGTTGGAATAACAATGGAAGTCAGCACTACAAAATAGAAACAACCAGGGTTTGGGAATCTTCTTCAGTTACCTATTGTTGAATAACAAACCTCTCAAAAACTGAGTGGCTTAGAACACCAGTGGGCTTTTCCCCCATAATTCAGCAATTTGGGCAGGACTTAATGGGAATAGCTCATCTCTGCCTTATTTAGTGTTGGCTGTGGCAGAGTGATTAGGACTGGTGCCATCTCTCATATTCCAGAACCTCTCTGTTGAAACAGTGCAGTTTTACATAACACAGTCACTGTCTTTGAAGAGTGAAAGCCAGTATGTTAAGAAGCCTTGTAAGTCTTCTTAAGGCTTAAGCTCCACAGTTCTAGAACATCACTTAAACTTTCTCTATTGGCCAAAACTCACAAAGCCATCCCACATTCAAAGGAAGGGTCATTAATCTCCACTTCCACGTGGGAACAGTGGCATATACATACAGGGAGGAAGGAATTGCTAGTGGCCATCTTTGGAACAGAATTAGACAGAACTGAGGTCCATCTCCCCTCCTTGCACTTAATACCCAAGGGACTTCTTGGGGCTCCTGGGTGGCTCAGTAGGTTAAGTGTCTGCCTTCGGCTCAGGTCGTGATTCCAGGGTCCTGGCATAGAGCCCCATGTCGGGCTCTCTGCTCAGCGGGAAGTCTGCTTCTCCCTCTCCCTCTGCTGCTCCCCCTGCTTGTGCTGTCTCTGTCAAATAAATAAAATCTTAAGGGATTTCTGTGAGCCCCAATTTCCTCATCTTTAAAACAGCTCATTTTAAAACTATGGGGATCAGTATAAAAGATGCATGTAAAGTGTCCAACACAATGTTTCACACATAAAAAATGCTAAGTACATACTTACTTTTCTTTTCCCTTAATGTCTTCCCGAAGAACAAATCTGTTTTTTTCTATCAAGAAGAGTAATATACTGGTTACCACTGAGCTGCTCAGTTGAAGAGCTATTAACAAATTTATTTTTTTTAAACATTTTATTTATTTGACAGCAAGAGAGAGCACGCAAGCACGAGCAAGGGGCAGAGGCAGACTCTCCAATGAGCAGGGAGCCCCATGTAGGCCTCGATCCCAGGACCCTGAGATCATGACCTGAGCCAAAGGCAGATGCTTAACCAACTGAGCCACCCAGGCGCTCTGGAACCAACAAATTCAACACTTGAAAGTGGTGTCACTACCATGAGTTTTTTGTCCCTTATATTTAAAACTGATGCTTGCTTTTTCAATGGCTTGTTAATGCATATGGCCAGTCTCTGCCAATTGATTCACAAGCCTCTAACTATTGTGTGACTGCCTCTTTGAGGCACGCCCAGGGTACCCCACAGTGAACTTAATCTCTGCCAACTAGCCTGTAATTTAACTCAAATCATCTCAAACACATAATTCCTATTTGGGAATATCATGAAGCAGGTTTCACATGAATGTGGTAATAAAGGGACGGAGATTCACTCTGAGATGGTAGAGTTCCATAAACCAATCTCAATGTGTTGTAAGTCTCAGTGAACAGTCAGGATGGCTTTTCATTCTTAGAGCTATCATTTTTGGCTATATTCTTATAACTGAACCTCTTCCAAGTACCCTGACAGATGGGATTATTCAGTAGTTATTCTAGGTTTCATAATTCTATGGTGGCCATAGCCCATAAAATATAGGTATCTGGTATTTTGAACCTTTAGAAATGATTTTTAATTTTAATACACTTTGCTAAAGTAAAACACAATATGATAATGTCACATACTTTGGCTACAAAACAACATGGAAGAATTAACACCACAGACTGTTAAAGAGGAGAGTGATTTTGTTTCTTTCTTTCTGCCACTACAGCTTTGCTTAATATTTAAGCCTCTTCCTGTAAGTCAGCCATGCTAAGGTGAATTTGAATGATGTGAATTTGAGATCCTATTGGTATGGCATCCAGGAGCAGTTTGGTGGGTACTCAATTTTCACTAGAAGGTGTTTATCACAAATGGTGGGATAAGTATGCTGGCAATTAGAGACATTTGGGGAATGTAAAAACTGAACCTCTGGAATTAGATTTAGAAGTAACTGCTCTGGTCTCAGTGATTGATCAGCTTTAGGCAGTATTATAGTCTTTCATTAATGTTACCATTTAGTTTCATGGATTCAGCCGACACTCTTTGTTTCCACAAAAGAGAAGGTCACTTGATTACTTCCCCTTGATTTCTTGACTTATTTCCCCCAAGTTCTGGGCCTGAAAATCTAAGTGTATTTTAATGATCTGGAACTGAAACCTCTTCTATCCCAGGGATGAGACAATGAGAAAGTCGTACGGTCTCTAGCATATGTTTGTAAGGTTGGGTCTAATTTGGCTCTAGAAAAATACTAGAGGAATCATAAGAACCTAGTTTCAGCATTTGGGCAGACACTGTACCACACTGTTTCCAGAGCACCACTAAAATATTCAACAAGTAAATGTGCTAAAAGAAGTTCTTGTATATGTTAACATTTAAGCTGTTGTCTATGGTACCCTCTGAAACAAACAGATTTGTAAATAGATAATGCTGAAACAAAGGGTTGTCTTAAATCAAGAGTTATTTTTGATTTTGTAATAAACCACATGCCCCTTATTTCCCTTTAAACCAATGGGTTGTCATGCTTCTCAGGCTTTTGAAAGATCTTAAGAAATGTATTGCCCCACCTTCCCTCTAGTATTGACAAGCTCAAATAGCCAAATAGCCCATGCACACACACATTTTTCTTCCTCTTTATACTTCCTCCAATGGTTCTTGCTGAAAATATATATGTACTTAACTGTATTTTCTGGCTCCAAAGTTATCATGTTCTACCAGAAGCACAACTCTAACACATAAAGATTTGAAACGGCACTCAGGAGGCTCCCAGCTGCCAACCTTCATTTTATCTCTCTATCTCATCCTTTATGTTTAGTGTGAATGATATGCAGTCCTCTGTTTTATGACACAAGGTACCCTCATCTTTTGAGCAGTCATCCCTCATAGTATTTCTGGTATTACTTATATTTATTCACTATAGATTGTTTGACTTGAATGAAAAGCCAGGGTGAGGACCATAGAAGAAAGTACCTGTTTCTTACCCTGCTTTTGCTGGACCTCCTTCTAATAGCTGCTTGGTGTTCTAGCACATTGCTAATGAGAGTTAGCAGCTGCCTCACTAGTTCTCCCATTTCTCAGATAGCCAATGGGGTATTACCAATGAGCCTGGTATTTTCACTCACTAAGGGAAAGAAGTTTGATTTTGGTTTACTCAGAGGTAAATAAAAAATCATATCTGGACCATATGTGTGAAACTATTCAAAAAGGAAGGAAAGAAAAAGATAAATACAGTTTTTCCCTGAGGTCCTTTCTTCTTGTCTCCTAATAGGAGTGTGCAGATGGTATAATATGCACCATTATAAATGTAATATGTCTGTGCTCAAGAAAAACTTCCTCTCTTTGCAATGGTTTGATTTTTGAGATTACCAATGATAAACAATTGAAGTGCAATTTTCTATGCCTATAAAAAGAAGTAAACTAGATCTTGTTCTTAAACTTTAGTGTATAATTTTAACAGGTTAATTTGAACATAGTTTTTAGAGGAAAAGGGTGGAATCAGATTTCTGGAATCCAGTTGGGGTTAGAACTGTCAACTGTGACCAAGGTTAATGGCTGCCAAGCAATATGGGATCCTTAAGACTGTTAACAAAACTTGCTTTAAGGAATAAGCCATGTGTCCTTAAAGCCATGCCTTGAGAGAATCCACACTATGGATGACATCTCCATCATAGTGGGAATTGTGTTTCTATTCCAAAATAGACCAAGACAAGGCCCATCCCATAAGGTAGCCCATAAGATTATTGTGTTTTTTCTATGCCAAGAATTAGATTTATTCTAATGTCAATTTTGGAGAAACAATGGTTAATTGTCTCTTTTATAAAGGGCTCCCATTTTGTTTAACCAGAAGGTCAATTACAAAAGTGTTTTGAGTGCCAAGCGTGTGCTAGACATCATATTCTGTGTCGTGAGGACTACATTAGATAAGTGTACTCTTGAATGAAGTTGGGTTCCTTCTGTTTGGAAAAGCTTCCTTAATTCCTGAGAATGCAGCTTTGGGAAGGACATATCTATAGCTGAGAAAAGAGAGAGGAGGAAGAAGACATTGAGGACCAGGTAGATTAGCAGAACCAATGCTGGAATTAAATACAGATGGCCTATACATTCACATAGCCAAGTAAATCAAGATGTTTATTGTTGTTTTTGTTCAGCTTCATTGAGATATAATTGACAAAGTTGTAGGATATTTAAAGTACATATCATGGTGATTTGGCCTATTTATACATTGTGAAAGGATCTCCCCGTCTAGTTAACACATCTATCACCTCACATATTTATCTTGATCTGTTTTTGGTGAGATGATTTAGCACTGTATTGTTTAACTGAAATTTGCTATCAACTATAATCACCATATTTTACATTCAATCATCTGGCCTTATTCATCTTACGCCTGAAAGTTTCTACCCTTTTACCAACTTTTCCTTATTTCCCCTATCAACCCCTGGCAATCACTTTTCTATTATTTCTCTGATTTTGACTTTTTTTTTTTTAATTTTACATATAAGGGCAGGATTTCCTTCTTTAAATGGCTGGATAATATTGCATTATAAAGACTATTCCATTCTGTTCCAAATTTGTTTATCCATTCATCCACTGATGAACACTTAGGTTATTTCCATATCTCAGCTATTGTGAATAATGTTGCAATATTAATCTAAGTTTATAGGACACCTGGGTGGCTCAGTCCGTTGAGTGTCCAACTCTTGATTTTGACTCAAGTCACTATCTCAGGGTCAGGAGATCAAGCCCCACATTGGGCTTCATGCTCAGTGTGGAGTCTGCTCGTCCATCTCCCTCTGCTCTTCCCCCTGCTTGTGCTCTCTTTCTCCCTCTCTCCCTCTCTCTCTCTCTCTCTCTCTCATCAGTCGAAGTTTATAGTCTTTTTTTTTTTTTTTTTTTTAAGGTGTTTTCTTCTCTGTATTTTGCTACATAGATTGACTTCCTTTTGGGAACCTGAATGTGATTCTTGGAGATTCCCTTCTTGACACTAGGAGAAACATTACTATTCTTTGTTTTAGTTTTAAAAAGCCTGAGAATTGTGAAGTGGTCCCTTTCCTCTATTTGGCATTATTCAAGCGTTTTCAACTAGTTAGTTCAACTTGGGTTCCAACAAAAAGTAAAAGAGCATAAGAAGGAGAAAAAGAATAATGACAAGTAACACAGTATTTTTCAAATGTTAAGAATTTGACCAATGAATCACTAAACTCTACCCTGCAACTAATAATACACTATGTTAAATAACTTGAATTTAATTTAAGAAAAACAAAGAAGTAAAAAAAAAGAAAACATTTCTATCCTCCTGAAAGAACGAAAAAAAAGTTTGACCCAAAGATTAAAAAAAAAAAAAAAAAAGGAATATACAAGAAATTCTTTACATGCCATACATACATTCTGACAAATTGGATTATTTCTAATCCTAACATCAGAAAACAAGTACCAGTGAGCGTACATTTTGTATGCTTGCTTCCCAACAAATTTCACAGAAGAATTACAATAGCTAGAAGCATAATAGAACTCCCAAAAGTATATGAAACAAGATACATAAATTACAAAACATAATATGGTTTTGCTAATGCCATGATGGTGGTGTTGGAATGGAAAAGTCACGGAAAAGGGTAAGTCAGCATAATTTGGGGATGGCTTGCTTTTGACTCCCGGGGAGGAGTGCAGAAGGAGAAATATTTGCACAGTGTTCACAATGAAATCCATAGAGCTACCCTTCTCTAGCATCGTGGGAAAATAAGGTTTAGAAACCAAACATATCTGCTCTAAATCTATATGCGCCTGTGTGACTCTGGACTGGTTAGAAAAACTTGCTAATTCTCTATTCTCATATATAAAATAATAATGCTGAAATCAACACTACAATATGTGAGTTTTGGTGAGATTTTGTATTTGTCTAGCGCATAGTGGACACCAAACACTTGTTATTTTCCTTCTCCTCGTTCCTGTGTTTGCATACACAGAGTTCTGTTACACTATAAATTCTTCACACCTTTTAATATCACATAGCTTGTGTCTATCTTTCCAAAAATTACTTTGAATGGCTTTTCAAGCTAGTTATTTATCCCAAAAGCTGGACACTACAAAAACATACGCTACTGTGTGTTTTGTTTTCAGCTTCCTTACATACTTTCTCAAGCTACTTGAAGATATTTGGGTTAGGAAATAAAGTCAAGAGAATTGTTATTTGCTAGTTTCACACAGGGCAGGAATTATACTTTCTCTTGGCTCTGATTTTTTCCAGACAAGCCAATTCATTTGTTAGCTAATCCTCTCACATACATAAATTAAGATGATGGCATTTATTTTTGGCAATGTTGTGAATTTTTCAATTTTTAGGAATTTAAAAGAGCATTAAATACTACATTTTTACAAGATACCTATTTTTAGTAGCACAATGGCTGTAGTTTTTGTGCTTATTTTCACTGATTCATATTCTAGTGGAGTAATAATAAAAAATTGGATTTCTTAAGTGCCCAGTTTTTCTTTATTCGCTAGTCTTTAGAAGAGCTTCCCTCCCCTCCTTAAATAAAACAATCTTCTCAAAGATAGATTTTATAAGTCTTTGAGTATTTCTCTGAGGAACATTCTTGTAAGAGACACGTTTTAGATTCTATTGTCCTATTGTCTTTTGAGGCTTTCTGCCAGGAGACCCAGCTGATTTCATTTAGATTGCCTATCTACAGGCTGCAGCAGCTCCAAGCACAAGAGGGAAGAGGTCCTTTTATTTTCCTGAAGGTTCCATGGGAGTACTACCAATCCAACCAAAAAGAGAAAAAAAAAGAATGTCTTTGATTATCCTTATTTCCTTTTGCAAAGGATAGAAAATTTGAGGCAGTTAAATTCCTTTTAAAGAGCAGGGAAAAAACAAAAGTCCTAAAAGAGCATGTCTGGGTCATGCCCCATCATATAAGTGAGATAAAACCAAAAACATTTACCAATATTTAAAAGCTACTTTGACTTTCATTACAGGTAAGTAAATTTGTCAAAGAATCTGCTGCCAAAAAAGAAACCTTTATACGGAAAGGTAGCATATACACACTCTCTTCTGAGCATTTTTCTCCGTTTTTTTTTTTTTTTTTTTCCTTTATTTTTTCCCCCTTTTTTTTTTTCAGGGTTTTTTTTTTTTTTTTTTTTGCCATGAATTTAGTCCAGATTTTATTTTGGCCAGGAAGCCCAAAAGTCCTCCACGAATGTGTCTAAAGTATAATTTTGAGAGAAATAAAAAGTCCAAGTGAGACAGATTCTAAGTAAATCAATGTAGAACAGATCTTTTTGAGTAGGATGATGTGAGGGTTTTCCTTTTCCTTCCTTCCTTCCTTCCAATCCAAGCAGGTTTGCTTCTTACATTATCTTATATTTCACATGAAATACTATTGTGAGCCATTAAACAGTACATCACAAAAGCACATACATAAAGCTCTCTGGTCTGCGCAAGAAGAACCTTGTAAATTGAAACAGTAGGCTTTTCCCTATAAGCTGGTTTGAGTTGTCAGAAGGATAATTATGTGTTGTTTCCATTAGATTTGAACAGGAACCTATATTCACTACTTTTTTTTTTTCCATTTTGAATCTAAAATTGCTGTGAATGATCATCACTATATTGCTACATCAACTGAAAATTAAACTGCTGTATGGTAGAGTATTTGAATGCAGTAGAGTGAAGAGCGGGAGGGAGACTTACAGTTCGACTTTAAATTGTGGGCCCCAGAAGAAGACCCTTTAACACTGAAAATCTCCAACAAATTCCGTGCTACCAAGTATTTTTCCCCCTCTCTGTAGTCTGTTTTCTTTGGCATTCAGCCACTAGAAATTAAGACCCAGTTTCCCTGGCAACAATAACAGTGCACAAGTCTTCACAAGAGCTCCCTCATTCAGATTGTTAGCTATACAAATAAAGTTCCACAAAGAGATTGCCTCAGAATAAAAGAATAAAAGAAAGACTGTCCCCATCTATTGTGACAGGCGCTAAGGTATTATTCACAGTACCTCCAATTGGACAATGTGTTTTTGTGATGAACTAAATTACCTTAGATTGGTTTTCCACATCTTTGTGTGCTGGGGATAGCAGCCTACGTTTATATGGTCTATTCAGTTCTCTCCTTACTTCCATTTGCATCAATCCTTTTTCTTTCCAGTTTGGTTTAGGGAAAATTTACTTGCTAAGTTGCCATATTACCTTTTAAGGAGCCACTCCCAACTGAAAGTTAAGTATAGCTCAGAGCTTTCAAAATGAAGCTGCATTTTTTTTTTTTTTTAATCCCACCTTCCCCGCAATACGTACATGGGAAGAAAGGAAATACAGCATTTTAACCTGTGGTCTGACCTGTAAAATAAGTGAATTGAGTGAGGTTCGATTGTTTCAAATTTGACTAGAAATCCTGAGGGATTTTTGGTTTTTTTTCCACAATACATTTAACCATATTTCTAAAGGTGATTGGTTTTAAATTTACTAAAGACCACTGATAAATATATTTTAGACTTTTAATTAATCAAGTTCTCTATAATGTTCGCCAAGAAGAGACTACACATCAGCAGTCCTTTAAATTAATAAATCCGCAGGGGAAGTAACACATCTCCCCAAAAGGAAGAATTAGTTATCAAACACAAGATACGATACAATTGATAAAATTTACCATTCATTGAGTAGCCACAATATTACTTTATTTAGATACCTTACTTAATCATTACCTTATTAAGTTATCCCATTTCTATGAATTATATATGTATTTTTTTAAAGATTTTTATTTGTCAGAGAGAGCACAAGCAGGGGCAGTGGCAGGCAGAGGGAGAAGCAGGCTCCCCGCTGAGCAAGGAGCCTGATGCGGAACTCGATCCCAGGACCCTGGGATCATGACCTGAGCTGAAGGCAGACACTTAACCACCTGAGCCACCCAGGCATCCCTGAATTATATATGTATTATGATGATGGTAGTGATGATTATTTTAAAAATGAAAAAATAGAGACTTAGATTATATGAACATGCCCAGGGTTACATGTGATTCAATTGCAGGCAGTCTAGTTCCAGAGCCTGTATCTTTAACTAGTTCATTATGACTAAATATCACATTTTAATGTGTTTTTGTTTTGTTTTGTTTTGTTTTGTTTTTTTAGTAAAGAAGTGAGATATTTTTCACTGAACCTGTCAGATTCCTTTTAGTTTTCTTTTTTGAGAATGGAACCAACTAGTGATGGTAGATCATAGATGGAAAGAATCTAAGATGAACCAACTTGAATATAGCTTGAACCCCTAACCCCTGTTCAACATGGGTCTCTAATTCCCTGAGCCAACACAAGACTACATTTTATACAGACATTTGCTAATGTATGCACATTGGAATTCCAAGATAGGTCCAGGTGGACTAACTGATAATAAACTGGGAACTGAGACTATGCTGTAGGATTTTCAGTTAATTCCTTTCGTTCATTCCATAGGAATTTGACTCATTCAGTCCTAGGAATTCAAATTTGTTCAGTCAATAAATGATTTTTAAGACCTTAATGTGTACAAAGCTTCAGACTTATGGGTATACTGGGATGGCCCAAGTATGATTCTGGCATTCAAAGGGTTGACTTAGAGCACTGAGTGACATAGAATATTAAGGAAAAAGAACTGCAGTAGGAATAAGGACATGTGGATGCTAAGTCAATCTCTGTTAACTACCTGAGTGAGCTTATGTTATAACTTATGTTATAATTTTCTCATCTGTAACATGAGGTTTTCTTACCTCTTTATCTCCAACAACCTCTGATTCTAGCTTTCTAAGATTCTGTTTCCTAGATTGGGAACCCTGACAAGGGTTGTTGGGTTTGGTGGTTGCTGTCTTAGGTGCTTAAACATTTTGACACACCTGTGGTTCCTTTTCAAGACAGATTTTGCCAGAATTTATTCACAGTGTGTTCTTCCATTATCATAGACTCAGAAAAGAAAGGAACCTCCTTAAAAAAAAAAAAAAAAAAAAACACACTACTTTTTACTTTATTTCCAAAGGTAGAATATTTTAACTGAGATTTTCTTGCACTCAGGCTGGTAAAAATTCAAGGACCAAAGGCAAATTATATGATTAATTCCAAACCTCTCACCATAAATGTCACCTCAAGATCCATATAAAATGTGATAGACTTCTGATTTTTTTTTTGCCTTAGGTCACCAAATAGAAGACAGTTATTCTGTAATTAACATCCCAGACTCATGTTAAGGATCGTTTTTATCTTATATTTATTTATTGTATATTTGTGTTTTGTTCTCTGCTAGATGTATTCTGAATATGTTAGGTAAAAACTTTGCATGAGACATTTTAATAGACCTCAAAAGAATGAGCACAAAATAATTGGTACTTATTAAACATAGAGTTAACTTTTACAGTAATACCAACTGTATATACACTTGTGTAGGTGTACTGCAATTAGAATTTACCCCTGTATTGTTCTTTGAAGATTACCTATCAGTTGCTAAGCCTTTCAAAAATCACATCAGTATGCCCACTGTCAAGCTCTGTGATTCCTTACATGCACTTTCCTTCTACTTGCCACCCCCACAATTGGATAACTCATGGAATACATTATTGTACTGTTAGAAGCTCTGCTTTATGTTCATTATACTAACATTATGCTTAGAATTTAATTTTGTTGGAAAAAAATCACTAAGATTTCTGAAAACCCAGGGATAACTTGATATTTTGTATTATGTATGACATGACACCCAAGTAAGTTCAATTCAATCTAAATAAAACCTACTCATTTAGAAAAGTAAGATGTGCAGTATTACTGTGTCAGTCCTCCACAATCTGTTCACTCTCCTGTCCTCACTGGACTCTTTCATGCTTCATGCCTTCATTCTTGGCATTCCCGTTTCTTGTTACTGTTCTAGTCATCAGCCTGATCTTACTAATACTTAGCCTGTAAGACGTGGCTTAAATATCACCTTCACATAGGATGACTTCTCTAGAAATTATTTACCTCTCTCCTTATGTTCCCCTAAAAATTCCTGTTTATCGCCATTGCAGCTTTCTTTCCTATTTCTAGTAACAAAAGGTAAGTATACTGCATTGAGCAATTACTATGGAAGCCTTTTACATGTTACCTTATTAAATTATGTTGATTGCACTACAATTACTTTCTTCCAATCTCCCCCATTCTAGTAGATTTTAAGCTTCTTGAGGAAAGGGGTAGCAGATACTTGTTGAATGAATAAGTGAGTAATTAGAAGAACAATTACTGTGAACCAGTCAAATTCACTCTGATGATTTCCTTCCTTAAACAGGAATATAATTGAATGAGAGATCTGGTCAGAGTTAAAAGTTCCCTAAAGCCATTTTTGTAATTCTGGTAAGCTCACATAAAGGGAAATTGATAACCTTAGCCTCTTTTACCCCATTTTTAAATAGCATTGACTAGAAGACAAAGTATAGGCTTAAATCTCAGATGGATCTGGGATGGCTTTGAGGCTCATCTCTATGTATGGACCTCTGCACATTGTATACCTTGCTGACTCCATTTCCTCATCTCCAAAATATGGGTAAAATACTTACTTCATAGGGTTGATATATTAAATGGGAGAATCAAACAAAGTGTTCAGAATCATCCTTGAATACTTATTTTCATCCTTTGAGACTTATTGCCAACAACTAATAGGCCCATGTTGCATTCTGTACTATTTATTGCCCTTCTTATTACTAACAAACCTAACAGGAAAAGTAACCTGGGCTGTACTGAGGGGCCTCTAGCTCAAAAAGTTAGACTCCTGAGTGAAAGTCTAATGCTTCTTTCTCTTCCTTCTCCCCTTGCTATGTTTGATGTTGCTCTTAGACCTTTCTAAGTGAGATGAAGGTGCCATGGAGTGTGTATCAAATATCAATGGCCAGTGTAAGGAGAAAGGAATTTTCCACTGCACTCAACTTACATGGAAGTGTACCAGAGCATTAAATCATTGCATCGGGTGTGACATGCTGTTTAATAGTTCTAGCACACTCGGCTGCCTGAAGACTCTTCAAAGGTAATTTTACCTAAGAAGAGAGAGTTGGCTTACACCCCTTTCCTCCAGTCTTTTCATAAGGGAAACAACCTAATTACAACTTTGAAGGGACCTCAGAGTCTGTTCCCTTTCAAAGATGGCATTCAGCATTGAGTCACTGGGTATCGTAGCGGTGAGGGAGCTTTCAGAATCTAGTGCAAAGGGAACACTCATTCAGGTAAAGCTCTAAAGCCTATAACTATACCCATTTGAACAAGGTTCTGGCAGTGCTCCTGACTTTTTGCTTGCATTTTGTCCGGGCATCAATGAATTTGCACTGCTGTTATTCTCCTATCTGTATTCCTTTTAGAAAACTCTTACAGACTATGCTTCAGGCTCTTCGGTTCTGTCCTGAAACATGAAGTGGGCCTCCAAAATGACTTTCTTTTTCTTAAATAAGTAGAGGGGAGGTTTCAGTAGATCTGAATTTTAGGCTTTGATGACTGACCTATTTTTAAAAGTGGTCAAGCATATATGGGATGTTTTATCTTAAAAAAAAAAAAAAAATGCACACAGCGCCCCTAGAAATAAAGCCTGAATGAGGTCAAGCAAACCAGCTGAGAGAAGTTTACATTTGAAATTGTGCTGGAGAATTAGCACTGGTCTTCCTTACTTTGTTCTCTATGTGGTTAGGAAAAGACTTAGCCTTTCAAATTAATATTAAGAAACACACTGTTCTATAACTATTGGGGTAAGTGGAAAACTATTAGAGGTAAAGCAGTAGGAATTATAGAAACAAATAGACAGGGTGGCTCAGAAAACTGCAAAGTAGAGATGGTCATAGATTTTTAGAAGTAGAAGAATTCTTAGAGTTACTAACTCAACCCATGATTATAGATTGAAAAAAAAAAATTAAACTACAAAGTTGAATTTTATTTTTTTATTTTTTTTATTTTTTAAAAGATTTTTATTTATTTATTTGAGAGAGAGAGAATGAGAGAGAAAGCACATGAGAGGGGGAGGGTCAGAGGGAGAAGCAGACTCCCTGCCGAGCAGGGAGCCCGATGCGGGACTCGATCCCGGGACTCCAGGATCATGACCTGAGCCGAAGGCAGTCGCTTAACCAACTGAGCCACCCAGGCGCCCCAAAGTTGAATTTTAAAAAACGGAATTGCTAACACTGAAGAAAAGTGATTAAAGTGAAGGTTTAAAAATTATTAAAATTATTTGCATAAATTTTATACACTAAGAACTATGACAGCTGCTAGGGATAAGATATGGAACAAAACAAATATAATTCCTGCTCTTTTAGAGATCTATTGTGTGGAAGATACCAAACAGTCATACAAATGAGTATAAAAACACAACTGTGAAATGTACTAAATGTGAGGGGTGCATGGTGCTATGAAAACATACAAGAAGGAATCAAGTGAGATTTGAAAAACTACAAACAAATAGAAGAATTAACCAGGAGGAGGAATTAAGGAATGGAGGAGAGGTGCATGGAGCATTCCAGGGAAAGAATCACCACCAAAACATCATGAGAAAGCTCAGAATTTTTTGCTTGTGTAGTGAGTAGTTGCATAAGCATCAAAGATACCACTAAGATAGAAGAAGGAAAATATAAGTAAATAGCACTCATTTTTTTCATCAACAAGACACTTTTATTTGTATTATTTAATCTTTCCAACAGCTCTCTGATACAGCCATTCTTTCCCCAGTTTACAGATAAGGGAACCAAGGTTTGTACAGTTTAAATAACTTGAGAAGGCTTCATAGCTAGTGAACAGAAATGTTGGACGGTTGACTTTCAGAATACATTGTGGGTTTTCCTGGAGATGGCAGGGAGGGGGAGAGAAAGAGAGGGAGTTGGGAAGAGATGCTGAAGGAAGAAGCAAATAAGACAGGAATGATGAATTGGGAATGTGTACATGAATAGAGAATGTGTACATCGTTGTACAGGCATGTAGATTCTATAGTAAATTTCTAGGTCAGGAGTAAGAAGAAATAAGGAGTTCAAAATTTCATTCTCTCATGGTGTCCGTGTGAGGGAGGGCATGCACTGGGCCAGGAGAAAAAGCAATTTAAAAATTGGAAATTTATAGTAAGAGTAATTGTCAGGCCTAAATAGTTCCTGTCTTTGTATCCAACTTGGGGGGAAAAGTAAAACAAATTTTCTTAAGATTCTTTTAAAAATTGTGTGAGCTTTTCTCTTGTCTCAGTCTGCTTGAGCTGTCAAAATAACACAGGCTGCATCTTATAAAGCTGAACTCAAAAAAAGTAGAATGGTGGTTACCAGGAGTGGGAAGGGGGGGTGGGGGGGGGGGGGCAGAAATGGGGAGATGTTGGTCAAAGGGTAAAAACTTGCAGTTACAAAGATACATAAGTTCTGGGGATCTAATGTACAGTATAGCGATTATCTTAATACTATATTTACATACTTGAAAGCTGTTAAAAGAAGGGATCTTCAATATTTTCCCCACAAAAAAGAAATGGTAATTATATGACTTGATGGAGATGTTTGCTAACACTATGGTGGTAATCACTTTGCAATATGTAAGTGTAGCAAATCAGCACATTGTATACCTGCAACTTAAACAGTGTTATATGTCAATTATATTTTGATAAAGCTGGAAAAAAAAATCAGAGTTTGGGAGGCTTAAACATTAGAAACTTATTTTCTCTGTTCTGGAGGCTAGAAGTCCAAGATCAAGCTTATGGCCTCATACACCTTTTCCTCAGTTTGTGCATATGGGGGAAAGATAATGGAGACACAGAGATCTTTCTTTCTTTTCATATAAGTCCACCAATCCTATCAGATTAGGACCCATCCTTCTGACCTCATGTAACTTTAACGACCTTCTAAAGGTCTATCTCCAAATAGAGTCACCTCAGGAGTTAGGGCATATGAATTTGGGGTGGGGGGCAGAAGACACAATTCACCTCATAGCACCTCTCCATTTTTCTTTTATTTAATCACTCTATTGAATTCTGAGAGGCAGTTATCACTACTTGGTATTTTTCCTGTTCATATATTTATCTCTTTGATTTTCATTATTATTATTTCTCTCCCCAGACTAAATTAAAGCTTCATTGGAACACTATTTTGCTTTGTTCATCATGATACTCTCAGAGCCTAGAATAGTGCTTAACACAATAAGGACACCAGAGAATATTGGCTGAATGAAGAAAAGAGCTTATTCTTTGAGAGCTTCACCAGAGAGCACATTTTTTGAACACTTCCTAATAATGCAACTTCTCATTAGTACAAGAAAAAATACCCCCTGATGTTTCAGAATAGTTCTTCAGAGGGAAAACAGAAGTGGAGTATTTTTGTCTTCAGCTGTTCATGCATATTCTTCTCTCTAGATATCCATTACTGCATACCCGGAGAATAAAGTGTGCCAATCTGACTTCCGAACTCTAATTGCAATCAGGTTGAAATGATGAGTGAGTCTGGGTCCCCATGCTTCAGAGGATGTGCATATGTCAGGCTGATCTTTGCCTAAAGGGGGATGTTTTCAGTTATACAGTGAGCCCAGCAGTTAATAGGAGATTTTAACACATTCCTTTTTGTCGGGGGAGGAGGAGAATTCTACCTTTATTTTTACCATACTAAATTTTATCTTTTTATTATAAAGAACATATTTCTTAAAATATTTTTTTCATTCCTTTTGAGTAGGAAGTATTGATCAAACTGGCATTATCAAAGAAGGAAAAGCATGAAGCTTAGCAAGCATGAATTAGAGCTAAATTATGGTAAATTCAGGAAGAAGTTGTATACCTCTTTGTGGAAAGAGATAATGAGAAAACAGAACTACAGAATGATTGGGATTATTTTTACCACAAGAACGGAGAAGCTAGAGTGTTCTATCTTGATGATAGTAGAACTATAATTGAAAAAAATATAAATGAAATGTTTGTTAGAGAAAGTGCCCCTTCACTGGGCTCTACATTGGGAGAATGTCTGGAGGAGGAATTGGGATGAGGTTTGTGCCTCAAATCATAAATGAGGTCATAAGAGAGAGAATTTGAATGACTGGTTTAAAACAGTTACTTTGAAGCTTTATGCTAGAGGGTGGCTCTGAGAAATGCAGACCCAGCTGCTGGTCAAGTTTGTCATCTCTGTTCTTGCTGTCTGTGGGCTATGGGGGCATGAGGTAAATGAGACTGTGTATCTCTGATCACCCAGCAAACTTACTTGGATTGTTTACGTGGTGGCTCAGGGTTTTAAGAGATTGAATAGATGCAGGCAAAGCATCTTGGGACCCAGGTCAACCTGCATATCCTCACTCTACCACATTCTGCTGGCCGAAGCAAGCTGCAGGTCAACTCAACTCTCAACTCAGGAGATGGAGATAACAAATTCCACCTCTTGATGAGAGGAGCTGAGAAGAATCATGATCACTCTTGTAATCTGCCGCAGTGCATATAAGTAAAAATGCAGATGCATTTTTCTTCATTTTTTAACTGAATTATGCTTTTCAACTGTCCATGAAAGTTCAAGGAATCTTACCTTGTATCTTTATAGGTCACATACCTTCACTTTCAAAAACCTTAACAGAAATCTGTACTAAGAATTCTTCTTGAACTTAAAGAGAATATATATTTGGAGAAGTGCTAATGGCCTAGATACAAGCATATTTTAGATAGAATCCAGTAGAAAATGTGGCAAGTCAAGCCAAGGGGTGTCTTGTATTCACTATGGATCCTTTGGAGTCAACATTCCAGCTTGGCTTTTCAAGCAGAGATCCTAAGAATAATTACTATGGAACATGCTGCTTCGTTCTCCAGTATCCAAATCCTAGTTCTTCAGTGAATACTGGACTACCAGGCTTCCATGGAAGGATGTCATTCAGTGTTTCCTGTGTCCCATTTTTAATGTAGTCATGGTAGCTACAAGCTATTGTGAATAAAATCTTGGAATAAAGGCTGATGAATATTTTTTTTCATGCATATGAGTGGTAAGGAGGGATCAGAGTCATATGCCTCTTGATAGTTTGAGATGCCCAATTTATCACTGATGCTGTGGGTTTTAAGCGTCTGTCAAATTTGAATTGAGCTTATTTTTAAGCTCCTCAATTTAAAAACAAAACAAAACAAAAAAACAAAACACCCAACCTTCTCCTTCCCAGCTGCAGTCTCACTAATCCTTGTTTTGAAACTAATTAAACACATACAGCATATTTAAAATAAAATTAGTGATCTGTTTGCCCTCTTCTTGCATCTATAATATCTTGCAAATGTTCTTTTGCTTAAGGCAAGTTTGTGTTTTAGGAAATAAAGATCTCTTAAATGAATTCATCCTTTACCTCAATCCTGGCAGCTAGGGATCCCCTTCTCTAATTTGTGTTTTTCAATCAGAATTAATACTTGAATTTAAAATATGATTGTTATTTCCACGATAGCCTTACACGCTGCCAGTTTCCCACATGGCTGTTTTGATCTATCACTCAAGCATATATACTGTTTGAAATTGAAAGCTGTCTTTTCCCTTAGTCCCACCAGAAATACTTGATAGAAAAAATACAACGTTTCCCAGGGCTTCTTCTAAGCTGATTTTAATTGACTGCTTCAGCCCAGGGACAGACCAAAACAGTTGTGATTCCAGCAAGGTCTCTGTGGCAGCCCACTAAAGCATTCAAAACACTCAGTGGGAGGGATCAAGGTGAGTTGGAGGCAAAGCTGATGGAAAATTGGAAGTCATAGGCTTCTATTTGTCACACCAGCCTACAGTGGCATGTCCACCAGGGTTTTTATTCCTGGTGCATACTCCTAAATGTCAAAATAAATTATCCCATAGAAAACAAGTGAGTTATCAAGGTTGACTGTTCTTGACGTCCTGACTTTTCACAAACTCCTTCTCTTCCAAAACTAAATGTATCATTAGTTCAGTTCTGATGGCAGGATAATATAACCTTACTTGGCTTTTGCTGTGTGTGCTGATGAGGTACCATCGCTGAGGGATACAGCATACACAGGAACAATTTTGACAAAACGGCTATTGAAATAGTTTAACTCTCCCAGAGACAAATAATCCCTTGTCAGTGGGCATTTTTGCAACCACTACCCAGGAGATTTAATTGAAAAGCTTAAAACACATAGAAGCAGTGGGGGAAAGTCCCAGGAATTTGGAAATGATGAAAAAGTTTAATCTTCATCAATGAAAAGTTGTTCTAATTTACTCTTCACACTGTGAGGTAGTAGGCTGTGCAGCATTTACAATAGCAAGCAATTAGAAGCCTTTTTTCTCCCCCTTAGCAATAGCCTTGAAGTGACCTAGTTAAAATCATGTTTAGAGTTTTGTGTTTTTTTTGTTTTTTTTTTTTTTGAAGTGCTATCCTAGTTTAATTTTGTAGACTAACATTTGGTTTCTCTGTTAGTAGAAATACATAGTCTTTGGCAAATTCAGGACTTATTAATCAAAAGCCTGAAAAATAGGGTTCTACATTCAAGATTAGCATCTGGGATGATCACCTCGTCAATGGCATGGTCAAGTCAAGATCTAACTAACTATAGAGAGAATGGGTCCGGAGGTGGTGAGAGGGGGACAGTACCGGTGTTGGATTGGAGAGGGAGCCACTGAGGATTTAAAATCCAGCATCAGGGGCGCCTAGGTGGCTCAGTCAGTTAAGTGTCTGCCTTCAGCTTAGGTCATGATCCCAGGGTCCTGTGATCGAGTCCTGCATTGGGCCCCTTGCTCAGTGGGGAGCCTAGTTTTCTGTCTCTCTCTGCCTGCAGCTCCCCCTGCTTGTGCTCTCTCTCTCTCTTTTTCTCTCTCAAATAAATAAAAAGTCTTAAAAAACAAAATCCGCATCCTTCTCCTACTTTCTGTCCTTGCTTCATGGCCTTTGTTTTAAAATGTCTCCAAGTAACTTCTTTCTATTCTTTCTTTAAAAAACATGGGAACATATTACCTCTACCCCCCCCAACTTTTAAAAATTGTATGACTTTAGAAGGTATTCAAGGTATTCACTTTTCCTCAGTTTCCTCTAACCTCCATCCCCAACTACATGTCTTTACTCATTCATATTGAATGATGTAATTACTCTAAAAGACCCTGTCAAAATACAATTTTAGGGTGTGGGAAGAGAAAGCAAACTTAAAAGCAGAACTTAGAGTGAACAAAATCATGACTAAAGCTCAATCCCAGTAATAAAGCTTCAATCTTAGAAGTTGCAAATAAAAAGAGATTATGGGCTAGAAGTTGAATGAATTCAATGAGGACAGAACAGATGAAACTGGAGGATGAGAGGAGATCTTCCCTGAGATGGAGGTCACTTCAGCCTTCATTGCCACAGGGGTCCTTTTGCTTCAGTTCTCAATTGGTAAGGAGCCATTAATGGCCACAAACAAGTCTGACAGGAGTGTTGGCTGACAACATCGTCTGAACAATGAATTTCTATTAGTTTTTTTTTTTTTTTTTTTTGAGACTCAAATGTGACTCCATTTATATCCTTACAAAAGGGTAAGCTTTTAATTCCTCATTCAGCATGTGTTCATTTCTTTGCAGTCCATATGACATTGTTCAAATTTTTGTTAGCATTACTACGTTATATTCTGATTTATCTATTTACTACTCCTTCTGCCTGCACCCCATCAAACTAGGAGTTAGCTGTTTGAAAGCAAGGAGCATTGCTTTATCTTCGTACATCTAGCATCTAGCACACACCGAGGGCCCATAGTAAGGGTCTCTTGTAGCTCTAGACTGGGTGGTCCCACTAGTATTATAGTGGGAGGCGCTCTCATACGGTATTCTTTCCTGATTTAATTCATTCCCTCATTTGTTAAATAATTTTCAAACTCCTACTGTGTTTTTGGTACAGTGCTAGGTATGAAATTTGAAATAGTGAGTAATGCATTCCTTACCCCTGTGGCTTACAATCTAATGGAAAAACAATGAAGCAAGTTATTTCACAAATGATATTTTGAATTTAGTTGTATTAAATGCTAAAAAGAAAAATTGCATTAAATGCTAACAGGAAAAGTAGATGGAGCTGTGGGAGCAGAGAGTATGGTAGGTTCTGGGGGCAAGAACATGTTGCAGAATTGATACTAGGTTCACACCTGAAGAATGTGCAGCTCTTGGCCAAGTGAAGAAAAAGTGAAGGAACATTCCAGAGAGAGGGAGCAGCATGATGGAAAGGCCAAGTTGGACTACTAAGAGAGGCTAGCCCATGTTGACTTTGGGGAAGAGTGGTGGAAAATGAAGTTGGAAAAGGTTTGCTAAGACCAGACTCTTCCTGGCCTCAAAAGCCATTTTGTCAATATGAGTGAATATCCCAAGAGTATTCTTAGGGTTTTCAGTGTATTAAGAGATTAGTAGGATCATACTTACATTTTTAAAATTCACCCTGGCTTTAATATGAAGGATCGAACAACAACAACAACAAAAAATGTGCAATGGCAGGAGGGTATTCGGACGGTTCAGGTGAGATACAGTGGTGGCTTGGGCCTAGGTAATAGCAGTTACGATGGAGAGAATGGACAGTATCCACGTATACTAATGGAATAAATCAGCAAGGCTTATTCACTGATTATACTTAGGAATTAAGGGAGAGGATGAAACCTAGGTTTCTTCTATTTCTTATCCACACGGTATTTAAGCCTCCCTCATAGAATGAACAGTACACTATTAACAAAACAACAAAAAACAGAGGTCAGATGAATTGTGCAGATGTATTTTTAAAATCTTTTTGTTTATGGATACTTTGTTATAATAAATCAAATGGCCATTTTATCGTTAGTGCTAGATACTTGGCCCCACTGATACCCTTAGTCAAAGTACATATGATAGGGCCTAGGCTTTTGCATGATAGAGGTGACAAGATAGAAAAAAAAAATCCTTGAAGAGTCCTTGGTTATTTTGTTAATCTAATCAGTAATATTATTATTATTGTTACTGCCCTGCCTAGTATACGTCTTTCTATGGTTTGACCATAATGTTTTGAATTCAAAGTCAGTGTGACCTGTAGCTTCTAAGGTTTGTTTTAAATTTTGGTGCCCACTTGCACCCTTGTAGCATGAAACACATTTCACAGTCAGCCGAAAAGAGTACCCTTAACTTAAAAGTTATGAAAAATAGTCATCCTCTCCTGCCCAAAATACAAATATACTCACCAGTTCCTCTCATCACAGCATCATCTCATTATCAAAACATTCTGTATCCCACGTAAGCTGTGGGCCCTTGCCAAGATCGGGGCAAGCTTTGGCAGCTCTACTTTCTCTATCCCATGTGATATTCTTATCTTCTTGTGAGCTCTTGGCATCTTATATAACACCTACCAATTGGCACCCTAAACATCTCCATGTGGAGCTGGGAATTCCTCTTTTAACCCATATGTGCTTTTACCAATCACCAATCTCTCCACATAAAAATACCTAAGTTATACCAAGGATATCTAGCACACAGAAGAAAGGAAAAGAATCCATGCCCTGAGGGTATAACTGTGTTATATCAGGAAAGGCTAGTTGCTAAGCAATCCATAATCTGACCCAAAGGCACTATCCAGAGGAACCGAAGTGAGCTGACTGCAGGCAAACCATGAGGGTGGGTTGAAGAAATAAACAGTAACAAAGATATGAGTAACGCTACAGATTTTTAAAAATCTGTTACTAGAATAAATGAAGAGAAGCATTGGCCAAAACTCCTTTGTAGACATTCCTTCAACTAGGAGTCCAGCCTATGTCCCCACTTCCTGTCAGCTCCCCCAGTTTTAAGCCTACCTTTATGTCACTTACCACCTGCTTGCCAATGGCAGGGAGGCCAGGACACCTTGGTGTTGAGTAGTTGCGGGGAGGGGGTGGGGACTCTCTTTGTACCAAATGCTAATTGAGTTACAAAGCTAGCAGAACATGTCAGTGGTGGTGGGCCCTGCTGGAGGTTGTATGTATTCTTATGCTGAAGTATAGATTTTTCTTGAATGGCTTTTGCAGGTCATACTGAAGGTGTTCTTCTGCCTTTTAGGAGAAAGGTATTTAATTTCTTTCAAAATTCTGAATGGAAAATTTCCTGAGTTCAGACATAGTACAAATGTTAATTGTGGAATTCTAATTAGATAGCTATTTAATTTTTTAAAATATCCTGTTACTGGTTTAGGTATGTATGATTATCTTTTAATTATGTCTGAAATGGTTTTGGTGCCATTAGTGTCCACTTAAGGCCTATCTCCTCTTCCCACTAAGAGGCCACCCATGGTGCGGTATGCTTCCAGGCAACTTGAACTGAGAGGATATCAGCTCTTGCTCCATCAGAGGAACTCCACAGCTAACTTTGAGGGCCTGATAGGTTGGGAGAAACAGGATGGTAGAGAGCAGTCCTACTTTTTGGCATGGTTTTGTCAGGGAGCGAGTATCTCCTTTCTCCTCAAGGTCCTTCTAGCTGGACTAAGAATCAAATTGACAAGAGACAGATGACAGGAGAAAACAAAATTTAATTTTGTACACACAGGGAATCCATACAGATAGGGAAATGCCAAAGACCGGCAAAATATGTACCGATGTCATCCTGAACTAAGGAGAAGGGAGTAGGATTCTGGGACTTGAAAAGGAATGAATGCAATTCACAGGAAGATGAATCAGAGTAAATGTTCAGTAAACAAATGTTTGCAGGGCCTCTCAAACAATGGGACGGGGAGGACTTAGATCTAACAGGCCTTGTGAGGTTCCTCCCTGACCATGCCTGGTTCATAGTATAGTGTAGTTATCTATGGTGATAGCTCTCTTCTTGGAGCAGGTCCTCTATCTAAATTCTATTTAGGCTGGAGAGGGGAGAGGTAAGGACCTTTCCTGAAGTCACTGGGTTTTTATTGCTTTCTAACTCCAAATAATCTTCATGCCAAAGCGGCCTGCCCTTGCTTGGCTCCTACAGTTTCACTTCAAATGTCATTAATGAAAGACATGAAAATTGAGTGCTAATCTCATGTGTAGCTTATTAAATGTATTAGATGGTCAATGAAAAAAGTTCTCAATATCCACCTGCGGCATACATAGGACTCTTCCCATAGGTTACCAAATGCATGGGGTTATTATAATGCTCTCAGGAGAACAGATTTTTTCTAGTGTAAGACATACAGATAAAATGAAATGTTTATCCTCTTTTTCCTCTTCCCTCTTCATTGCTTCATCTTGCAAAATACAGCTAGCTAGATTTTTTTTTTTAACCAAATTTAGAGGATATGTTCAAGATGGTCTTTCTTAAAAGATAAATCATGGCAGGGGCGCCTGGGTGGCTCAGTCATTAAGCGTCTGCCTTCAGCTCAGGTCATGATCCCAGGGTCCTGGAATCGAGCCCCGCATCGGGCTCCCTGCTCCGCGGGAAGCCTCCTTCTCCCTCTCCCACTCCCCCTGCTTGTGTTCCCTCTCTCGCTGTGTCTCTCTCTCTGTCAAATAAATAAATAAAATCTTTAAAAAAAAAAAAAGATAAACCATGGCATACTCTGAATTCTCTGGGAGATTCCAGGTTGTGGAGGTGAGCGAGGGATCTTAAAGAGCTACAGACAAACTTCCTGTTCCTTCCTATGGCTGGCTAAAATATGAGCTACACCAGGGATGTATTCATTTGGCAATAACTACCATTCTTCCCAGTCTCTTATCTGGGGTAGTCTTTTTAATTAAGTTACTCTCCCTCCTTTGGTGGTCAGCTTAAATATCGCACAGCCACTCTCTTCCCTAATTAGGTCACATCCATGATACCAAATTTTGTGAAAATAGTTCTGCTACTCAGGAGATATTTCACACTAATTATAAGGAGAATTTGTCCATTTGGCCTTTTCAAAGAGCTCCTTGTTCAAATCATACTTACTGTGTGCCTACCGTGTGCCAGGTCCTCTGCTGGGTACCAGACCCAACATGTATTTAGAGGATTCACAATTTGCAAGAAACGTGGCAAGTGACATAGTTGTCTTCCTCAAGCATGTACCTTCGTTACCAACTCCTAAAAATATGGCTCTGGCCCCATCTCCAAAGGTGTGCATGATCTCAGAAGATTGAATAGAAAAGGTTGAATAGAAAAAAGCTTCTAGGAAAGGCATTCACGTTTCAAGACCTTTCCAGGACATGGTTAGCAGTGCTGGCTTTCTCATGCCTCAGTCCGCCAACACTGATGCTCCTAGTCAAGAGTCTATAAAAATGACCCTCTCATGGCAAGGGAATTTTTGAGGCTAGTAGCACACTGGATTTTGAGACTAGAAGCTGGTGCTTTTAAAATGCCATTTTCCAGGAACAAAAGGGTTTCTTGAGTGTTGAAAAGTGTCCTAATGTAACTGACATTAAACATTTAATTGGGAAAATATTAAAAATTTTGGCAAAGCTGGCAGTTGAAGGAAACTGATGTTTAATGAGTACTTACTATGTGCTAATTGCCGCAATAAATAGAGTCTGTGAATGACTCCCTTGAAGACTGCTGTGACCCTAAGATACTGGTATGCTGAAAGCCAAGTTCCATCGCAGTGCCATAGCCTGATTCACCCAAACGCCCGTCTTCGTCATTATCAGAACAAAGAAAACTCTGCTTCTTGTCAGAGATTGCTGCTAATGCTCCCGGTAATGACCAGGGATCTTTTCCACGGAGGTGTCTGCAGCAGTGTGTCAAGGAAATGAGTCCTTTCATTCTGGAAGAAAAGGTGCTGTATAAATTGCCTCTTATATTCCTATCTCTTAGGCAGCAGAGTCTTAGAACTAGTCTCAGAATTCGTGTGAAGGCAAAGTCCCAGCCCCACTGAGCAGGGCAGCTAGGGAAACCAGGAGAAAGATAAAGAGCATGGATTTGGAGGTCTGATTACCTGGTTTAAATCTTACCTCTACCACTTGCTCACTCCGTGACCTTGGGCAAGTTACTTAACCTCTCTTGGCATTACTTAACCCTGCCATAAAACAGAAATGGTGGTAGCACTTAATTCGTGAGGTTGTGATAAGAATTAAAAGCATGTAAAGCATATAAAGCACTTAGTCCAATGTCTGGCGCATGATAAGGACTCAATAAACTAACTGTTTTTACGGCCTTATAGTATAAAATGTTCACTATCGTTAAAGACATGAAATTCTTATTATTGTGCACACAAATAAGGAAAGAAGCTGCTTGGTCTTGGATAGTGAAAACTGCCTTGGAATTTTTTCAGGTTTGATCTGAATCCCATGCTAAGGGCTATTTCTGTGGTTCTCACTGTGTGGCATGCTATGTTTTTCAACACTCAGAGGACTTGGACTTGAGATAGGCCAGCACGTCATCTGCGCACCCCAAGGTGGAGTGCTGGGTGGGGAGGAAGCCAGATCTGGACCAAATTGTGACTACTAGGGTGTTTGTTAAGTTAGAATTTGGTTTTAAAATTTGGCTTTTATCAAGGTAGCTTGATGATAAAGAACAGAATCGAAGGGGCAAAGCAGTCCCAACCAGGGTCCTAATGTGCATCTTAGAAGCAGGTCTTGAGTATTGTCTAGAACATATCTGAACTATTGCTATTTATTTAACCTTCAATTGTGCTGAGCCATTTGATAAATACATGGATATGTAGATAAGTAGATAGATGATAGATTCATATATATATTTATTTTCAAGAACATTTTTCATAGGCAATTAATTGATATGGTAGGCTTTTTATTCAGCAATTCATGAATTGGGCAGCATCTAATCCAGCTGACAGAAAGGAGGTTAGAAGAGCTATACAAGGTGAGAGATTTTTATAGACCAAAGCAAGAAGGAACAAGGAAGTCCTACAAGGTACCTGCTGATGGATCAAAGCAGGACTACTTTTTTTATATTGTGCAAAGGAAGGTCTTGGGGCCAGGTTAGATGCTAAGCAGACAAGTGCTGATTTGTGAGCATAGGCCTTTCTCTTTTGGGAAAACCAACATAGAAATTTAAGTTCTGGTTTGCTGACAATGTTTTATATATATATCTATATATATTATATCTATTTCTATAAACATATTTGTCTATAGATATATCTAAGTAATATATCTATACCTCTCTCCCTCCCTCCTTCCCTCCCTCCCTCCCTCCCTCCCTCCCTCTCTCTATATATAAATGGTTGGGAGTGTTGTAACCAAAGTGTTCCTCCTGCTACCATTAAAGTCTTACCCTTGCTAGCAGTGTTGGACAGTGGGACCTGTTGAAGGGTAGCAGCTGTGGCTGGTCACTCATGTCGCAGGTCTGGAAGAATGCAAGAATGAGCTGCTATTGCAGATGTGATTGTTTCAGGAACTAGGTAAGGGCCTTCTGTGTACTTAGCTCAAAGCTGCTGCCAAAGGCATAGGAGTGGATGGGGGGTACGAGAAGAGATGACTGTTGGATACTCTTGGCATATTCCTATGTCTGAGTGCTAAACAGTTCACAAAAGGATATATTCTATGGTTAATTCAGGAAAAAAATCACCCAAATAGGACCGAGATTGCATGAAGAAGAGTAGGAGCTTACTTTAATTGACAGATAACCTTTCAAACATAAGGAACCCCCCCCAAAAAAATTTTCTCATGGATGTAATCATTTCTATTTAGAAGTGCTTCTTTTTTCCTTCAGTTGAAATGTTCTTAAAAATGGTGATTAGAGGGGTGCCTAGGTGGCTCAGTCAATTTAGCGTCTGAGTCGATTTAAGCTCAGGTCATGATCTCAGGGTTGTGAGATTGAGCCCCACCTCGGGCTCCGCATTGGGCGTGGTGCCTGCTTAAGTTTGTCTCTCTCTCTCTCCCTCTGTGCTTCCCCCCCCCACTAAAAAAATAAATAAAAAATAAATGATGATTAGAGTAAATGCTAATAAGACAGTGTTCCTATGGTACTCTTTGTCTTGTTCCAAGAAGTCACAAGTAACAACCTCCCAACTAAGTGATTTAAAACAACCACCAGCTATTGTTTGTGAGTCAATGGGTCCGCTGGGTAGTTCTCATGATGTAACCTGGGCTCAGTTAATTTCAGTTAATTTCAGCCGGGGTCTGGCATCTGTCTAATCACCCGGCAGATAGATAAGGAGCCAACTGGTTTGGGATGGCCTCAACTGGAATGACTTGGTTCTCCTGTTCTTGTGCTCTCCTGAAGGCTAGCCCAGACTTTTTTGTGGCAGAGGTACGAGAGAGTGACCAAAGCACACAAGGTCATATAAGGCCTGGGCTTGAAACTGGCACATTGTCACTTGACTACATTTTATTTGCTAAGACAAGTCATGGGCCAGCCCCAATCCACAGGTTGGGAAAATTGATTTTTTTTTTAAATATTTTATTTATTTATTTGACAGCACACAAGCAGAGGGAGAAGCAGGTAGAGGCAGAGGGAGAAGCAGGCTTCCCGCTGAGCAGGGAGCCCGATGCGGAACTCGATTCCAGGACCCTGGAATCATGACCTGAGCCGAAGGCAGATGCTTAACCGACTGAGCCACCCAGTCGCCCCAGAATAGATTCTTTCAATGGAAGGCACTTCAAAGTTCCATTGCAAGTGTTGTAGATAAAGGGAGAGAAAGAATTGGAGCCATCTTTGCAATCAAGCTAGCACATCTGCTATTTAAATTTTCCCTGTACTGAAGGAAACTCCGGTAAGGTTAGAGATCTGAGGTGGATGGTAGCAACACTGCCAACAGTGATTGCACTCAGTCTCACAAGTATGCAACCAAGTTGGAACTCGGGGTTCCGTTCCACCAGTCAGTCAGGGTTTGCTGCATTGTGCATGATACCATTTGGCTGTGTTTTTCCCTTTGAAAAATGACCAGTAAACTCACTTTTGACATACATAAATTCCCGGTTTATAGCCTAGAGATAAAGTATGACTGAACTAGCTCTAAGGTCTCTCTACTTTTTCTGAGGCAGAAGAAATGAGATTGGGTCCTCGTGAAGCTCAGCTTGCACGTACTGGAATGTCCGTAAATGTATATTTCACTTCCAATGATGGAAAATAATGGGGGTGTTTGGGAAGGAAAACTGCATTTTAAAGGTAGTTACACTGACTACCTATCTTGTAAAAACTGCATCTGGGGACTCCAGGCTTTGAAAGGAGAGCAATAGAATGCAGGTGGTTTCTATTCTTCCTAGTCTAGTCTTACCTCTTTTTTTCAGTCTGGACCAGCATCATCTTTGCATTCTGGAAATAGTGCAGCATTGCTTCACAAGTTGTTTGTGGTTTTTTGGTTTTTTGTTCGTGGGGTTTGTTTTTCTTGTTTTTGTTTTTTCCAACCCAGAAACATCTGTGCACACACGGATGTTTTATTATCTAAAATACTTATTTTCCAGATATATGCTTGTGGTATGACATAAAAGGTTTTCAGTGGAAAGTTGGTTTCCTACACTGCTGTCCTCCAGCTCCGTGTAAGTGGGATATATTCCTCCAGAGTTGTCCTATGTAAACATAAGCAGAAGCAAATATTTTTATACAGCTGTTTACTTCTTTCAGTATAAATATGAACATACAACACATATGCATTGTTTTTTATTTGTGTTAAAAAAACAAAATTCAACCAAGTGTATCTGATGATCTAATGGGCTTTATTAAATGATTCATGAATGGGGCAGCATTCCATCTAGCAAGCAGAGGGGAGCTCTGCCGTACCCCATAAAAAACAGGTTTTTATTTTTATTTATTTATTTTTTAAAGATTTTATGTATTTATTTGACAGAGAGAAAGACAATGAGAGAGGGAACACAAGCAGGGGGAGTGGGAGAGGGAGAAGCAGGCTTCCCACCAAGCAGGGAGCCCGACCTGGGGCTCAATCCCAGGACCCTGGGATCATGACCTGAGCCAAAGGCTCAGGTGCTTAATGCTCAGATGCTTAATGACTGAGCCACCCAGGTGCCCCAAAAAACAGGTTTTTAAAGACAAAGAGGGCATTAGAAAAAGAAGGAATGTATTAGCAAGGAATGAATTGTTGAGGCAAGGTTGCCCTCCTTAGGTGAGCAAAAGGGGTCTGACGCCATTTTGGGCCTGTGGTTTTCTTTTTAACATTTGGTTTACTTAAAAATTTACCTTTAGAGATTTCCTAATCTCTGTACATAGAGAGCTGCCTCATTTTACTTGCAAACACATAACATTTTGACAAAATACCTCCCAGCTGCCCCTCACATGGTTTCTCTTTGCCTGTTGACAGGCCACACAGTATTCTTGGGGACTTCCTTTTCCATACTAGGGACTTTGTGACCCAGATGGGTCCTGCTATCTTGATCCATCTCATGAGCTAACAAGGCATCCATCCTTATTTCCATGTCCCACTTTCTGGGATAACTGGAATGCTTTCCATGACACAAGGTGCTCTGCCTCAGCTTTACCAATGAGGTCTAAGACTGACCATCACTAGTTCTAATAATCACATATTAATCACCTTGGACAATCTCACTTCTCAGTTGCTGACTCAGTAGGATTTTTTTGGTTTTGTTTTTTGATGCATCAGAAATAACGTCATCAATGCTAAACAATTAATCTTACCCTGCTGGTGTATTCTGTTAAAAACCAGATGAGGACATCTCTAGTGCCTCCGAGGCCTAAGTTGTAAGAATCATTAAAGGTTGATATGTCAAAGCCTTGCCTTGTCTATCCATTCTTTTTCTTTTTTTTTTTTTTTAAGATTTATTTATTTATTTATTAGAGAGAGAGAGCATGAGAGGGGGGAAGGGCAGAGGGAGAAGCAGACTTCCCGCCGAGAAGGGAGCCCAATGTGGGACTCGATCCCGGGACTCCAGGATCATGACCTGAGCCGAAGGCAGTCACTTAACCAACTGAGCCACCCAGGCGCCCTTGTCTATCCATTCTTGTACCCTGTAATGTACCCTGTTTTGAAGGTGCTTGGAATGAGTCAGTTGGAAGATACCCATTTTTCCTATTGTTTCCATGGTCTGGGAGTTGCAGATAAGACTTTCTAGGGTGTGACTTTTATATCTCAGTGAAATCAAATTTATGTCTGATAAGCATTTTATATTGTAGAATATACTATAACATTTAATTGTAAATTATGGCATAATGTTTATGAGTGTAAAGGCCAGGGTCAGCCAGACTCTGACCTTGAACAAGTTATTTGACCTAAGTTTCTGAATCTTCATCTGTAAAATGAGATTAATAATACTTTGTAGCTCAAGGTGTATTTTGAAGTTTAATTTAAATATTATGTATAAAATTCCCACAGTGTCTGATAAGGTAGTCAGTGTTAGCTATAACCTTAAACAGAAGCCCCGTGTACCAGCTCCTACAGAAGATTTTCTCATACCTTCACCCCCCCACGGGCCCTCAGCTGTTTCCAATCTATCCCAACCCCTGGCTTTCTCTATTCCCAGGGGAATTATTTATGTAGCCTCTCTAGCCCATGGACCTCTGCAACGCCCAGTAGTACTGGATGAAGCACCTATCATGTGCAAGTCGATGTCTTTGGTATTCCACAACTAAGCAAAAGTGTTTTTTTATTTGTTTTGTTTTTTGTTTTGTTTTTCTGAAGTAAAACACCATTAAATAGGGCGCCTGGGTGGCTCAGATGGTTAAGCATCTGCCTTCGGCTCAGGTCATGATCCCAGGGTCCTGGGATCGAGTCCTGCATCGGGCTCCCGCTAGGCGGGGAGCCTGCTTCTCTCTCTGCCTCTGCCTCTCTGACTCTCATGAATAAATAAATAAAACATTAAAAAAAAAACCATTAAATAAATGAATAGGATTTGACACCAGAGAGCTCGGTTTCTAGTTCTTTCATCTACTCCGTAACACTGGACAAAACGAGTCTCAATTTTGTCATGTATTACATGAAAAAAGAACACCTTCATAAGTTTTAACAGAATATCTTGATAAATTTGAGGAATTAGATACAATAATAAGTACCTGACACATGCCGTGCGTCTGTACACTGGTCATTTCTTTCCTTCATTGAGCACATGTGCTTGCTATCTATTTAGTTATTTCCTTGGGATAGAGATAGATTCTGTTTTATTACAAACATTTTGCTTCTGTCCTTCCATCTTGAGTGGTTATGTGGGGTCCAAGCACCTGACGGTGTGTAATAGATGTTGAGTAAACGATACTTTTAAATTCTCTTTGAAAGCCAAAGAATATAAAGCGTTTGATTAAAATGATTCTGATGCCAACAGGTGTCCCTGTCAGAAAAATGTAATACTCCAAACCAGACTAGAACAAATCCTGTAAGACTGTGTTCTGTGAGTGCTGTGTATCTAGCCACTTTCTTTTCTGCCCTTGCTTTTCAGAATGCACCAATTCCCTTTTAATTAATACTTCATCAGATTGTACTCTAAGGTCCAAGAAGGTCTAGGAAGTTACACACAACACAATAAAATGACAGCATAATCATTATTAGTTAATTAAAAAAATGGATCCTAATCTTGAAGTGACACACAATGTACAATTACTTGGATATGAATTTTCCAACACACGTGTCATCTTAACTATTCTTTATTTCTTCCCTTTGACTTCTAGATCAATTCCAGGTTTTGCTGTTATTATAGTGAACATTTCTCAAGAAAAAGTGATCACTGTTGATTAATGAATATATCTGATGGCCTCTCAAGGTTAGACATTCATTAGATTTGGTATGAATGCTCCTAATGTGATATCAGTATCCAAAGTTGAGAAAGAACGAGGATATACCTCAAACCGATTACATACTGACTCTGTGCCAGGCATTGTGCCTCACATTTCACATGTGGCATTTTATTTATTCTTCATAGTGGCCAACTATCCTGAAACTATAAAGAGAAGGGGACTCCAGGAAATAAAATTCCTGGCTTTCACTTTGTAATGCAAAGGAAATTTTATTTATTTAAAGATTTTATTTATTTGAGAGAGAGAGAGCATGCACGAGTGGGGGTGAGGGGCAGAGGAAGAGGGACAAGCAGACTCCCCGCTGAGCAGAAGGCCCGATGCAGGGCTCGATCCCAGGACCCTGAGATCATGACCTGAGCCGAAGGCAGATGCTTAACCAGCTGAGCCCCCCAGGCGCCCCGCAAAGGAAATTTTAGAATGGGGTGGCATTTATGCCAGTTCAGTAACAGTCAGTGATAGTCGATCTATTGGGAGGAGGAAGTAGCATTTTTTTTCTTGTAACCTGACCCCTTAGAACAAAAGCATCTTATGGAAGTAGGTTCTAAATAACATCCAGTGGCTCAGCCATATAGGAAGATTGAGCACTCCTTGGAGAACCAGACTTGTTCTACGGAGTCTAAAGGGGCCAAGGCTAAGGATTTCAGAGTTCCACATGGCTGTCCTGGGGCAAGTGCTCAGACTTCCCGCCTACAGGGACATCTCTGCTTACTAAAAGCATGACTTGTTTGGGAATCTTGTTCACAGATAAGATGTTTAGCAGAGCATGTGGGTTTCAGCGTATAACCCTAATCTTGAAGGACGGCCTTGAAAGCTGGAAGGTGCTTTTAATTTAGTGGGGAAGCAGGCAAGGAAGGAAAGAATTATAATGTCACAGATCAGTACTAAGGTAGAGGTTTAAACAGCTGGTGCCATGGGAGTATACCTGGAGGTGGGGACAGTCAATGATTGATATAAGTCATTGAAATAATGCCACAGTGAAAATTGGAACCCACTAACTCAGGCCTTAGAAGGTTGCATGGTTACTAAAAGGACATCTAAAATTTGGCTTTGATTTTCCTGACTGAAGGATGATGAGATCGCAGGACAATCCAGACAAAGAGGAAATTTTAAGTCAGAAGAATCCACAGTGAGGGAAAGGGATCCAGAGAGAGAAAGAGACAGAACAGTTCCTCTCTCAAAGTGGAGCATTCTCCTTTGTGAAGGGGAGAACAGAACTTAGTTTAAAGAAACTAATAAAACTCAGAGAAACTGAAAATAGAGGCTTCAAAAGCCCATCTTAATGATTTCAAAGCTTCTGTCATTTGCCCAATTATCTACTGCCATTTTCAAAATGTATCTTTGTGAAGCCCTACCCAATGTGGCTAAAGCCATACTCACAGCTTTGTAAGAATGAAAAGGCTTTATTAAAATGGGACTGATTTCCACACTAAGATAGACTGAGAAGTTTGGCCCTAAATCAAACAATCAACAGCAAGATTTTTTTTTTTCTTAATCTGAAATTTTGTAATTGTATTGAAGGTTTTGTGTTGAGTTTGGTTGCAGACTGGTTTTTGTGCTAGTGCTGAGATGATGTAACTTTCCATTACCAATTTGAGATGAGGTCTTTCGAAATCAGCAATTAAAGGTCATGGCCCTAAAGTTTCATCTCTTTTAATATGGTTTCAAAGGATGATTTTCTGTTTCATTCACCTTTGATGTGCTTCAAAAACCAAGGTGACATGGGAGCACCCCTACTTCTGGAGAAAGGCATACCTCAACGAAATGAAATTATTGAATCAAAAGTTGAGAATATGAGAGCACTTGTGCATAAAGATCAGGTCTAATTAAGAAGGTTTCTATGATCAAGAAATCCAATGTGTAATCAGAAAGCAGTACCTTAATTGATACTTGACTCCTATCAAAGTCTCTTTGCATGGAAATAATAGTCCCTCAGTGTTTTCACTGTATATTGATTCTGTATCACTGTATACATTTGCATTAGCTACGTTTGTGTGACATGAAAAGAAAAAGCACATTTTGACCAGAAAAAAAAAAAAAGACTACCATTCAAAGAGAATTGATTCTGCACTACACTCAGCCAGGCCATTTTTCATGTATTCCTTCATTTAATCTTTATAATACCTCTAAAAAAAATAGGGCTTGCATTTTCCATTGTACAGAGGAGGAAACTGATATTCAGCTTCATTGAGTAAGTTACCCAAGGTCACACACAGCAAAGCTGAGGTTCAAGACTACTGTACATAAGTATAGCCCATTCTCAACTCAGAATGCCACAAAACCTCTGAGTTTTGTATTTGAACTTGCCACGAATTGTAATGGAAAAATATACCTTTCTTTTAAAATTCTGAATATTGCAATTGGGCCCAAATAAACATTCCCATTATACATACTCATAAAAGCCATAGCCAGCTCTAAAATTAAGGCGTTTTTTCCTCTTTTACTTCCTTTTCTGAGGATTTTGCAATGGTTAATCCTAAGAGGTGATTTCTTCCAAATAATTTTGTGTATGAGCTAGATGAAAAAGCCAATGTCAAAAAAAATTTTTTTTATAGTAGTTAATCTCAACCAGAGATGATTTGCCTCTCCTCCTTTCTGGAGATATTTGGCAATATCTGGAAACACTTTTGCTTGTCACAACTGGAAAAATGTGATTGTCTCTGGTGGGCAAAGGCCAGGGATGCAGCTAAATATCCTCCAATGCCTAGAACAGCCCCTAAAACAAAGAATTATCTGGCCCAAGGTGTCAATAGTGTTGAGTTTGAAAACCCTGATTTACAGTGTTTTCCCAATTAGTGAATCCTCCAGAAAGGAAGTTTTGGACTCAAACTATTGGAAATGCAATTTATTCTATTTCCAGGTGGCCCTCCCTCCCCACAAATAATGTATCCCACTTGCTGTTGTCCAACCACTGATGGCTTTTCCATTTCAGAGGTCCAAAGATGTTCTCCTCATGGCCTCCTCCCATTCAAGCTGAAAGTATCTGCTCTCATTTTTCTTGATTAATGCTACACTTGTGTTGACATTTAAGTACCCATACTTTAAACCTTTCTTCACTAATTCCATAATCCATGCATTCAACAAATACTGTCTACTCTGCGCCATGCTCTGTTCTAGGCTTTAGGGATGCAGTGGTAGCAATTACAGGTAGGATCCCATTACTGCACATACTCTTGTGAAGGGGAAATAGGCAATAGAGAAATAAACAAGGTAATTATCACAGAGAGATGCTTGCTTTGAAGACAAACAAATAGGTTGTTCTGTTAATAACTGGGGGGTAAGAGGAGTCATTGAGGAGGTAACATTCAAACTAAGATGCAAATGATAAGAAACCCATTTAAAAATCTGGGACAAAGAATTTCAGAGAAGGGGACCAGAAAAATCCAGTCAGATGTTCAAAGGAATAGAAAGAAAGCCAGCATTATTTGATTCCCATGAATAAGTGAGAGTAAGAGGAGAAAGGGCTGGAAAAATTACACCAGGCCAGATCAGGTAGGGCTCATATGCCATAGTAGAAATTCAGATAACTCTTTTTATTGGAATAAAATGTCGTTAGAGGGTTTTAAGCAGGGACATGAGAAAATCTGTGCTGTGAAAGATAACTTTGGCCATTACTTGGAGAATGGCCTATGGGGAAGCACAAGTAGAATTGGGAGTCATGAAGGTGGTTTTGGAAATGATGGGAGATGTTGTGGGCTTAGACTATGGTGGAGCAATGGAGATGGTTGTTATCAGGAGTTACTTTGGAGGTAGAGCTGATAGACTTGATGACGAGCAGGGTGTAAGGGAAAGATAGATCAAATGTGATACCTAAATTTTTTACTTCAGTAACTGGGTGGAGAATGATGCTATTCCCTGTGATGTAGCACACTAACAACTGAACAGAGGAGAAGGAAATGTCACATGGCCTGTTTGGAGCTGCTATGTTTGATGTGACTTTCAAGTAAAGATGTCAAGGATTCAGGATAGGTGAATCTTGAGATCAGCAAGGAGATCAGAGATGGAGATGTAAATCTGGGTGTTGTCATCATGCAAATTGCAATTTAAACCTTGAAACTGAAGGGGATGGCCTGAGAAGTGTGTATATTTTGTAGAGAAAAGAAAGGTACTTGGGCAGAAACAGGGGGCAATCCAACCTTCAGGAGCTGGCATCTATTCTTGATAAAAGGAATTTTAAGTATCAACAAGTAGACAAGAGGTACCACATGGAACAGAGGGCATCTGAAACATTATGCTCATTTAGTGTGCTCTAAACTGTGTATGTGTGTATAGAGAAAAAGAAGAAGGTGGAGAGAAAGAGAGAACAAGTTTTAAAATCATGAAGTAGTTGGGTCACCTGGGTGGCTCAGTTGGTTAAGGACTGAACTCTTGATCTCAGCTCAGGTCTCTGACTCAGGGTTGTGAGTTCTAGCCCTGTGTTGGGCTCCAAGCTGGGTGTGGAGCCTACTTAAAAAAAAAATCATGAAGTAGTATAATAAATGTAAAGTAGCATTATTAATTCTTTTAAAGTAACTGACGAGAAGAGTATAAGAAACATATACTATAACCTACACTATACTGAAATAAAAAGAAATACCCCAAAATGCTTCTGGAGAGGTTAACTTGTGCTGATCAAGTCCTTCCTGGGTCTTTTTGGTGTAGGCAGTAGAATCCTTGCTTTTTATCATCACCTTCATACACTGAATATACTCTCCTAAAACCCTAGTGTTTTTACCTGCTAAGTTGTTAAATTTTGTTCAGTCATGTTTATATTCAAGTGTTAGACTCTCTAATTACCTGTATTAAATTTCATCTTTCTAGGCCATTGAGACTCTTTTGAAAACTGACTCTGCTATAAAATGTAATAGTTTTCTTTCTAGTTTCTTCATCACCTCCAAATTTAACCAATATGTCTTAACCAAAGTCTTAATAAAAATTTTGGTCATATGAAGACCAAGGACCTGAAGGGTTTCCCCATTTTGTTGACGTCACAGTTCACTTTGGGTACCATCAGTTAGGCATCCAGGAAATTGTGTAAGAGTTAAACCCTTATTTTCATCTTTGTCTCCATTTTTTAAGTACAAACTAGCTGAAATATGTTCCCACTCTGTCTACAAGAAGTTACTAGCAAAAAATCTAGAGATGTTACCCCAAATCAAGCAAGGTCAGTATGATATAAATTGTTGCTAGAGAATATATGGGAGCTCCCAGGATTGCCATTTCTTTTTTAATTGCTCACAAATCTCTTTTTATTATGGTCTATTTTAAAGTCATATTTAGAAATGTCCTTTGGTTCACTAAGGTGTTTTGAAAAGATACTGTTCTAAGCAGTCCTTTAGTGCCTCTTCTGCTCTGGATAGTCCTCAAATACCACTAACAGCAATGTTGCAATCTAACCTTCAGTTCCATCTGGGTAGGAGACACCCACTTCCTGAGAGTTAGGTCACCTATTGGGCTTCGGTATCATCTCACTAGTGTGTGTTTCTCTGACTAGCTTGATCATCCTTCTCACTGACAGAGATAATGGACTCAAAGTTGGAGGAGTAAAGGAGTTATGTTTTTTCTCTGTCAATACTTCACCAGCATATTTTTAGGCAAGAGCTGTATTTTATTTGTTGTGCTTTAAGTTTAAAAAAAAAAAAAGATTTTTTTTCTGTAGTCATACGTCTATTTATTTTTTTAATTTTTTATTGTTATGTTAATCACCATACATTACATCATTAGTTTTTGATGTAGTGTTCCATGATTCATTGTTTGTGTATAACACCCAGTGCTCCGTGCAGAACGTGCCCTCTTTAATACCCATCACCAGGCTAACCCATCCTCCCACCTCCCTCCCCTCTAGAACCCTCAGTTTCTTTTTCAGAGTCCATCATCTCTCATGGTTCATCTCCCCCTCCGGTTTCCCCCACTTCATTCTTCCCCTCCTGCTATCTTCTTCTTCTTCTTTTTTTTTTCTTAACATATATTGCATTATTTGTTTCAGAGGTACAGATCTGTGATTCAACAGTCTTGCACAATTCACAGCACTCACCATAGCACATACCCTCCCTAATGTCTATCACCCAGCCACCCCATCCCTCCCACCCCCCCACCACTCCAGCAACCCTCAGTTTGTTTCCTGAGATTAAGAATTCCTCATATCAGTGAGGTCATATGATACATGTCTTTCTCTGTTTGACTTATTTCGCTCAGCATAACACCCTCCAGTTCCATCCACGTCGTTGCAAATGGCAAGATCTCATTCCTTTTGATGGCTGCATAATATTCCATTGTATATATATACCACCTCTTCTTTATCCATTCATCTGTCAATGGACGTCTTGGCTCTTTCCACAGTTTGGCTATTGTGGACATTCCTGCTATAAACATCGGGGGTGCACGTACCCCTTCAGATCCCTACTTTTGTATCTTTGGGGTAAATACCCAGTAGTGCAATTGCTGGGTCATAGGGTACCTCTGTTTTCAACTTTTTGAGGAACCTCCATACTGTTTTCCAGAGTGGCTGCACCAGCTTGCATTCCCACCAACAGTGTAGGAGGGTTCCCCTTTCTCCGCATCCCCACCAACATCTGCCGTTTCCTGACTTGTTAATTTTAGCCATTCTGACTGGTGTGAGGTGGTATCTCATTGAGGTTTTGATTTGGATTTCCCTGATGCTGAGCGATGTTGAGCACTTTTTCATGTCTGTCGGCCATTTGGATGTCTTCTTTGCAGAAATGTCTGTTCATGTATTCTGCCCATTTCTTGATTGGATCATTTGTTCTTTGGGTGTTGAGTTTGATAAGTTCTTTATAGATTTTGGATACTAGTCTTTTATCTGATATGTCATTTGCAAATATCTTCTCCCATTCTGTCGGTTGTCTTTTGGTTTTGTTGACTGTTCCTTTTGCTGTGCAAAAGCTTTTAATCTTGATGAAGTCCCAAGAGTTCATTTTTGCCCTTGCTTCCCTTGCCTTTGGCGATGTTTCTAGGAAGAAGTTGCTGCGGCTGAGGTCGAAGAGGTTGCTGCCTGTGTTCTCCTTTAGGATTTTGATGGACTCCTGTCTCACATTGAGGTCTTTCAACCCTTTGGAGTCTATTTTTGTGTGTGGTGTAAGGAAATGGTCCAGTTTCATTCTTCTGCATGTGGCCGTCCAATTTTCCCAACACCATTTGTGGAAGAGACCGTCTTTTTTCCATTGGACATTCTTTCCTGCTTTGTCGAAGATTAGTTGACCATAGAGTTGAGGATCCATTTCTGGGCTCTCTATTCTGTTCTGTTGATCTATGTGCCTGTTTTTGTGCCAGTACCATACTGTCTTGATGATGACAGCTTTGTAATAGAGCTGGAAGTCTGGAATTGTGATGCCACCAGCTTTGGTTTTCTTTTTCAACATTCCTCTGGCTATGCGGGGTCTTTTCTGGTTCCATACAAATTTTAGGATTATTTGTTCCATTTCTTTGAAAAAAGTGGATGGTATTTTGATGGGGATTGCATTGAATGTGTAGATTGCTCTAGGTAGCATTGACATCTTCACAATATTTGTTCTTCCAATCCATGAGCATGGGACGTTTTTCCATTTCTTTGTGTCTTCCTCAGTTTCTTTCATGAGTATTTTATAGTTTTCTGAGTACAGATCCTTTGCCTCTTTGGTTAGATTTATTCCTAGGTATCTTATGGTTTTGGGTGCAATTGTAAATGGGATCAACTCCTTAATTTCTCTTTCTTCTGTCTTGTTGTTGGTGTATAGGAATGCCATTGACTTCTGTGCATTGATTTTATATCCTGCCACTTGACTGAATTCCTGTATGAGTTCTAGCAGTTTTGGGGTGGAGTCTTTGGGGTTTTCCACATAAAGTATCATATCATCTGCAAAGAGTGAGAGTTTGACTTTTTCTTTGCCGATTAGGATGCCTTTGATTTCTTTTTGTTGTCTGATTGCTGTGGCTAGGACTTCTACTACTATGTTGAATAGCAGTGGTGATAGTGGACATCCCTGCCGCGTTCCTGACCTTAGGGGGAAAGCTCTCAGTTTTTCCCCATTGAGAATGATATTTGCTGTAGGTTTTTGATAGATGGCTTTTATGATATTGAGGTATGTACCCTCTATCCCTATACTCTGAAGAGTTTTGATCAAGAAAGGATGCTGTACTTTGTCAAATGCTTTTTCTGCATCTATTGAGAAGATCATATGATTCTTGTTCTTTCTTTTGTTAATGTATTGTATCACGTTGATTGATTTGCGGATGTTGAACCAACCTTGCAGCCCAGGGATAAATCCCACTTGGTCGTGGTGAATAATCCTTTTAATGTACTGTTGGATCCTATTGGCTAGTATTTTGGTGAGAATTTTTGCATCCATGTTCATCAAGGATATTGGTCGCTAAGTCTCCTTTTTGATGGGGTCTTTGTCTGGTTTTGGGATCAAGGTAATGGTGGCCTCATAAAACGAGTTTGGAAGTTTTCCTTCCATTTCTATTTTTTGGAACAGTTTCAGAAGAATAGGTATTAATTCTTCTTTAAATGTTTGGTAGAATTCCCCTGGGAAGCCGTCTGGCCCTGGGCTTTTGTTGGGAGTTTTTTGATGACTACTTCAATTTCCTTAGTGGTTATAGGTCTGTTCAGGTTTTCTATTTCTTCCTGGTTCGGTTTTGGTAGTTGATACATCTCTAGGAATGCATCCATTTCTTCCAGGTTATCTAATTTGCTGGCATATAGCTGCTCATAGTATGTTCTTATAAATGTTTGTATTTCTTTGGTGTTGGTTGTGATCTCTCCTCTTTCATTCATGATTTTGTTGATTTGGGTCCTTTCTCTTTTCTTTTTGATAAGTCTGGCCAGGAGTTTGTCAGTCTTGTTAATTCTTTCAAAGAACCAGCTCCTAAAAAAAAAAACAAAAAAAAAAACAGATATTCTTAACCATTGCTTAACTATAACATATGTGGCAGATAAACTATAAACACATCATTCTCTAGAGTTGAAGCCTAATCATCAAATCAGACCTGCCCTTTTCCTTCAAAGGAGCAGTAGGATAGATCCCTTTTGACAAAGGGAAGTAGCTGCAAGTTGAACATGACTGAGGATGCTTGCTTTCTTCCACTTTAAATTTTTTTCTGTCTTTTTCATTATTTCTTCTTTGGTTTTGGCAACTATATCAAAGAAAAAGTAGAGCTTTTTCAAAATCTCTGGGTAACATTGGAGTGAACTTTGGTTATTAGTTTTTGCAACTGTTTGATTCAATTTAGCTGGCATTTCAATGAAAATGTTCTTTCTCAGTGGTGATGAAATAGCACCTTGTGTTGTGATTCCTTCATAGCCTAAATTTTTGCTTTCTTTCTCTGTGGGGAAAAAAAAAGCATCAGCTTTGATTCATTTAATTAGATAAAAACATAGGTTCCCAGAATATAGAAGGCCTTAAACAGTATTTTTGAGTGAATGAATGTATCCAGGAGTGAGTAAATATAGCTACTAAAATATGACAAGTGTATATCATGCTTACATATAAATTCATAAGTTGTTAAATTCCTATCCCTTACTATAGGATAGTATGCAAAATATGACCACATTTTAGTAAGACTCACTTGAGTACATGAAAATATATTTCTTTTTTTTTTTTTAAGATTTTATTTGAGAGAGAGAGCACACACATGTGCACATGCCAACAGAGAGGATAGAGGGGTAGAGAGAGAGAGAGAGGGAGAGGGAAAGGGAGAGAATCTCAAACAGACTCTGCACTGAGCACAGAGCCCATCAAGTGGCGCAATCTCATAACGCTGAGATCATGACCTGAGCCAAAACCAAGAGTCAGGTGCTTAACCAATTGAGCCACCCAGGTGCCCCGAAAATAAATTTCAAATGTGATTTTTGGAAATGAATTAATCATACTTAGTGCACTCCATCCTTTTATTTTGTCTTACTCAACTCTTACTCCCTGTCAAGCATTTTGATTTATTATGTTGTGGGCTGAATACTCACTGATTTATTCTACAAACAAGGGTAAGTGTATAACACTTAGTGGGAATATATGCTGGTGTCCCCTTGTGTGCTCATATGGTTTCAGACTTTTTTTGGGCCATTTGTCTACATTGTCAAAGTGTTTTTTGCTTAGCGTCACTTACTATGGTTCTATATGAGATAGAAACTTCTTGAGGTATAAAGGCAAACATGATTCAGACATGTAAAAAATGTTAGTGAAAAGTATCCTTCCTTGCTACTTACACTACACACTTCAGTGTCTTTTGTTGAAGACCAAAACAAAGAATGAAAAGAACAGGATTTAGAATTTTGAGGATGAACTCATTGGTTTAGATCTTAAAAGCAGCCAGAAGGAAAAGATGGCTCACCTACAAAGAATTAGCAATGAGTTTTTACAGGTAACTTTTCAAAAGCAATTGTGGAATCCAGAAAACAATGGTAGAATGAATCTGAACTGTACTACCGTAAATAGCTGTCAATCTAAAAATTTAAACCTGATGGAACTATGTTTTCAACACCCAGGGTGAAATAAATCCAATCATAAAAAATTTTAAAAACTGAAGTTTGTTAACAGAAGACCTTCACTTCGAAAGAATTATTTCAGAGAGAAATAATTGATACCAGAGAAAAATTGGAGATGAAAAAAGGAAAGTGAGCAAAGAAGATAACATATGTTGGTAGATTTAAGCCAATATCCTTTGAAAACAAACATATTAATGTCTAATTTGTAGAAGTACAAATGAGAGAGGAAAAAATAAAAGTTGAAGTAAGCTATTTAAAAGCAATTTATCTTTTGATGAATAGTTTACAATTTTATGGAGTAAAATTTGTTAATTTTCCCTTATGTTTCTGCTTTTTATGTCATGTATTACTTTGAGGGATATACCCAGTTATTTTTTTCCCATATGGATTAACAGTTGTTCCAGTAGTAACTCCTGAATGGCTCATCTTTCAGGAGGAGGTCAGGATTCAAATATTCAAAGATGCTGTTACTGTTTGAGAGGTAGCTAAAGACACTGATTAACTTGACTTTATTAAGTTTGCATGTTTACACTTCAATGGTATCAAGTAACAGAATGAAATTACTGTATATAGATATCAAACCAGTAGGGGGAAAATTGAGAAAAAATTGATCAATCAAATGGATTTCCAATTAAAATTCTAATGTAATTGCAAGATTTATAGAAAAAAGCAAAGCATCAGGGAAAGCCAGTTCATGAAAAAGAGCATGTGGGGGTAGTTCCGGTACCACATACCAAAAATTGATGAAAAAACTGTTGTAGTTAAGACATGACACACTGGTGAAGGAAGGAATAAACAAATAGACGAGAGAATAATATGAGAGACAAAATATTGCAAATCACTGAAGGCAAGATGAGCCATTTAGGAATTATTACTGGAACAATTGTTAATCCATACAGGGGAAAAAAATAACTGGGTATTTCCCTCAAAGTAACACATGACATAGAAAGCAGAAATCATAAAGGAAAACTTAACTTGACTACTTAAAATTGTAAACTATTCATCAAAAGATACTAAAAAAAAAAAAAGAATAGCCATAAGATAGAAGATACTTAAACCATATAAAAGCAAAAAGCAATTTGTATCTCTAATATATAAAGAATTTCAGTAAGAAAAAAACAAACTACTTAAAAAACATAAAGGCAAAAGAATAAAGAGGCATTTCACAGAAGAAACACTCAACACAGCAATAAATACATGAAAAGATAATTAGTCTCATTTTTAATCAAGGAAATGCAAACTAATACCACAAAGAGCTACCATTATACTCATCAAGTTATAAAATTTTTTAAAGTAGAACAAGTAGTCTTGGTGAAGCTGTAGAGAAAGAAGTGTCATACATTTCTGGGATGTGTGTAAATTATCTAGTGGAATTATTAATGTGCACATTTAATGAACTAGCAATTCTTTTCCTACATGTATAAGCTGGAAACAGTCTTATATATCTACAACAGAATAAATGTACAGCATTGATTATAGTAATAAAAACTGGAAATAACACAAATGTCCAACAGGAGAATGAATAGATAAATTTGGGTTCCATGTTAACTAAACAGCAGTGAAATGAATGAAACAGCTACTTACATCAACATGAATTTCATAAACATAATGTTGAACAGAAAAAAAGTCATGAGAATAATACATTTGCTTGGATTCTCCTTATATAAAATTCAAAAATATGCAAAACTAAACAATATTTCAGGCTCCATACATATGTATTATAACTATGAAGGAATGCCAGGGAATAAGTTCTGAATGCTGATGACCTATCAGGGGAGAGGAGGGAATGGCTTCATAAGAGGCTGCAGCGATACATGAATTACTGCAGTGATACATAAATTGTTTCTTAATGTAGGTCTTCTGTTAGCGCCTTCCATGCATCTTATATATAATACATTAAATATGATTTCATAAGTATAAAATTTTCTGTAATTTAAAAGAATAAAAAGTTACATTGCTCATTCCCCACCTTTCTCATTTATCCTCATATAAAATACTATCAAAATAAAGTGAATGCATTACAAAGCTTCTTTTAAAGTTTATTAAAATCAACAGTGTTAATCTTTTTTACTAGATAGATTGCTACATTTTTCCAGGAAAAAAAATAAAAAACAATATACAGTACATACACCTGTCATTAATTAGTACATATATTTGGCCTTGAGTAGGGCACTCTTCTCTCCAGGACTTAGTTTCTCCACCTGTCAGTTGAGGTGCTTGGATCAACAGACTCAAAACAGTTTTTCCTGTAGTAAGTTTCTTTGTACCCATCTGGTATATAACTTGAATGCCCTCTCCACCAGGCAGGAGCACACATTACAAAATGTGGTGTTCTGCAAGGCAATTCCATCTTTCATCGCTATACCTGCAGTGCCTAGGTGAAATACCTGGCATTTGGAAGACGGTCAAAATAAAGGTCAAAATAAAGGATTGTGGCATTATATGCTAATGCATGTTGGGCATGCTAAAATCTCATCATATCCGGAAAGTCATTATAAAAGAAATTGGATGGTTTTATACCACCATGGCAGGGATCATGGGTAATAAAGTATCAAAAAGATGAAATATTAGTCAATTTCAAGATACACATTTTTCACATTTTGACTTCTCTGAAGTCAAGGTAGGACTTGCACTAGATGAGACCTTGTCAGCTGTTGGCAGGCAGAAGTTGGGATGCAGTTGCCATCGCCTGATTATAAGCAAACTAAGTAATTATTCTGAGTGGCATGATAAACAACAGAATTCCCTTGATGCTTCAGTCAAGAAATTATTTAAGGAAAGAATGAGTCCTCCTTGTCCTCTGACAAGCATCCATTGACATATTCTGATATTATCAAGAAAATCCAGCTTCAAAAATGGTAAAATAGATATCCTGGTATTTCAGAAGAAAATCTTGGAGACATACATTGTAGATCACTCTTTTCTTTTTCTTTTTTAGATTTTATTTATTTATTTGGCAGAGAAAGAGAGAGAGCACAAGCACGGAGAGCAGCAGGCTTCCCACCAAGCAGGGAGCCTGATGTGGGGCTCGATCCCAGGACCCCAGGATCATGACCTGAGCGAAAGGCAGACGCTTAACCGACTGAGTCACCCAGGCACCCCTGAAGATCACTCTTTTAAGAAAATCTCCACAAGGGGTGCCTGGCTAGCTCAGTCAGTAAAGCATAGGACTCTTGATCTCAGGTTTGTAAGTTTGAGCCCCATGTTGGGTGTAGAGATTACTTAAACATAAAATGTTTAAAAAAAGAAAGAAAATCTCCATCAAAAAAATGTTCTTTATGGCACAGAGATGAAGACTGACTGGAAAAACAGAGATAAAAAAATCTGAGTTGAAAAATAAGTCAGAAGGGTTGGATGCTAAATGTAAATAGACTTGAGGAAAACCTTAACCAAGTATGCAGCTTATACTTTTTATATAGAAACCAGAGGATATTTTTTTTACAAGTCTGTTCTAGTTATTGATGCTATCAAGACTTAAAGGGTTAATTCCCACCCACCCTTAAATCAATTATAGAAACTGGGAGCCAGGAGAGGACAGCAGAGAACTAACCCAAAGAGTTTTGTTTTGACTATATAAAGGGCACTTCATATATATATGAACTTACAGAAGCCCCACAGCAAAACTGGGGCAGGCCAGTCATTTCTATCCTCATTTAATGGACAAGGAAACAAAGGCTCGGGTAAAGTAAGGAGTTTGAGGAAGTCCAGCTAAGGGATGGTCTTTGCCTTCATCTAAGAAGGAGAGTTGGACTTGCATTCTTTTCCTTCAAATGCTGGTAAAACCTTTGAGAAGTTTGGTGGGTGGTCAGGAGGAGAATTGGAGATGGGGTCTGTTGAGATCCAGATCAGCTAAGCCCAGAAGCAGGGTGTGTGGTGAAGATGCCATGGATCAGGATGAAGATGTGAACTAAGCAGTCAAACCAAAGACCAAGGGAGCTTAAGTAAACACCAAGCCAATCCGTGATCACTAGTGAGCAGGAGACAAGTCTGAACTGAATTTAGATACGGGCCAGTGAAGAAACCCCAGATGGCGAGTTGTGCTAGGAGTGGCCTAAAAGCACGTCTCAGTCCCTGCCCTCTCTGGTCTTTAAGTGGCTTAGCCTCAAACATATAGAAAAACAGAAAAGCTCCTGGCCCCTAGGCAATATCTGAGTGAGGCTCCAGGGTATTTGGTACTGGTGAAGATATAAATGAAATGAACAAAAGATACTGGCTGTGTTTCTACCTCCCTTCCTAGCCCTTAAAAAAAAAAAAAAAAAAAAAATCCAGAGGGAGAGTTTCTGCTTCATTTACTGAGTGGTTATAGTCTAAAACTGAAGTCAGGAAATGGAATATTTTGAAGCCCTACTAGGAAGGCATATATGTTCTTCACTCCAAAGAAATTACACTAGACCTTTTGGCCTGATAGGTGTAGTCTAGGTGAAGTATTACTTTGTGTTGTCCAGATTCATTTCTTGATTGAGCAGTCACTTCACAAAGTGAGCTCCGTGGTTGGGATTTTGAAGGCTTTTGCGTCTGCTGAAGCTCAGAGATAGGGAACGTTCTGAGACAAATGGGTACAAACTCAACTTAATATTCTCCTGCGTGGCCTCCTCTTGGGAACATCCCTGAAGAGGAAGGTTGAAAGGTGTGTCTACAGCTGTGTTTTCTTAGGGAAGGTGGCTCTCAAAATGCAGAATAAGGAAGTCAAGCTTCCAGACTCCATCCACAGTGCATGCAAGACAGCAACAGCAAATGTCAATACATATTTAAGGGACTTGCCTGAGTATATATTTTCTGTTTGGTCTTTAAGTTAAAGGCATTAGCCAATCTGTTCTTCCTGTGATAGCTTCCATGGACACACCTTGAGCTTTAGCTCCCCTCCTTCAGGATGCCATTTGTAATATTTCTATGTTTGGAATTATCCTTTGCTAACTCAACCAACATTGATCACTTACTATATGTCAATAACTATTCTAGGCACTTAATACACAGGGACAAAAATCCCTTTCCTCAGGGAACTGATAGTCTGGTGGACACTCTAGTCTCTCCTTTTCTTTCTTGCTTATATCTTCATTCCACCAGTCTTCCAAACTTCACCTCAAGAGCTTCTCCTTATATGAACATTTTTCTGCATTTTATTTACCAAGAACATTCTGTGTGTCCTCTGAAATTCTGTACCACTTTCCTGCCTTTGCTGCTCAGATGGCTTTTTATTGTTTGCTGCCCTGTACTGTAGGGGTTTTTTGCATGGGTTCTTCCTAACTGCCTGTTGCTGGAGGGTAAAACGTCCTAGAATATAAGCTTCAAAAGGGTAGCATGATTCAGTATGTTGTATTCACTGCCTGTTCTCAATAACTAGTGGACAGATAGCAGGTTCTCTATAACTAATTTGCATGAATGAATGCCTTTGTATCCCTCACATTATCTTGCTTGTTATAGAGAATTGGATTTGCATTCAAAAGTCCTGGATTTAAAACTAAGCTCAAAGCTGACTTTGCTTCTCAGAGACTCAGCTTCCTATAGAAGATGGAGATAAGATTACTGTTTTATTTACATTACAGAATTGCTTTTGAAGATCAAATAAGTGTGATATACATGGAAAAGAACTTGTTTGTACACTGCTAAATGAGTAAAAGTTATTACAACTAAGCCCATAATGATGACTGTTGAATGAATGAATGAATGTATTTTAGGCTGAAGGTTTGTGCCCCCCCCACCCCACCCCCCCAAAAATTCATATGTTAAAGCCGTAATTCCCAACGTGATGGGATTTAGAGGTGGGGCCTTTGGAAGGTACTTAGTAATTGTTAGATGATGTTATGAGGGTGGAGCCTTCCCGATGGGATTAGGCCCTCATAAAAAGAGTCATGAGAGACAGCTCCTCTCCCCTTCACTTACCTCACCTCATGTGGGCCACAAACAAGTCATATGAGCACACAGTGAGACAGTGGCCACCAGCAAGCCAAGAGAAAAGGGTCCAGCATAAAATCTACCTTGCCAGCACCTTGATCCTTAGACTTCCCAGCCTCCAGATCTGTGATAAATCTCTGTTGTTTAAGCCACCTGGTCTATAGTAGTCTGTTAGGGCAGCCTGAGCTAAAGCAACAGTGCCTGTAGGCATAAGAAGGAAAAGATAGGATTTCATGAAGTCTGAGCAATTTAGGGATTCAATCAAGAGGTAAATAAAGGCAATCTGAAGGTGACAGGGCTTCAGTCATTTCAGAGAATTAATTGATGCTTAAAAAGTGCTATGCTGCAACTTTATTGAGCCCATTTCCTGAGATCAGCTTTCTCCTAAATTCAGGGCATAATGGAAAGAATTAAACTGTGTATTAAGAGACTGAGGGTCTCAGCAGGTGTCTCTGGGCAAGTCACTTTAACTCTCTGATCCTCTATTGTCTTAACAATGAAATGAAGATTAAAATGCCCAACGCATCTACCTCCTAGTCTTGTTGTGATGATCACGAAACTTTGTGTTGATAAATGACTTGTAAATTATTAATTGCCAATAAAATGTGAGGTATTATTAGTAATAGCGTGCTATTAAAGACTCAGGGTTTGTGCCACATCCTTTGCTTCTCAGAATTAACTTTCTTGCTCAAAATGTACGTGTGATCTAGAAATTCCTAGCATCCTGGAATTTAATGAGTGCATTAATTTTTCAGTCCACACAACAATCCTGTGAGCCATGTTTGGCAGGGAAGAAACTGTTCCACAGAGGCAAAGCGAATTGTCCAGGGTCACACAGCTTGCTGATGGCACAGCTAGGTTTCCAACACGCATTTAATAACTGCAGATAGGGAGCTCTTTCCATGAAAGCACAAAGATCTGAGCTCTCTTATTTTCAAATACAATAGGTTTTATTGTCAATGAGACCTTGTTTCTCTTATTATCATATTCAATCCAGTAATGGTAACATCTGAGGTTTTATGAAATCTTCTACTACCTTTCAGTGTAAGTTTTAGTAAATGTGCGATATTCTTAGTGGCAACTTATTTTCCAGGTGCAATTTAACAATGGGTCCCTGGAGATCAGATTGGCAGGGTACCCATCTTGCTGATAGTTAATTTTTCACAAAGATTTTTAAATGGCCTGTTACTACAAAAATATTTTATGCTTGTTAATCTCAAAAAAAAAAAAGGGGGGGGGGTGTGATCGTGCATCTTTTGAAACTTTGAGTGCTGACATAAAAGAAGAAGCCTGAGGTTCATATTCCTTATCTGTCGATATTAGTTATTAAGTAGATCACAACATAGGTAGTGTCGTCTAGATTTAAATCTCTTTAGATCTCTAGAGGAAGGATGGTGATGAGGTGTAGAAGTTTAAAATCAGCTATTGGCTTTTGAATATAGTCTGTAGAAAGCATAGGGTAGAAGTTAAGAAATTATTTCACCAAGCACCATTCTTCTGCAGAAGAGGAACAATAGCAAGCAAAAGACATTGATGACTTCAGAGAAACATGAATAACACATTATGGCTCAGATTATATTGACAGCCTAGCCTGACTCCCAGGAATTGAGAGCAAATTTGGTATTCAGAAGCCAGATGGGTTTCTTTAAGACCCCTTCTATTTTTTAAAGATCTTGTTAAGTTAGCCTTGGAGGAAGAACAGAAGATATTTCTTCCTGGAGTGAAATTAATCTTCCTCCTACAGTCTTGTCATTCGATGGCAGTTCAATAAGGGGAGACTAAGCTCAGGACTTCGAGCGTAATATGGAAAGGGACCAGGCTCAGTCCTCAGGAGCATTCCTATTCTGCTAGCTAAGGTTTCCACCTGGGAAGCCCCAAAGGGGCTGACTGAGGTCATGATACAATTTCAGGACCACAAGGAGCAAAAGCTTTTCCTCTAAGCATGAGATCATGGCCTCTTACTGAGATTGCCTCGGTGCCACCCCAGAGCATAGATTGAAATAATTGTGATTAACAAGCATATAAAAGCCAGGGTCCTCGGTATTCCTTTGCCCAAACGAAATACAAGCCAGCCATTTATATTTCTCAGGCTTTGTTCTCTCCTGGATCACAAATACATTGAGAAAATGATACGTGTTTGCTGATCTGATAATCAAAATTATGGAGAAAATTAAGGCTCTCCCTGTAGTACCCAGCCAGCAAGTTTCATTTGCTTAAAGATTAAGGTAAATTAAGGGAGCAGGGTGCTGGTTTTGCCACACTGAAGGCCAACGGGGGCTTTGAACAAATCCAACTGCTGCCTCCTGGTACAGGACACATGTCTCAGATGTGCTATTCTGGACATAGTAGGAGCCACACAAGAACCTCTTTGGCTAGATTTTATTTTTGATAGGTTGTCAAGATCTGTATCCAGAATCTGACTGCACTTAAGTGGACATGTGTGCATATGTGTACAATGGAGTCACAGTTCTTTCCTGTACTTGCGAACAATTGAGGACGGCTCTGTTTAATTTTTGAGCTGCTGTGATAATTTTCTTGTTCATCAGATTCAAAACCTTATCCTCATCAGTATCATCCTCCTCTTCATCATCATCACTAACAAACTGAGCCCTTTACATGAAGATAAAGGTAGGTAGTAGTAGCCTCATTTTATAGGTGAGGTAACTGTGGTTTAGGGAGGGTAAGGAGGTTTTAAAGGTTACATGGAAAATTTTGGCAAAGACCATGTTCAAAATCAGGGTCTATGGATCCACAGGTTTCACAGTTTACCATCACACTTGATTGCATCCAACACATGCCCGCCCTTGGAAGACTTGAAATCTGAGAATTAATGGTGGAGTTTTGCTTTAGCTAGTAACCGCCACTATCTTTAATCCGACCATCTTGGACCTTCAGAAGCTGTGTAATTTGAAAATAAATAGATATTTTATATCATAAATATAGTATATGTAAAGGTGATAAAGATCCTACTGCATCAAATGTAAATCATTGTCCTTTCTATCACCCAGCTCTGAAATAAAGGCTTGTGGGTGTTTCCTGCCCACCCCCCTAACACCCTCATTCACAGTAACCTCTTTTTAGGCCATTCATACCCTTATTCAACAAATATTTTGGGAAGCACTTGATTTGTATCAGGCCCTGCTCTAGGAGCTGAAGAAATGGCAGTGAAAGAACAAATGCAAAGTCGCATCAGAATACAGAAGAAAGGGCAACCCTCTCAGGTTCCCTCCCTCTTTGGGAGATTTGTACTATTGCTCAATAAACTTTGCTGCCCACCAAAAAAAAAAAAAAGAAGAAGAATACAGAAGAAAAATGTGATGATTAAAATTGATCTTGAGACAGTGATTGGTTTATTTTATTTCAAGTCCAGAAAAACCAACAGCTTTCTCTCTCCCCATCTCACTCTGAAGCAAATCACACCCACAGTTGGGGAGGTGCATATTCAGCATGCAGGCATTATGCTGGGTTCTGAGGAGCCATTAGAAGAAAACAAGTCTTGTCCTCAAGTAGCAAAGGTATGAATGCTGTGCTTCCAAGAATTAGGGTTTTTCTAAGCCTCTTTCTAGGATTCATTCTTTATAATCATTAATACTTTAGCAAATCACTATTTGATATATTCATGAAACCGTGCGTTTTCCACGTGTTCTATGGCGTAAGTCTTCAGGGATTAGTCATTTCCACTTGTCAGTGCCATGCCTAGCAAGATCTGATGCAAAAAGCATTTCCCTAGCAGGCCAGTTGGCAAAGGCACGAGGTTAGGTTTTGTTCAGGCAAACAGATTAGCCCTCTAAGGGTTAATTAGGAAGAGAGCCCCTTTCAGGGCCCGGAATTGTTTACTTCAATCGTTTTCACGCAAACTGCCATGTTTCACTTGGGTACTAATTGTGCCTGATGGACCCATTATTTTGTAATCAGAGTAGTTCCTTAGCTAGCTCTCTGGGGGTTAATTAAATGGATGAGGTAGTGCCCCGGATATTACTAGCAGACAGGACCACTTGAATTTCTCACCAACCGCATTGGAGAAAGTCCTGTTACTATGAACAGTCGGGTTCCCCAGCACCAGTGGTGCCTTTCACAGCTGGAGTTTATTAGGTTACTATACCAAGACAAGCCCAGCTGATCCATCACTACAGGCCTGCATGGCTTGGCCCTGTTTCGGAGCCGAGGACTTGTGCCAGTGGATTCTGGAAACCCAACCTGCATACAGGCAGCCGTATTGACTGTAAAAGATGATTCCTGCCCCAGGTAAAATGTGTACACCTCCTGGAAATGTCAGTGTCTTCAAGCTGAAGACACTTAAAAGCTAGAAGAGTGGCAATCTACCCTGGGACACTATACTAGACCCAGCAAGAGACCACAATGATTGGTAAGGTGATTAGGCATTGCTCTGATGTTAAGCCACTGCTGTGGCCAAAGGGGGCTGACCTTGTAATCTGCCAGTTCTCTTCCCTTCATGTTTTTTCCCCCTCCTGAATTTCTAGCTCAAGACTCTTTGTGTAAAATGATCGCACATTATTTTTTGTCTCATGTTATTTTTTTATTTTGCAACAAGCCTACTGGGATATAATAACCAGGAGAGAGTATTGTGTATTGAGGCGTGAATGAGGAAACCATAGATTCTAGAGCTCAAATATCTAAGCCCTTCTGCATTTGGGACCATTGGAGAAAGCGGCAACCCAGAAAAGGATTTTTTTTTCTTCTACACCAGGCTTTATACTGAGACCGACAATAGCAATTATAATGAAGCCTTTCTGTTGCATGTAGAAATGTCTCAACTACAGTCATAGGTAACTTAGGAAAATGGTCTTAAAGGTTTTTTTGGAGTTAGCTCTCGCATAGGGTGTTGATATCAGGAGGACTGTGGTTGTTTGCTGGTAGAAAATGTAATATGATGGGAAGTGCACATGCTGGAGTGTGACGACCTAAATTCAGTTTTTATTTCTTCTGTGTATTAGTTGCATGACTGGGGCCACTCACTTTACTTTTGAGTCTCAATTTCCTTATCTTTAAAATGGGAATCTTTATACTGACCTACTTTCTGCCAAAAGATTATTGTAAAAATCAAGCAGAGCAACTGCCATATCTTACATGCCTCAATTAATACTATGTAAATGAAAGACTGACTTGATTGAAAAATATATATATCCCAGAAAAATGTTCCAGAAGTATTAAGCATTAACAATCATGAGTAATATGTAAGGCTTAAAAGCAAAAGAATCTGTAGTGATGGAGGATATTTTATTATATTCCTCCATTTCTATACTCAGAAACAAAAAAGTATGACTTGTTCCTAGCTATCTTCTGCAACTTGTGTATTGTTCCAGAAATGAACTTTATACTGAGGTCTTTTGCCTTGGTTCTATGATAGCCTTCTGTCAGAGCAAGAAAAATGTCAGAGCAAAGTTCTGTCCCTCTGCAGTGGGTAGAACTTGCAGTGTAGCATTAGGAGTAAAGGTAGTACCAGAAATCTATTAGGTATGTAAAATGTCCAGAATAGACAAATCTACAGGGACAGAAAGTAGATCAGTGGTTGCCAGGGCTGTGGGTGGGGGGAGGTAGGAGTGGAATGACTGCTAATGAGTACAGGACTTTTTGGGGAATTGGTGAAAATATGGTGATGGTTGCACAATTCTATGAACATACTAAAAACCGTTGAATTGTACATTTTAAATAGGTGCATTGTATTATATGCAAATTATGTCAATGAAGTTGTTATTCAAAAACATTTAGAAATTATGTAATGTATATATGTATATGTGTATATACACATGTTATATATATTAGGACATATGGTGCTAGAACTGGATATTGATGAATATATGGCTCTGAAATGGAATATACTGATTCCTTAATGAAATTTTTGAATAGGAAAAGAGGAAGAGAATGGAAGATAGTTATCAATCCTGTGGCAATACAGAGTAATACTAGTGAGGAATGCATTCCATGGGAATCTGGCAAGTTGTATCAGCTTCAGACCTGAATCTGTTATCTTACTTCTCTTTTCCAGTCTTGGGTCCTTTTTTTCATCTGCTTCTCTAATGTTTTAAATATCTGAACTCTGTCAAGCCTGTCTCTCTGAGAAGTTCAAACAAAGCATTGACTTTACGACTTTCTGGCAGTGAGATAGAATACTTTTCATGCCCCACAGCCATCCCATTTATTCCCAGTGCTTAAGAAATATATACCTAATGATATATATCACTATATATAGTATATGTATATAATTATTATATATGGGTATATATGCTACATAACTAAGAAAAATATAAATGTTTAGTAGTAGATTGCATTACGTTGAAATAAGCTAAATTTTTTAATGTCTTAGGAATTGGAATGTGTTTATCTCCTCACCAGCTAATCTCAGCTAATCTATTATATTTCAAAAAGCAGATTTAAATCCATATTTTAAAACTCCTTGATAAATTTAGAATTTTTTCCCCTAATTAGACTGTTACTGTGTTTACCTTGTAAATTGGCTGAAAGTTTATACTAGGAATTGGAGGAAAGTCTGTTCTGCAGTTTTCTTGTAGTTCATTTGTGCTTGTAGAATTTGCATTTTTGCTGTATCTTCAAACTGTGGTTTGCTTGCAGGGTATTTTTAAAAGCCATTTATCTCTTTTGTGACATTTAGTTTAAGTTCAGTAATAGAAACTATCAATTTGCTTAAGTGATTGCAGTATGTTGGAAAAACAAGGATTGAATTAGGTCATGATTTTTATACCTATGTGTGGTAGCATGTCCTCTCTTGCCTAAAACTACCTTGGGTACCTTTTGCAATATTGACCGTATATGGGTGACAATGAGTATTTTATATAGCCATAAAGTTCTTCTTCATTAGAAAAAATATATATAAATATAAATTCTATTTTTTTTTTTTTTTTTTTTTGGGCATGGCAGTGATTGCATTGCATGGCTTCACCCCCATCACGAGTGAGAGCAACCAATGTTGGAGTCTACTGGAATAGATTTGAGTGATGATAGCATCAAATATTTTGACCCATTAAGCCTTTTACTATCAACTAGCAGCTGGAGTTATTCATTAGCAAACATAAGCAGCTAAGAGGGATGATTTTCGAATTGGCACAGCCATTTATTGAGAACTTAGTAAATGTCAGGCTTAATGCTTGTCTCCAGAGATGTAAAAATGATCAAATCATGTTTTTGGCTTTAAGGTAGCTCAAAGCTTAATGGGGGAATCAATCAAAAAGTCATGGTGCACTGTGGTATGTGCTATGATGTAACAATACACAGGAACAAAGAGGACATTAGGGAAGGTGGCAATGATTGAGCTTTCTTTTGAAGAATAAGGAATTAACTTCAGGTAGAAGTAGGAGAATGGCCTATGCAGAGAGATCCTGTTTGATCTTCACAAAAAACCTATTGACAATAGTCTTAACAAGCAGTTAGTAATAAGTGGAAGATCTAGATGTATTCACATCCGTGCATTCTTGATTCTCTACCCTGCTGCCTTATAAAATACATAAAGAAGAGAAATCTCTTTTTTTACTTAGTTCTTTTAATATGCATTGGTAACTGGCAAGCACTGTGTACAAGGCTCATTTTAACAATACGGACTGGAATTTCCCAAAGTGTATCTTATAGAACACTAGTCCCTGATAATGCTTAATGGCAAATGATTCCAACTTATTCTTAAATAAGTTTAAGAAAGATTGAATACTGTCTCCTTCTTGAAGATGGACAGTACACATTAACATAAATAGAGTTCTGAGAAGTCCTGCAATTAAACAATAAAGAAAAGTTCAACTTTTCTTAGCTTGGTGATTCTGAAATGAGTTAGGCATGGAATATATTTCCTTTGCAGTATATTTCCTTTGGAATAAATACATTGGAAAAAAATAGTGTAGTCAATGCCTTATCAGGACAGACAAGAACAAGTTGATTTAAGTTAGACTTTTTTGGTAATGGATTACCAGTTATCCCATTTGTAAGTGTTATAGTTGTAACCTCAAAAATAGAACAACAAACATTCTATCATCATGTGGACTTTATTGTATTTCATGGTGCTCCGCAGTCATTTTATATATGGTTCTCTATAGAAAGTGCTTCTGAGATTAACCTAAATTAAGATGGTCTCTTAAAATCTAACAGTATTTTTGTAAAAATGATGTAGCATTTTAATCTAAGGTCATATCCATTTCTGTCATTCTATTAAAAAAAATAATGGACTGAGTTTGAATACATCAAAGATACTATGACACTTCACTGTAAAAGAAATGCCAGCATATCAGCCTCTCTCTCTATAGATCTTTGGTGTTGCAAGTGACAAAAATACAACTCACATAAGCTTTAGCCACGGGCCCTGGTTCTTCTCCATACACGAATAGAATGGCTCATGGCAGCTTCAAGATCATTCTTAGAGCAGCAGATCCCAAAACGCATTTTTCTTAATAGACACTGCCATTGGCTGATTGGTTTGGGCCAATCATTTCACCAGGAACAGAGTTGTCCAGTCAATTCTGGGTTATATGCAAATCACTGGTGCCTCACTGGCTGCGAAGGGGGCGGGGGTTGGAGAAGGGGATCAGATGAACCACATGAACTCTGCATATTTACTAAAGAGTGTGGGAGGGCTAATTTTCCCATGGGAAGAGTGCTTAGGATGAAAACACACACTCTTCACATTTGCCATATCGTACTCTGAAAACAATACAGGTTGTGACCATATAGACTAAGCAAGACTTATTCTTGTTTTAAATCAAATTATGACCAAAGGCTTCAAATAGAACTAAAGAACGCTATTTAAAATTTTAAAAGATACAGAATTTTGAGACTCTCTTAAAAAAAGATAAATTTTTAAAGTAACATAGCAGATGGTTAACAAAGAAGAATTCATTTTTTCTTCCATGAAAACCTAACTTACACTTAAAAGCAAACCTTTTTTATGCATGTCCATGCTAGTAATGAAAAGTTAGGAGAAAATGTATCGGGGTGCTTACTGTTTCAATGAAGAATCCAATTCAGTGTGGAAGCCATGAAAGTACTTCACATTTTACTAAAGTTGGGCCTTATTCCGTTTCTTTTATAAGTTCTTATGTGTTATGCAAATAGACTTGCTGTAAATGCCTTGAAATCCAACGGAGATGCAGTATTGAGGATGACAGAAATGGGAAATGCCTACAATGGCTTGTCCACTCAGAGTCCATGTCTGCAACTTGTTCCTCTGAGCAGACCTTCCCTACCACTTACGCCTTCTCTCTGGGGACACCAATAAGCCATTTAAGAACAGAGGAGACACTATGTCTAAAGAAAAAGGAAAAGAATTTGAGAACTTCTTCTCATTCATAAGGAATTAAACCTGCAAGAATGTAAGAAATTAAGCCAATTCAGACATGAGGATAAATCACAAGGAGAAGAAGAAGAGTTTTCAGCATTTTGCTTGGAAATGCATTTTGTAAGTAAAGCATAGTATGGTTTCTGGAAATTGTTGATTAAAATCTAGCTTCCCTCTGGGAGGCTACGAATTTTATTGTAGGTTTGTTGCAGGGGGAGCAGCAGGGAGGGCTTGTTTTAATCAGAAAGCAAATTAAGTTTTGGTAAAACCTGTGCAAAGGATGTTGACATTTTAGAAAAAAGGAAAGGAATATTGTAACATTAGGAACATGGAAAAGACTGAGGAATGTGTGAAAGTAGTGCTCAGATAGTTGAAAGGCATCTATATTTCTAAAATAACAGTATAAAAACAAAGGCTGAGATTTAGTGTAAAAACTTAAAGCACTTAAAATTAAAAATCCTTGGAAATTATAATTTATAATATGATCATCTCTTCTTATGATTAGATACCCATGGATAATATCAATATGATGCTTTGGTTTTACTTACAAATCTATTTACTGTAATTTTCTATTCATTAGGAGAGTCACTTCACCAAGAGAAAGACAAACTAGAGTTAATGCTATTCCTTGTTTTCTTTAGAGGTACGAAAAAAAAAAAAAGGAGGCAGTGACAAAGATTTCTAAGTTTCCTGTTTCTAAAACCTTGATAAATATTGATTGTAGAACTTCATACTTCATCCAATAAATAGAACATATATTCCCTAAAATCAATAGTATACACTAGTCAGTTGAGGTGTAGACAGGAAGAAGGTTGTATGTATGCATGTGGGTGTGGCAGTAATACATAGAGACCAAGGCAGGTCTTATCAAACGTCTGTCTCATTGATCACCTCCTAATGACCTTTTGATACCCTCTGTAGCCTCTAAGTCAAAACGCGAAAAATAGCCAAGCCAACAAAAATGTAAAGTCACAAGGAGAGACTAAGATGCAACCACAGCTCCTCTAGTTCAACTGAGAGAAAGGAAAAGAAGGTGAGAGAAGATCGAGATCCTCCATGAATTCATCTGTCATTCTTTCTTGTCGGGAACATGTCGCTCACCACCCTGATAAGTACGTGAAAGGCCAAGGCCCCCAGTGACCCTCTGAGCATGGACACCTTGACTGCTATTACAGGCTCCTCTCATCTCCCATCAGAGCCGCATCCCCACATCACACATCTGCACCCCCCATTACGTTATCAAATCCACTCCCAGGATTTTGTTTCTGCCAGCTGGTCTACAACTTGTTTCTGCTCTGCAGAGGGTCAGTGGGAAAAGGTGAGCTAAGTTTGCCCTGTGTAAAAGGGTGTCTGTAATGTGTATACATTTTTGAGTAGTAGCACTGGCTAGTGGAGGGGATAAAATTTTCAGCAGAGTTACAGATCAGACATTTCCCACAGCTCTGAAAGGTAAAGCATCTATAAAGGTTGTTGTCCATAGATTGCCTTTGGACAAATCTCATGAACATGGTATATTGGAAGAATTTGCTTTTTTAATGTGATGAGCTTTATCTTTTATCACATAATTATGTAACCCTAGATAAGAAACTTTGAGCTTCATTTTCTTCTCTGCAATAGATTAACTCATTCACTCAGCATATGTGTATTAAACAGCTTCATTTTGACATAGATGGTACTAAGTACTAGAAATTCAGAGTGCATACGGCAGACCCTCAACAACTCGTAACTGATATTAAGTACAGACTATATAGCACTTAGCCTTTCTTTCTCTCCCATGGCTATTGTTAATCAGTAGTTGTTTATATTTTATTGAATAGCTTTCCTGTGGCTAGCTGTTGAAAATACTACTGCTACTATTACTACTGATAATAATAATAGAGCAAGATCCAGAGTCCCATTTGCAAGCAACTTATGGTCTAGCTGAGAAGACATAATCAGCTGAGAATAGAAAGTAGCTTGGATCCTTACCAGCCTTCAGCATTTACATCCTTGCCTTTTAAAAATACCAGTATCCAATATAGAGCTATTAAATCAGAATCTTGGGGTGTAGTCTAGACATGACTTTATTTTAAAATTCTCCAGGTGATCCTAATTCTAGCCAGAGTTGAGAACCACTAGACTAACAGTTTGCAACCCCTGACGCTGGCCACAATGCCTTGACTATAAACACTTTGAACCTACAGCAGACTCGGATATCCCAGAAAAGAGCTCAGAACTCCGCCTCATCCAATGAGGCTTTAGACTCTTTAAAGTTGGGGTCAATACTTGTTTAAAAGTTGTAGCAGATTCCATTTCCACACTATTAATTTTTATAAAATGATATATCATTTTATAAAATCTTTATAAAACCTGTATTTTATAAAAATACAGCTATCATTCATTAAATTGTATTTAATTAAAAGTTCTTTAGAAAATACATGCTCGTGAAGTTTTTGCTCTACAGTCACTTACCATCTTGTTTCTCCTTAACACTGTTGTGTCCCTTTTGACTCGCTCCTCACACCCTGAGACCCAGCCACACTGGGACCCAACCACACCCAGCTCCCCAGTTGGCCACATTCTCTCTCTAGCCCTTTCCCATCTTGTTGACGCTGCCTGCACCACTCTCTCCACCTCCCTGGCATCTAATTCTTCTCCATTCTTCAAGACTCAACCTAGGTATCGTTTGCTCTGCTAAATCTTTCTCGATCCCACAAAGAGGGAAGAGAGTCTTCCTGCGACTCCCGTTATACCTTACAATTCCCTTCTTTAGGGCTGATCACATGATCTTGACTATTTATTACCCTGTATTCCTCTCTGGAGTAGAAGTTTCATGAGCACAGGAAATACACCTGAATTTGTCACCATTTTATCCCCATTTTCTACAGAGTGCCAAGCATATATGCTCAATAAACCCCTATTGAATTGCATTATTTTGAATGCAGATATTTACTTAGGCATATATACAATAAGTGAACTACAATATCAGTTATCTAGTTCCTGCAAACCCAGATAGCTTTCACATAAAATTTCCAAGTAATTAGTATTTTCCTGTGAGGAAACCCTTTCGTGCCACATTCATTGCATTTGAGAACTAATGGATGTCTCTTTTCTCCCACTTACCCGTGACCTCGTTGGGGCTTTAATTCATCATCTGTCATTGTGAGATCCTTTCTATCAGAAAGCTTGGCGGTGAAGAGCAGAGGTTTTTTTCTTGCTGTGAGAGCTAGGATTTCTCATTCCCATCCTTGAGGACCTGTGCCACAAGTTCACATAAAAGATCCATGCTATAACATTCTCTAAAGTTAGGTGTCCAGTGCTAGTGGTGAAGGACTCCCTGGCTGTGTCGTGTCCTCTCTGGCAGATGGTGCTAGAGCCAGCCCTGGCCTGTCTGTGTGAAATGATGTGCTCAGTAGTAAGAACCAGAAGTCCCAGAACTATGCTCTCTGGCCTCATGGAAGCCCCCAAGTCCCCCACAGTGGATACTGCCTCCTATGCCTGAGGCGTGAGCAGTAGGCTTTGTGTTGAAGTGGAAATAATGTTGTTCAAATGATAGCCTAATAAACTAGTCATTACTTCTAATTGCTGGTATTAGTACTTTAAAATTCTATTCTCGAGGATTTTTCTATTCGTTATTAAGCAGCTCTCAAACTTGCAGCACTTTCCTACTTTGTCAAAGATCAAGTTGCCATAGGAATGTATTTGGGCTGTCTTTTTCAGAATTCATAATTTTGTTGTTCAATTCACCGCAGAGAACTGCGTGCTTCTTTAATGAATTAAAATTTAAATTTGGAACACTGGCTGGGCCCAATTCACCCACTGCTGATTCAAAGCTCCTTAGCATATCAAAGTAATGAGAGCACAGTGCAAGAGACAGCCCAAACTGTATAATGAGAGACAGGACACATGGAATTTGAGACAATGCCTACAGTGCCCAGGGCAATTGTGACTTTGAATATTCTATACTTAGTTTTATTGTTCCAACACAAAAAATCTCAACACTTCACTGTGCAAACTCTGTATCCCAGACTACTGAGTATTCTTAGAGTGTGTATCCTTTTGGAGGGGGAATGGGGGGTGCAGAGGTTCTATGACAGGTACAGCACATCACCTTGCAAATTCTTGAAATTCCAGTCATGTTGTTCTCTTGGAAAGAAGGATGATACAGAAGAAAAGCAGTACTTTGGAATTTGAAAGAGTATGATTGGAATGTAACTGCTACAACTAGGCAAGGTTTGAAATCTTTTCAAGACTCCCTTTTAGGTTTATTGTGAAGATTAAATGAAAGAATAAATGAGGTTTGAGTGAGGTCACTGGGATGTAATCAGATCCACGAGGCAGAGATTCATATCTTTTGCTCCAGTGCCTAGAATAGTGCCTGGTACATAATATCCACTTAATAAATACATTTTGGATAAGTGAATATCATATATGCAAAATATTAGCCAAAGTATTTGCTGCATATGCATATTCAATAAATGGAAGTTGCTAGGATTGTTTCTAGAATTAATGAGAGACAAGAAAAAATCTACTCCAGACCAGATGTAAGGATGTAGAATGCTGTAGAGAGACACTTTGAAAATGGATTAACTTGTCTGCAGGGGACAGAGGATTTGTCATATGTGTTATGAACTTGTTCCAATAATCTGTCTGAGTGTATCCGTTCATATGGGCTCCATCTTCCCATTGGAGAAAACAAAGTCTATACTGGGTGATGATGCTGGAGTTATGATGATGTCTATTTTTCTGATACCATGACATGTGGCTCACCTAGCTGTCACAGCCAGAAGTCTTCTCAAATGATGGTTGTCACACAGCATTATATGTAGAAAAATAAAAGCACAGAGAAAAATCTTGGAGAAAGGGCTTAGCTGAAATCAGAACTCTGCTTCATCCTTTCTTTTATTTCTTCTATACCTGTTACGATATCCTACAAATGTTCAAATTGGGTGATTTTACATGAAGGAAGAAAGTAACACAGTGCACATACAATATGCTTCATCTAAAATGACCGAATTTGAACATTTTGCCACAAGCACACGAGTGCTCTCTCCATATATATTCACGTATCTGTATATGAAATACCTAAATATTTTAAATAGCATAAATATTTTTAAATAAGTTACAAACATTTCAGCATGTTGCTCCAACTGTTTAACTATTTCAGCATCTATGTGTGTCTACAACTCTCTTCTATGTAACCACAATAGTATTAGTACACATAAGACATTTGACAATGATAGTATCCATTACTTGATTTACGGTCCATGAGCAAATTTTCTCAATTATCATAGTGATGTCTTTTTAACTGTTATCACAGAGTGGGGAGTGTTCATGTTCAGTCAGTGTTCACACATGACATTTAGTTGTCATGCCTCTTCAGTGTCCTTTAGCACTGAACTGTCTCCCTTTTTTTTTAATAAGATTTATTTATTTTAGGTGAAACAAGACAAAACCAGAGAGGGAGACAAACCATAAGAGACTCTTAATCTCAGGAAACAAATGGAGGGTTGCTGGAACGCAGGGGTGTGGGAGGGATGGGTGACGGGTGATAGACATTGGGGAGGGTGTGTGCTATGGTGAGCACCGTGAATTGTGTAAGACTGATGAATCACAGACCTGTACCCCTGAAACAAATAATACATTATATGTTAAAAAAATTTTTAAAAAATTATTTTAGAGAAAGAAAGTGTGTAGGAGGGAGGGGTAGAGGGAGAGGGAGTCCTAAGCAGACATTGCGCTCAGTGCAGAGACTGACACAGGGCTCGATCTCACAACCCTGAGATCACAACCTGAGCCAAGACCAAGTGTCAGTCACCGACAGTACCACCCAGGTGCCCTCTCCCATTTTTTAAAAATCTTTCATGATCTTAATACTTTTGAAGAGTTACATTGTCTTGCAGATGTCCCTTAATTGGGATTTGTCTGATTACTTCCTCGTAATGAGGTATTAAATGGTTTTTATGAATCCTGATAGGTGACCTCACATGACCCAACTGTATTTGACTTGTCTGTGTATTTCTATGTCTTCCCCTGAGCATGCATGTGAGCTCCTTACAGAGAGGGCCTGTGTCTTACTCATCTGTGTCACCTCAGAATTCAGCGTAGTGCCTGGGACCTGTGGTGCCCACTAACTCATCATCTCCCCCCCAACCCATTCCTTCTTTTTATTTATTGTTTTAGTAGCTGTACTACCTACCATCCACTCAACCACCCAGACTGGAAAGCAGGTTCTCCCTGACACCTCCTCTCCCCTCCTCCCACCTCTAGATGATCCCAAAGCCCTCCCTATTCAACCTGCTGAATATTTCTCCAACAATTTCATCATTTCCATTCCTCTTTGAGGCCTCCATCATCCTCTCCGGAACTATTAGAGCATGTGCTAACTGATTTTCTTACTGCTAGTCTTGGCCACACCAAATCGAACTTCCAGCCAGTTTTCAGAGTGACACATTTAAAAAGCAAACCTAACTATGTTGCTTCCCTGATTAAAAACCTTCAGAGGCTTCAATGATTTATGGGATGGGATCCAGGCTCTTTAGCCTGATGAAGTAGCCCTCCATCATCTGACTGTCTGCTACGTCCTGTCTCATCCTGCCTTGTACTTTTCATTCCAGTAACATTAAAACCGTTGATACAGCTTTAGTAATCTTCATTTGTTGAGGAATGGCCACATGTCAGGCATCATAGTGTTTCCTTTACATATATGATCTCATTTCATCCTTATATTAATTTATGAGGTAGGTAGAATTATTTGCATTTTATAGATAATTTGCATTACAAAACTAATAAGTGATAGAACCAGGACTAAAACATAAACGTGCAGCCCATTACTTTTCCACCCTCCCAAGATTGTCTCTACTCCCCAGACTATTGGTTACCTTCCTACCTACCCTCTGCATGTAATGCCTTTCCCCCAACCACTCATCCTCGTTGCCTGGCTAACTCTACTAATCCTGTAGAACTCAGATCTAGTGTCTTCTATTACCTCTTGTGTTGGATTGATACATTTAAAATATCCCCATGAAATTCTAGTGCTGTATTTACATAATCTAGTACATATATAATTTAATGTATATAATGTAACAATCACCTAAAACATCTATATGTCTCTTTCCCACTAGCCTACCAGGGCTGAGGCCATATTGCGTTCTTCTTATATACCCAGAGTAGAGTCAGAGTAACAACTCAGCAAGCTTTTGCTGGGGGAGTGCGTGGATGATGAGAAGGCCACAGAGCTCTTCAAACTGCCATGTTGCACATTGCTGATGTGGATAAAGACATTGTATTCGCTTATCAAATTTTCAGACACAAATTTTCAGTTAAGAGATAACTAAGTTGTGTGACACAACTAGAATGCAAAATTCCTTTAAATTTATAACGGTAACAGAATATAAAACTTTTAAATAGTGTTCAAGTAATGATTTTAAAAGTTAACCTAATCCTCTATTAGTACTTTCACATTTTGCATTATATATGCACAAATAATTGCCTTTTTATACTCAGGGTAGCATATAGCCTATAAGGATATAAAATGCAAAAAGAAAAGCACGTGAATGCTGTTATTTTATTTGGTTATGGTGTTTTAAACATTCTATATATTCATAATTATTTTAATTACTACATCATATATTCATATTATTCATATTTCACTGACTTGATTTTATTGAATCTATTCCTCGAATCTTGGACATTTATACTTTTTTCAGTCTTATGGAATCATAAATAGCTGTTCTGTTGAACTATGTCATTAGAAATTCTAGAGACTAAAATTACTGGATCAGAGTATATACATCTTTATTGTTCTTAAATACTGCTTCCCAAAAGGGGTATATCAAATTAAATGATGACTCTAAACAAATAAACAGATTAACTTTGACCAGCAATGAGAACTATTTTTAATTCATTAGCTACTTTAATAGGTGATTAAAGGTAAATTCGATGATCTCCAGTCTCCATCAAGGATGGTCTTCTCCCCTGTGTTTCTTTATGATTGATATCTTGCTTTGTATTTTTATGTTCATATCGTGGCTTATTTGGTTCATAGGTCCTTGTGGTTCTTCTTCTGAATTTGAATGAACTCTTCATTCGTTATAAATGTTAGTTTGACATTTTCAATACAAATATTTTTCTTTTTTTTAAGATTTATTTGGGAGAGAGAGAGAGAGAAGGAGGGTGCGGTGCAGAAGGGAGGAGGGAGAGAGAGAGAAAAGCTCAAGCAGACTCCAAGCTGAGTGCAGAGCCCAATCTTATGACCCTGAGTTCATGACCTGAGCTGAAACCAAGAGTAGGACACTTGACTGACTGTACCACCCAGGTGCCCCAATACAAATATTTTTCTTAATTATATAAGAAATCAATTTACATCATTTTTCACTTATAGAATCTTCCAGTTTCTGTATATTCAGTGTGACAACATGTACCTTTGAGCTTCTGCTATGGATTCATGGATAAGGCATGGCTCTACTACTTTGGTTTTCTAATTCGTCACAGTTTATCTTAATATGTTCTATTAAATAAACCTTCTCTACCCCTTTATTTGGGAAAAGGTACATAACTTTTTACATATGTTTCGGGTTTATTTCTCATTGTTCACTCTTGCCTATTGGCCTGTTCTTCTGTTTGTGCCAGTACTACACCGTTTCAAGTTCTAATACTTTTTTTATAAGTTTAATGTCTGATACAGGAGGATTTCCTTCTCTTTTCTTCTTTTCAGATTGTCTATTACAGTTTCATCTTTTATTTCTCAGGAAAATTTCGTGAAATTCTAAAGTCATATTGCCATTTTGATTGAAATTGTACTAAATCTTTAAATTTCCTTGGGGTGAAGAGATTTATAATTTGCCTCACTGAGGCAAAAATTATACTATTTTAATTTAAAAAAAAAAAAACTTAAAAGTATTTGCAGGTTTATGTAAAAAGCATTTGCTTTTATCTTGTACCTTGGTGTTTTACATTGCTTTTAATAAAATAATAGCTACCACTTACTAAGCATATAATATGCACCAGACATTATGCTAAGTATTTCATATATATTAACTCATGAAAGACTTCAGTAAGGGAACTACTATTATCACTATAATGCCTATGAAGAAACTGAAGTTTAGGTTGATCACATACTTGGTCCAGGGCTATGTGGCTGTTAAAAAGTAGCACTCTTTACATCCAGGGCTGTCCCACTGCAAAGGCCATGCTCTTAACCATCATCCTATTCTTAGGAACTCATAATTCCCATTTATTAAGACAATGAAATTCAGCCAGAATAAAAGCAAAATTTTGTGCTAAGGTCAGTCTTTCAAATGGATAAGAAGAGAAAGCCAATATCTATTGTGAATATAAAAAAGAGTTTAGATCTTCTGTACAGTATGAGCTAATAAAGTGTTTCATTAGGGCGCCTGGGTGGCTCAGTTGGTTAAGCGACTGTCTTCGGCTCAGGTCATGATCCTGGAGTCCCGGGATGGAGTCCCACATCAGGCTCCCTGCTCAGCAGGGAGTCTGCTTCTCCCTCTGACCCTCCCCCTCTCATGTGCTCTCTCTCTCTCTCTCTCTCTCTCTCATTCTCTCTCTCAAATAAATAAAATCTTCAAATAAATAAATAAATAAATAAATATAAAAAAATAATAATAAAGTGTTTCATTAAAGTAATGAAATCAGTTCCGAATTAATAGTTATGAGATATCCATTTATGGAAGAGCTAATACCAGTGGATCAGCGTGCATCCTGATGCATGCTCAAGTTTGAGAACTACTAACCTAATGAACTCTTATGTCCCTTACAACTCTAAAGTTTGACTCTACTAATTATTTGTTATGCAAGGGTAAACTTCTGTATTTGTCGATATAATATTAATTGTGTGCTGCATCTAAGTAAATTTACTTTTTGAAATAACGAAGTTACCTCATTATAAAGTGATTTCATCCAACAGATTCCTTCATGATGTCATCCCTAAGAAAGTGTTTCACTTGAACTTCAAGTATCCTAATAAATGGCCAGAGGTCTCCCATATGTATACACCAAGCTGTGTCCATTAGTGAAGGCATGGAGCACCCTCTTTATATGCCTTTTTTTTTTTTTTTCAAAGCACACATGTGTAAATGAAAAAATTGAGCAGTCATCCTAGTTTTACTCTTTCACACTGAATTGAAGTCCTCTGGGGGGTGGGTTGGAGAAGATGGTAAGAACTTTAAATTTAATTTCTTATAGCTAGGTCACAGTACATGTTGAATTTCCCTTGCCATATCCCCATCTGTTTCTCCCACCATGCTGTGAGCTCCTTTGGCATTAGGACTATGTCTCATCCATCTTTATACCTACCATGGTGCTTAGTGCAGTCCTTGTGAAACATCAGTACTCAATCATTGCTTATTAAATGTAATGTATTCAATGTGGTAAACTCTCCAGGTTTAAAAATACATTTTTCATATGAAATGAGAGTAGTATTATGATTAAATAAAGCAGAAGAATAGAACCCTTGGATCCCCAAACTAAACATGACCACTATTTACATTTTAGAGTAATGATTCTTGATCTTTTTTCCCATTTTCTAAAGCTTTGTTTTACTGGCTATAATCTAATTTGGCATAAAATTTTAGATTCTTTTTTTTTTCCCTTATTGTGTATCGGGGAATCAAATTACATAATACAACCACATATGCCAAGAGAATACAGCTTTTTAAATTGCTAGAGCTGACTTAATCCTTCTCATCAACCTGGTAGGTAGTTGGAACACTTAAATTTGACAATTGATGCCTTAGTCTTTTCCAGCTAAACAGCCTGTGTCTTTGAAAGAGTCAGTAAAGTTCAACCCTCTTCCTCAGGGTTGGGTTAAATAATCCCCTAGATGACTGAATGTATTTCAGATAAGTGCTGCATATTTCCAATTTCCTTTCTTCCCTCTGCTTCTTTACAAGATGGCATCTGGGTGGGGTTTTAATTTGGGGGGGGACAGGGGGTGAGGTGGCAGTGGACAGATAAATGGCTTATGTGAGATCATGTGATGGGGAGAGAGGCCTCAGGTTTTTCTTTTATTCCAGTGCCTGGCTTCTGCTAGCTCACTCGCCTTCTCAGAGCCACCACATCCACTCTCCCGAGCTCACTGAGACCCTGGGGCCCCAGAAGGGAATGCACATGCAGAATTTACAGGGAGTTGGAGGAAATGTTTTTATGCTCATCCATTGAGCCATCTTTATCAGCCAGTTTTATACCATCTCTCCTACATTACTATGAAGATCGTCCTGAGTTGAAGGTGAGATTCTTCCAAATGGAGAAAAGGAAACAGCCCTGTGCTTTCAGCTTTCTCTTCAACATTTAGAAAAGTCTCCCTACCCCTTAAAACATCTGCTTCATAGAAGTCAAGACACGTGAGCTCCTAACCCTCCCTAATTCTTCTCTCTTCTTTTTGGACTCTCCACTGTGTCAGAGTGGATAAAATAGTTCTCTCCCCTTGTTCTCTGTTTGGAACTACTATACTTTAGATTCTATATTTTCTCTGTACTTAAAAAAATGAAACCAACCAAAAAAAAAAAAACTGAAAACACTTCTATGAGGTCAAATTTTTTTTCCAGTGCTTATCAAGATAAGTGTACTTTTAATCCCCTTCACCTATTTTACCCATCCCCCCACCCATCTCCCCTCTGTTAGCTATCTGTTTGTTTTCTATAGGTAAGAGTCTGGTTTGGGGTTTGTCATTCTTTTTTATGGTTGAATAATATTCTATTTGTGTGTGTGTGTGTGTGTGTGTGTGTGTGTGTGTATAACCTTTTAATCCATTAATCTATCAATGGACACTTGAGCTGCTTCCATAATGTGGCTATTGTAAATCATGCTGCAATAAATGTAAGAGTGCACATATCCTTTTGAATTAGTGTTTTCATATTCTTTGAGTAAATACCCACTAGTGAGATGAGTGGATTGTAGGGTAGTTCTGTTTTTACTTTTTTGAGGAAGCTCCATACTGTTTTACAGAGTGGCTGCACCAATTTGCATTCCCACCAACAGTACAAGACAGTTCCTATTTCTCCACATCCTTGTCAACACTTGCTGTTTCTTGAGTTTGATTTTAGCCATTCTGACAAGTGTGAGGTGATATCTCATTATGGCTTTGATTTGCATTTTGATGTTGAGGAAAGTTGAGCATCTTTTCATGTGTCTGTTGGCCATCTGTGTCATCTTTGGAGAAATATCTGTTCATGTCTTCTGCCCATTTTTTAATTGGATTATTTCTTTTATTGGTGTTCAGATATACAAGTTCTTTATTTTGGATGCTAACTATCAGATCTATCATTAGCAAATATCTTTTCCCATTCAGTAGGTTGTCTTTTAGTTTTGTTGTTTATTTCCTTTGTTGTGTAGAAGCTTTTTATTTTGATGTAGTCCCAAAAGTTTATTTTTGCTTTTGTTTCCCTTGTCTCAGGAGACATAGCTAGAAAAAATGTTGCTGTGGCTGATGTCAGAGAAATTACTGCCTGTGCTCGCTTCTTGGATTTTTTATGGTTTCAGGTTACCTTACATTCAGGTTCTTAATTAGTCCATTTTGAGTTTATTTTTGTGTATGGTTAAGAAAGTGGTCCAGTTCATTATTTTGCATGCAACTGTCCAGTTTTTCCAGCACCATTTGTTGAAGAGACTTTTTCCCATTGCATATTCTTGCCTCTTTTGTTGAATATTAATTGACCATATCATTGTGGATTTGTTTGTAGGCTTTCTATTCTGTTCCATTGATCTAAGTGTCTATTGTTGTGCAAGTACCATACTGTTTTTATTATTATAGCTTTGTAGTATAACTTGAAATCTGGAATTGTGATGCCTCCAACTTTAGTTTTCTTTTTCAAGATTGCTTTGGCTCTTCAGGGTCTTTTCTGGTTCCATACAAATTTTAGGATTATTTTCTCTAGGTCTATGGAAAATACTATTGATATTTTGATAGGGATTGCATTACATTGTTTTGGTTAGTGTGGATATTTTAACAATATCTGTTCTTCAAATCCATGAGCATGGAGTATCTTTCCATTTGTGTCCTCTTCAATTTCTTTTTTGAATGTTTTACAGTTTTCAGAGTACAGGTCTCTCACCTCCTTGGTTAAGTTTATTCCTAGGATTTTATTATTTTTGGTGCAATTAGAATGGGATTGTTTTCTTAATTTCTCCTTCTGCCACTTCATTATTAGTATAAAGAAATGCAACAGATTTCTGTAGATTGGTTTTGTATCCTGTGACTTTACTGAATTCATTTTATAGTTCTAGTGATTTTTGGTGGAGTCTTTTGGGTTTTCCATACATAGTATCAGGGCATCTGCAAATAGTGAAAGTTTTACCTCTCCCTTACCAAATAGGATGATTTTTATTTATTGTCTGGTGGCTAGACTTCCAGTACTATGTTGAGTGAAAGTGGTGACATTGGACATCCTTGTCTTGTTCCTGACCTTAGGGGAAGACCTCTGTTTTTCACCATTGAGTATGTTAGCTGGGATTTTTCATACATGACCTTTATTATGTTGATGTATGTTCCCTCTAAACCTACTTTGTTAAGGGTTTTTATCATGAATGAATGTTGTACTTTGTCAGGTGTTTTTTCTGGGTCTATTGAAATGATCATGTAACTTTTTATCCTTTCTCTTATTGATGTGATGTATCACATTGATCGATTTGCAAATATTAAACCAAATTTGCATCCCGGGAATAAATCCCACTTGATCATGATAAACGATTTTTTTAATGTAATGTTGGATTTGGTTTGTGAGTATCTTACTGAGGATTTTTGCATCAATGTTCATCAGAGATATTGGCCTGTAGTTCTCTTATTTAGTGGTATCTTTATCTGGTTTTGGTATCAGGGTAATGCTGGCCTCATAGAATGAATTTGGAAGTTTTCCTTCATCTTCTATTTTTTGGAATAGTTTGAGAAGAATAGGTATTAACTCTTCTTTAAATGTTTGGTAGAATTCACTTGGGAAGGCTTCTGGTCTTGAACTTGTTTTTGGATTCTTGATTCAGTTTTATTGCCAGTAATCAGTCTGCTAAACTTTCCTATTTCTCCCAAATTCAGTATTGAGAGGTTATATATTTTTAGGAATCTATCCATTTCTTCTAGGTTGTTCAATGTGTTGGCATATAATCTTTCATAATAGTCTCTTACAATCCTTTGTATTTCTGTGGTGTCAGTTGTTATTTCTCCTCTTTTATTTCTGATTTTTTTTTACTCTTCTCTCTTTTTTTGATGAGCCTGGCTAAAGGTTTGCAATTTTGCTGTTTTTTGTTTTTTTTTCCAACGAACTAGGTCATGGTTTGTTGAACTAGGTCATTGATCTGTCTTTTTTTTTTTTTTTTTTTAAGTTTCTATATCATTTATTTCTGCTCTTTATTATTTTCTTCCTTTTGCTGGTTTTAGGTTTTGTTGTTCTTTTTCTAGTTTCTTTAGGTGTAAGGTTAAGTTGTTTGAGATTTTTCTTGCTTCTTGAGGTAGGCCTGTATTGCTATAAAGTTTCCTCGTAGAACCGCTTTTGGTGCATCCCAAAGGTTTTGGAACATTGTGTTTTCATTTTCATTTGTTTCCTTGCATTTTTTGATTTCCTCTTAGATTTCTTGGTTGACCCATTCATTGTTTAGTAGCATGTTATTTAACCTTCATTTTTTGTGGTCTTTCCAGATTTTTTCTTGTGGTTGACTTCTAGTTTCATAGCATTGTGGTCAGAAAGGATGCATGGTAGGACTTCAGTCTTTTCTAATTTGTTGAAACTTGTTTTGTAGCCTAATAAGTGACCCATGCTGGAAAATACTCCATGTGCACTTGAAAAGAATATGTATTCTGTTTTAGGATGGAGTATTCTGAATATACCTGAATATAACTGGTGGATCCATAGGATGGAGTTTTCTGACATGTCATTCACAGTCCCTTCCTTGTTGATTTTCTGTTTGAATAATCTGTCCATTGATGTGAGTGCGGTGTTAAAGCACCATACTATTATTGTATAACTATTGATTACTTCTTTTTTGTTTGTTACTTACTGCTTTACATATTTGGGTGCATAAATATTTACAATTGTTATATCTTCTTATTGGATTGTTCCCTTAATGATTATATAGTATCCTTCTTTATTTCTTGTTACGGTCTTTGTTTTAAAGTCTTATGTCCAATACAGATATTACTACCCCAGCTTTCTTTTCACAGCCATTTGCATGATAAATGTTCTCCCATCCTTTCACTTTCAATCTACATGTGTCTTTAGGTCTGAAATGGGTCTATTTTAGGCAGCATATAGATGAGTCTTGTTATTTATTTATTTATTTATTCGGTTACCTTATGTCTTTTGATTGAATTACATTCAAAGTAATTATTGGTAGATATGTATTTATTGCTATTGTGTTATTTATTTTACCATTTTTGTAGTTCTTCTCCACTCCTTTCTTCTCTTGCTCTCTTTTCTCACCATACGCTGGCTTTCTTTAATGGTATTGCATTCCCTTCACTTTATTTTTTGCATATCTACTGCTGGTTTTTGACTTGTGGTTACCATTTGGGTGGTATATAGTGTCTTCTGCATACAGCAGTCTGTATTAAGTTGATGGTTGTTTAAGGTCGAACCCATTTTTTATTCTTCTCCTCCCCATGTTTTAGGCATATAGTGTCATACTTCACATCTTTTTTTTTTTTTTTTTTTTGTGAGTCCCTTGACTGATTTTTACAGATAAACTTATTTTTACTGCTTTTGTGCTTCCTACTTTTCTTACTCTTACTTATGGTCTTTCCTTTCCACTCAGAGATTCTCTTTGAACATATCTTGTAGGGCTGGTTTAATGGTCATGAATTCCTTCAACTTTGGTTTGTATGGGGAAACTGTTTAACTCTCCTTCTATTCTGAATGATTGCCTTGCTGCATAGAGTGTTCTTGGCTGCAGATTTTTTTTTTCTTTTCAGCACATCAGGCCACTTCCTTCTGGCCTGCAAACTTTCTGTTGTAAAATCCACTGATAGCCTTGTGGGGTTTCCTTTGTATGTGTCTTTTCTCTTGTGGCTTTTAAAACTCTCTTTATACTACTTTTTGCCATTTTAATTACTGTATGTCTTTGTGTAGACCTTATAAGACCAAACTCTTGACATGAAAGAAGGGGAACTTTGAAATTGGAAACTCCTGCTGTCACTTCACAAATGTAGCTTTCAGATAGTCTCTTAGGAAAGTCTGTTTTGAGAATTAAGCTGACCCATGATGTCTGAGACAGTGCCCATTCTCTTTTTCCTTGGGGCAGTAACCTCATTGATCTGCTCCAACCTAGCATTTTTATTTGAGAGGGAAATTCAGTATGTCCATTTAAAATGTCTGAGTATCAAACATGTTAAAATTATATCAAAAAACACCCCAGCATGTTGTGATGTTATACACTGATCACTGTGATAGGAGATGTATGTATTTCAATTTATTTAATCTTTGGGTTTAATTTATCACTTTACTCTCATTTTATAAATGATACAGTGAGGCTCAGCTTTCCCTAGGTTCCCCAGAGAGGGCATTCTTTCAACTACACTCTGCATGATATTTAACCAAATGCACACACCACTCTTTATTTTACCGTTTCTCCATATTTGGACATTTAAGTTGGCTCAGGTTGTTTTAAAGGAAGATTTACAACTTCTAGTACAAGGAACTGGAGTTTAGAATTCAAAGGCTACTTGAAACCCAATGATGAAAAACTTACGGATTGAAAGAAAAGTAAAAGATACATCACCTATCAATGGCAATGTGATGACCTTAGCTGAGTCTTAATGCAAACACAATGTAAAAAATAGAAATTAAAAAAAAATAGAATCAATTGGGGAAATTTGAACATTGACTAAATGGATATTTGATGATAGTGAGGAAGTATTTTGTAGTTTGTAGCTTTCATTGACTTTTGAAGCACTCTTAGAGATATATACTCAATTATATCAGGTCAGGATTGTTTCATTCTAATACAAGAGTGGAGGATTGGATGGAGGTGGGGAAAGTAGATGAAACAAAAGTGGCCATAATTTAATCATTGTTGAAGTTGGGTGATGGGTACATGGGAGTTCATTATCTCATTCTTATGTATATATTTGAAACTTTTCATAAAGAAATGTTTTTTAAAATGGAGTAACAACTAGAATAGCATTCCCTATGCTTTCTGAGTTTTGAACAAGGAAGTGTTCTTTTTTCTAATATTATTGAGCAAATATACATTTGCATAATTTTGGTTCCCATCTCCAATTCTCTGACTCCTCACCCTCAACCACATTTCTTTTACATACTGTATATCACTTGACAGATTCCTTTTGGGTGAGCCTTCTCAAATGTAAATTCTTCCTCCATATGGAGCAAAAAGAGTAGTCAATTCTCTTAAGTGGTGTGTGTGTGTGTGTGTGTGTGTGTGTGTGTGTGTGTTGATATGTGATCAGTGCACTTGGTGAGCAGGATGGTTCTCTGAAACAGCACTTGCCAGAGCCTCGTTATCCCACTCTTACTGCAGTTTTATCATGTGTCTGAGAAAGTGTTTCTGCTGCCAGGCAGCAAGGAAATTTGAAAAGTGCCAGCTTCAAATGCCCAGGAGGCACACACTGACATCCTCTACTTGTCTGGATGGTGAAGCCAAGCTGTCCTGCAGAGTGTCTCATTAACACCAGGGGCTTGAGCAGGCAGGATGCCCCTATTTGAGCATGCATGCTATCTGGACAGTTTTTATTTGATCCATGAAATGTACTAAAGTTACATTACATTAGACCAAAGGGTACTTACTTTCTATGGAAATGTTTACACTATTTCTGCTCCTTATCCTTCCCCCATGCTACTGAACCTGGCATCTGGCAATTCTAGATCCATAAGAGGAAGCAATATTAATTACTTTTCCTCAATACTACTAAGAATTGTCATTTATATAATTATTAACATTTGTTAAAGGGAAGAAGGAGGAAAGGTCAAACATAACAAACATGGGGGAGAAGGGGAAGGAGAGTAAAGATTATACGGTATTGTTCATTGCAGAATAGGAATGAGGCAAGTACATTATCATCTTGAGATTCTAGTGGGATTCTGAAATGGATACAAAACACTGAAAAATAGATTAAAGATGTGAATTTTTCCATAAGGCACACAATGAAATTTAATGTGTAGAAAAAAAATTCCCTTAAACTTTATAGCTTCCTTTCATACCCTGTACAAGCTAATACCAGGATTCAGGATGAAAAATGGTGGCCTTTGGTTAAGTTACCTTCTTTGCCATAGTGTCTCTACAAAATTCAAAGAAACCAGGAGCATGTCATTAAAAATACTCACATGACAGTCAAAGACCTATCTCATCATCAAACTCCTAGTGTATACCAGTGACTTCTTCATATCTTTTTCTACCAGAACCTTGTTGGCCTTAACAGTTTTATATAAGTTAATAGTTCAGCTTGGAACACACTGATTTCTGCAGAGTAGAGCAAAAGGAGGCAAGCTGTAGGCGGTGATTATGGTAGAGATTAATAGATATTAATGGGGTGAATTTTCTATTCTCATTCTTTTAAAAACAGCTATTCCCATGACAGGAAGATGTTTCCTGATGGAGTAGGATGGAACATCAGCAATGCAAGGCAAGGGTGATAAGACAAATGTTTTACAGGCAAGAAATGCAGCAAATCTTTATTTAACAATAACATGGTAGCTATTTGGTCCTTGTGAGCCAATGCCACCCTGGCTTTTGCCATTTCTCATTCTTGAGGGATGGGGACAACGACCACTCTAGCTACTCCCTCTTAGAGTGGAGCATAGATCAGGATTTAAGGAATGAAACTGCCTTGCCTCCAATTGCAGATATTTCCTAGTACTAAGTTGAGCCCCCATCCATCATAGAGCCATTATTTTGGAACCCTTTTGTATACTCTTAACATCTTATTCCACACAGCATAACGAAGTCAACCAGGTCAGTTCATAACAAAGTAAATTAGGTCACTTGTCTCATTTTAGGACGTGGTCCTACAGGTGGGCTTTCAAAGTCAGGCCTTTAGAGTTTTAAATCAAAAGCAAATGGAAGAGAAGGAAGTGTGAAATGTGCAGAGCCTACCTCATTTGTATCCACCATTTTTACCAGCCTTGGACAGGAACTAACGTTTGTACCAGTACTAAGCTGGGTGTTTCCTACAATTTATTTAATTAAATCCTTAGAAGCATAAGAGCCGTAATTTTATTCTCCCCACTTCAGAGATGAGGAAACTGAAACTTTAGAGAGGTTGTGTAACTTAGCCAGAATCATGTAGCTAGGAAGTTGAAGTCACAGGGCTAAACTTTTAAACCAGTTCTGTCTGAATCTAATGTCTGTTTTCTTTCTACTGCACCTCATTGGCTCTGTTGCTGTAAAGGAGGTGGTGCTAGAGTTGTTGGTGGGTTGGGGTTTGTTTTTTGGTTTTTTTTGTGGTTTTTTTTTGGTAAGATTTTATTTATTTTGGGAGAGAGGGCACACACAAGCGGGGGGGTGGGACAGAGGCAGAGGGAGAGAGAGAATCTCAAGCAGACTCCATGCTGATTGTGGAGCCCCATGTCATGACCCTGAGATCATGACCTGAGACAAAATCAAGAGTCAGACACTTAACCGACTGAGCCACCCATGCACCCCTAGAGTAGTTGGTGGGCTTTGAAAGAAATCTTTTTACTTGTGGTCGATGCCTATGTCTACACTCCTTACTCCAGGCATTAAGGAGTTGTAAACATTTCCAAATTTCAATTAATCACAACTACAAACTTGTATGTTGTAAGTTACAGTGCCATGAAAAGGAAGAAAATACGTAAATTATAATCCGCCACTAACTATTTATGCAGCCCTGGGCAAATGTCTAAATTCTCTGGGCCCAAATTATCTCTGCCAAACATGAAGTAATTTGATTAGATCAAGTCTACATTATACTTTTCTTCTGTGATTCTCTTTTTTTGGTTGGTGGACTGTAGGCCTCGGTAAATTAGAACTGAGATTTTAAAAAATCTGAATGCCCCTTTGGATTGGATTAAAAAAATCCTCCTCTTAAATTGACCTTCTATTTTAGCCAGTATTTATCATGCTCTCTTACATACTCCCTCTCGTGCACACAGACACCCAGCATACCTTCTACCCTACACAGTTAGCATTATTATTTTTACTCAAGGAAGAGCAATCCAGAGTGGGTTTCCTATGAAAGGACACACATAAAGAGTGGTTTCAGGCAGTTCAGTTATTTAGCACAGTTTGAACATGAAGACACAGCCCAAGTGTTCATCTCACTAACCTCCACCATCCCTTGTGAACTCATGGAGGGTTGTTGATCTGGACCCAAGTCTAGAGCTCTGGCTCCTTTGGTATGAGCCTCTTCTACCTCCAGATTCTGGGAAAACAGTTAACGAAGTGCTATCTAAAGAGACAGGTGTTAGATTTAGACAGAGCAGGTCTTGGATATCTTTTGAGGGACATTTTTCAGCTACAGTGGTAGCTTTCTGAGATCTCACTGTATTTAGACCCTGGGTTCTATGGAGGAAATGTTAGCAGCAGTGCTCTGGCATGATTACACCTAGTGAGAGAATAAGACTCTTAGCTCAATGAAGTCTTCCTGCCATCGACACTGTGAGCAAGTGACTGTCTTTCCTTCCAAATTGATAACTTCTCAAGGGCAGAACATAGAGTGTAGACATCCCTTTATTGCTACAGCAGCACTGTATATCAGTGCCTGATATATAGTGGGCAGTACATCAAGAAAATAGTGTGTATTTTGTAGTAGGAAAAAAAAAAAAAAAACATTAATTTTGGAGCCAGGCGTCCCTGAGTTCAAAGTTCTGGTTCTGCTAATTAGTCTGTGTGTTTTGGGAGATTTTGGTTAAATTTCCTGAGCCTCAGTTGCTTTATCAGAAAAACAGGATTAATACAACTTCCTTGGAATGTTGTTTAAGGTTTGGAGACAGTGTGGGCAAAGTAGCTATTGAATAGTAGGCACTCAATGGGTGAGAGCCAACAACTGCAGTATTTGAGGCAGGTGGCACTAAAATGTTAGAACAATAGGATCTTTGTAAAGAGCGGGATTAGGAACCAACGTGTCATAATAGAAAGACTTTGATGCACCTAGCAAGAAGAATTTTCTCATTTAAAATGCAAAGAAAAGCATTTTAACAATTAAGAGTGATCTGTCTTATGCTTAAAAAAAAAAAAAAGACTTCAAGCCTGTTTTCGGTTTTTGTTTTTTTTGTTTTTTAAGATTTATTTATTTTAGAGAAAGAGAGCAGTGATGTGGGAGGGGCAGAGGGAGAGAGATTCTTAAGCAGACTCCACACTGAGCACAGGGCCAGACATGGGGCTTGATCTCATGACCCTGAGATCATGACCTGAACCAAAACTAAGAGTCAGAGGCTCGATAGACAGCACCACCCAGGCACCCTGACTTGAAACCTCTTTGAACAACCATTCAAAGTTGAGAAGAAAGTCACACTGGACCATTGCTAGGAAATTCCCAGTTCAGCAGGTTTTGAAATCTGGGTTCATTTTTGGTAGCGAAGGGTTCCCAAACACCAAGCCATATTGTTCAAGACGAATTATTAGTAATTTGCCTTTGCTTCAAATGTATAAATTCTTGGCGAGTGGGGGATTCAAAGAGACCACAACCAACTTTTAATGAATCAATCTGTCTTGCTAACATGGACAGAAAAATAAGAAGGCAAAGTGCAGAGTGTAAGGAAGACAGTGATAATCATTCAACCATTGATTTATCCTCTAGACGGAGCAAATGTAGTGTAATGGTTTTGAAAATTTTCCCAGGACCAAAATAAAATAGCTCACCTTATCTCCTGCTGATTAGCATATGGGCTCAGGCTTGGCATGAATTTTAATAAAGTTTCCATTTTCGGGGAGTGTGGCAAGTGTGTGAGGAGGAGCAAATTCAGCCCATGTGTGACCCCGTGGAGCAAGTGTCCTAGCAGAACACACAAGGTAGTGCTCAGAGAGGGGCATTTTCCGAGAGGAAATACAGCAGAAACTGATCTTCTCATGTGCCCCAACACCAGACAAGTGTGGCACTGGTATTTGTGCCTAGTAAGGAACAAGGTTTTAATTAGGAGACTATTAAGAGACTAGATGTGTCTGGTTAAATAACATCAGGAATTTGAGGTTGTCAAGACTGAGTCACAAGTATTCTCATCCCATTCTCTTCTGAGGGGAATAGCAGGTCTGTCCAGATGTGAGGCTATTTACACACAGGGTCCTAAAGCTTTATATGTACTCAGTGGAATCCTAAGAGATCCCACTTGTATTGCACACACACACACACACACACGCACACAGGGACACCTCCTATGCTTCAAGATGGCTCGCTGGCATTTTCTCTGATGAGCTTTCTTAGATTTCTTCTCCCCTTCTCAACCTTAAATTGTTCTTCCTTTTCTAAGTTAGAATGTGTAGACAGTTAAGTGTTACCTTGCATTTTGCATAAATGAAAATCTGATTCTCTTTGCAGTTAAATTCCTTATGTGAAACTGGAAAAACTTTTTAAAACTACATAGTCAAATCTATTGATACTTAACTTTGTTCGCCTTATTTCTTGAAATTAGGGGCACAGCCTTATTTCTTTGAGAAACACAGAAAATTATACTTCTTGAATGTCTAGTTAATGGAGCCCCACAGGCAGCTTGTGTTTGTTTTTCAATTCTGTGAGTTGGAGGAACAACTGTGAATAGATAGAGGTCCTCTTCCCCTTCCCTGCTAGAAGAAGTCTGGCTATGCCCTTCACTTCTTCTGCCCTGTACTCTGGGGATGATCTTCCCAAGACAAGCTCCTCCTTTGGTATTTCATGGCATGGAATCAAAAAGAAGAGTGGCCCAGGAAGAGGAACTTCAGACAGTTCATTCAGAAGAGATTTAGAGAAATATGCTGGGAAGAAAGCAACTATGGTATCCAAGGGAAGTGAATACAGAAAACAAAGAGAAATTCTAATATATTGTTGTGGTTTGTGAATATCCTTCATGAATGTTGAAAACTACAAGTAAAAAGAGTGTGTTTTTTTGAAAATGCATTGTTGGAGTGTTTTTCTGTCATCTCCACATGGCAATGGACAACTACATGGATAATTTCACAATTAATGCTTCTAAAAATTTATGAAGATGAACATGTGCCCATCTACATAAATTTCTATAATACATGTTTCCAATACCTCTGATTCTTGGTTTCCCACATCCTTTTCTTTTTCTCCTTGAAGGCCTCTTCTGGTTTCACCGTGGTTTCCTTTTCCCCAGCCACTTAATGAAGAGTTACTTAAATGAACCATGATAAATGTCTGTCCTGGCATGGTCTTAAATTAAATTCATTATAAATGTTGGGTTGCTTAGGCTAAAATGCCTCTTACCCTCCCAGAAAATGAAATGGCAGGTTCCTTTTTCAGAAGTAGCTAAGAAGAGCCTACACTCAGAAATCCACTCATCACTAAGGTCATGTAGCCTGGTGGTTAAGAACTCCGCTCTGAAACTCGCTCTCCTGTGGCAGTGCTCATTCAGCTACTGTTATCTGTGTCATCTTGGAAAAGTTACTTGACCTTGCTGTGCCTCTGTTTCCTCACCGAAAAGGAGAATAGGACTAAGGCTTACCTCACAGGGTTGCGATGACATTATAAACAAGTTATTTCACGTAAAGGACTCAGAGTAGCTGGCACCTGACATAATGACTACTCTGCAGAGGAGGTTAGTTTAAGAAGTCAACCCCACAGATGCTACATGCAAAATTGGTAAAATGGAAGGCAACCATATTTAATGCTCCAGATTGGAGTTCCTGAGTTCTCATTTTATCCATTCACTCATTCAGTGGTGATTCACTGAACCCCTACCGTGGCAGTTCTGGCCTTAGGCCAGCAGTCGTGGCCCAAAAATAAATGAGACACAGTTGCTGCCCCCAAAAGTGTTCATAGACTACAGAAGGAATAAGCATATAACAAACAAAATGCAGTGGGAAAGTGCAAGGAGTAAAAAGTCCATAAGGTACAAAACCAGTGCAAAGAAAACAGTGAGTAAAACTGTGTAAGGGCTTGGGAAGACTTATGGAATGAGATAAAAGATGATCTGAGTTGTTGAAGTGTGACTAAGCACCAATCAGGCAAACAAGCAGAAGAATTCCAGGCAAGGTAATAGTGTTCAAATTTATGAAACAGCAAGCAATTTAGTCTTACTGGAGTAGAAAGTTTGAGTCAAGGAATGGCAGTGGATGGAGCTAGGGCAGTGGCCAGGAGACATGAGGGCCATTGGACCCTGCTAAGAAGGTAACCAAAGCCAGGCTGGCTGCTGTTGGTTGTGTAACGAGTGTTTGTGTAACTAGGGGTCCAACTCAGGGTTGCCTCCATACCCTGAGCAGACATTGGTTATGACCAGGCAGTTACTTGGTTCTCCCCATATTCATGTTTCCCTACATGAGCACAACTTGAATGGAGTGCTTAAGTTTGGAACTTTAGAAGCAAGAACGCAACCAGAAAAAGCCAAGCAGCAATATGGATGAAGTAGATACATCAAGATGTGTGCAGAGACCCTGATATAATGAATTGCAATGAGCATTAATTACAGCTTTCTCATTTAAACACCTCATTTGCAGAGATTGATAGTTTTCTATATTTCGGGTGTAAGTCTTTTTTAGAACCCCTTGTCCAGACTAAAGTACTCATCACTTCCTGTTTCTATAAATATTCTGGCTTCTCGCCCCTCTTCTGAATTTTTCTTTAACTAAGTTGCTAAGGGGCCTTTTCCCCTAACTCATCTTTCTTCTTAAACACGTCAGTTTGCATTTTTCTGTTCATGATATTCCAGGAGGCTGCTGAGAGGAAACCTCTTTCTTCCCTCTAAATAAGTACACAAGGAGGCATTTCTAGTTTAGGTTGCACCAGTCTTTGGGCTAACGTGTTTTCCCTTTGATTGTCATTCCTTGCAACTTTCCCAAAGCAGCACTTTTTCTTGAGACACTTTTCTAATGAAAGCCATTTTTTTGCCAAAAGATTATTGCCTTCATCGATTACAAACTCTGCCCTCTAGACAGAGTAATACCCTCAGCCATAGGTCTACTGGAGCAAGATTTCTCACTTCAATCTTTTTGGTTTTCCCGACAACCGTGGTTTGGCTAACCAGGAGCCCCAGTAACGCAGTTGGCTCCCCAGTGAAAGCTCGAAAGCTCGTCTTACCCTGGCTGCCATATGCCTCCCTCCTGTTGTGATGGCCCCTCTCCTTTCCCATCATCTGGAACACCCATGTGTCCTTTTGCTTTGGGTAAAAAGAAATCACTAATTCAGTGATTGTTGGTAAGAAGATTGTCTCAGAACAGCACATGATTTCCATGCGGTCTTTGTTTTCCCTTTCAAAAACTTCCCTTTTCACCTACAAAACAAAATAGTCCTGTTTAATTTGCGATGCTCTGGCTTCTACTGTAAATCCTGCCTCAGCAGTAGAAAACCCCCTTTGGGGCTCATTCAAGTTCTTTAACCCTTTCCTGACATTCCAAAGGGAGATTTCCTAAGTCTCAAAGCACTTTACTAAATAAATGAACTGTGTTCTTCTTTGGCACTGTTCCAACCAGAATCAATTTTCAAAACTGAAGGATAGGAATTGAATGACCGCATCAGATCAACAACCTGACGAGTCTTAGTATTACAAATTAGTATTATATATGCATGTGTTATTCTGCTCTTTCCATTTCTTCCTTGTATAGATAATAAAAGATTAAAAGCAAGAGGATCTATGAAAGCTGATAAGCTTTTACATTTATGTAGACCTTTCTCACTAATAAGTAACAATACATTTTCAATATACATATCCCTACTGTGATGTCAGTCCTGTATGTTTGAAAGATTGATTTCAATTGTAATGCCCTGAAACAGTCATAGAATTTTAATAATAATGTTGCTCCTGAAATGCATGTAATTATTAAGGGGAAAGCCAACAAGATACTTAAAATAAATGCTTCAACTTGAAGACAGACCTGTATAACATTTATTTATTAGAAGACTATGTAATGGATAATAGCATATGTGGCTAATTATCAAATTACTTTGAATTTAACAAATTCCGCAATTCTAGTTCCTCGTTACTAACACTAGATTCTATTTTGCATTGTAGCATACAAGAAACACTATTATAATTGTCTGAGGTTAGTCCTATTAACTGTGAAGGGCCTTCACAAATGAGACATTGCCCTTGAAATTATTTATTGAATTGTTTTGAGAAAGACATTGATATCCACAGTGAGAACACAGGTTCTGAATTCAAAGTAATGTCATTTAAAATATGTCCTATAAGGAAATTTATGGCTTTATCCATTTTGCGTATACAAATCCCTATGAAGCATAAATCATAAAACAGAGAAAGAACACGTATCAACTGAGCAACTCTGCTGACAAGAACTAGGAAAATCAACTTCAGACCATTGTACCAAAAGACCCTGAGGGTAGAATTTTCTAGCATGCAGGTGCTGCAAGCTAATAATTTCTTTGCTTTTTTAGGAAATATTTGAATATCAAAACAGGCACATTAGTTAATGAGTTGCATGGATGTTAGTTCTGTGGTTTGCAATATCTGCCCAGTGCTCACAGGTCACTACAGACTCCTGTACATTCAAAACTCTGCAACTAGTACTTACTACAAATTCCTACCTGATCCACCTGAAGCGATAGTTTGATTCAGCTTCTAAAGACTGGAGCCAGGGCGCCTGGGTGGCTCAGTTGGTTGGGCAACTGCTTTCGGCTCAGGTCATGATCCTGGAGTCCCGGGATCGAGTCCCACGTTGGGCTCCCTGCTCAGCGGGGAGTCTGCTTCTCCCTCTGACCCTCACCCCTCTCATTCTCTCTCTCTCAAAAATAAATAAAATTAAAAAAAATAAAGACTGGAGCCAAACAAGTAGGAGGAAACAAAGGGTCTCTGAAGAAAAGACAGCAATTATTAGCTTAAATAGTGTTTTTGAACCCGTAAGAGAAAAATGACAAGTCACTGGCTACCATCCCTGAGAACTTGTTCTGGGAATAAATCCTTGTTCTCCAAGCCAGAACGGGATGAATTTTCAGTTTGCTCTGCAGCCTAGAGATACTATCACTGTTTTATAGACTGTCTTGCAAATCCCTATCATTCAAGTACCACACATAAGGACACTAGAGTTCTTCAGTGGGTTGCGAAAATTCTAGGCTTCTGGGATACAAAGAAAAGCCAGGCTGAGCTTTCCTAACTGGGATACAGACAAAACTTCCAACTAACTGCTTGAAATAGATAACATTTTGGAAAATGAACAGAAAATGCTCCCTAGCAAAAGCGCTAAATGGAATGGGCTTCTGGGGAAACATTCTAAGTAGAAATAGGATCCCAAAGCAGAATTTCCAAAGGAAAGAAAATGAATAATCAGCCTTCTTCTGCCCTTCACAGCTGCCCCTCTCCGTATTCAACAACTGGCAGAGGAGCTGGGTTGTTACAAGATGGGCGCTGGGGACCAGAGTTGCAGCTGGTGTCCAGGCAGCTGAACGCCCTAGCAAGCCCTGGGCCCGGGAAACAAACACCTCACAGCTTCAAGGTAGAGCGAAAGGGGAACCGAAGCTGGTTCGCTGAGGAGGAGCCTCCTAGACGTCAGGGAGGGCCAAAGACCTCCAGAGCAAATGAGGCTTTGCGAAGCCATCTCTGAGAAGGCTGACCTTCGGAAGTTCGTAAAAACAAACTGCCCCTTCTCAGAGAAAGCGATATTTGAGGTTGTGTTTACAAGAATAGAACTCACAGGGGCCCAGAGGAAAGTGATGGACAGGGGCGGGGCTGAAATCATTATCTGCCAAACAAATGCCTTTCAAGAAGACTCCACCCATGGCCAGGGCCAAAATGCACGCCAAGGCCCAAGTCACTCAACTCAGCAAAGTTTTCTGCTCTCTTCCTCATAAGTTTACTAGATGATCCTGATTATTTCTTAATGCTTGCTAATATTTCACAGATGACGGGAGCTCATTAAGAACAGTATTAATCCTAGGCAGAAGGGAAACAGTTCAAAAAAATTAAGGTGATTATTGGGATTTTGGCAACATGAAAGTAATCCATCCTCAAAATATTAAAAAAGAGAGAAAAAAAATCAGTCCATGATGAAATTATCCAATTGAAATTTTGATATATTTACTTCCCAGGATGCCTATTTTATTTTATATTATTTTTTTTAAAGATTTTATTTGTCAGAGAGAGCACAAGCAGGGGGAGCATCAGGCAGAGGCAGAGGGAGAAGCAGGCTCCCTGCTGAGCGAGAAGCCCAGTTCAGGACTTGATCACAGGACCCCAGGATCATGACCTGAGTTGAAGGCAGACGCTTAACCGACTGAGCCACCCAGGCGTCCCCCAGGAGGCTTTTAAAACTGTAACAATGTCAACTTCTACCCCTACCGCCTACTAAAGCTGCCCGCCTGGCTTTCAGTCTTGCAGAACAGTGAGCCTGCACAGATGGGCAGGAACGCTTCTTACTGCTACTAGGTGATCCCCACCTCACCCCTAGAGTTGCCACAGTGTCTCCACCATTCTCCCATTTCAGAAAGCACGGACTCTTTCCCCATCCCCCACTGCCCCTCATCATTGAGATTCTTTTCTTTCAACTATTTCTTAATTTAATAAACAGGCTCCCAATTCAGTGAGCATTTGGTACAAGAATTCATGAGCGCCTACTGAGTATTACACCCTGTGCTGGGCCGCGCGCACGTGGGCGAAGGGAACAGAAGTCCCCTCTGGCCTCACATACACAATCGACACAACATAAGTAGCTAATGAGATTGTGGAAGCAAATTGAGAATGGTATAGGCTTTGAATTACTAGTTGCCATTGTACTAGCTTCTGTTTGTGCTGTGCATTCTAGTTTTCTAGCCCACTGCTCATCTCCGTCGAGAGCTGCAGGAACCCCATTTGGTTAAGTAATCAGAGAAAAGATGGAGCTAAGAAGGCTGCTCTCCTAAAATTTTCAGGTTCAAATCTCTTTCTCAGACAAGAGAAGGCAAAGCCTGGTGAATAGTCCTCATGTTAAAATTGCATCCCTTTGGCTGTACACTGTTCCCTCCATGTCCCTGGCACCCCCGCCTGGATCCGTTATGACTCAGCTAAACCAAAGTCCTTCCAGATGCCAGAGGATCTGCCTGTGTCCATGCATGTTCAGTAGTAGATTATGAGTTCTCATTCCAGGATTCCAGGTCTGTCACGTCGTTCTAGTGACCTTGGGCAGGTTGCTTGACCACTCTGGGTCTCAGTGTTTTCATCTGTAAAGGGGGCTAAGAAAGATCCATTCTGCCCACCTCAGCATACCACCTTAAGGCCTGAAGGACAGTGCCTGAAGGACACTGAGAAATGGAAGGTATTTCTCTTACCTGCTAAATCCACAAAGAGTGGCATGCCTGGAATCGTGAGGCACGAGCAGTTACTTATGTGAATCATATTAAACTGTTGACAAGGACAGCATCGCCCTCTGTCTCCTCAGCGGGATCCTTTCTGTGCTCAGCAGTCCTGCAGTCCTGGGGGCTGAAGGGGGCTTGGGCAGTGAGAGAGAAGGCGGTGTGTGCACTTTCATCATATAAATAGAGCAACAAACACCTCCTCGAAAGGAGTACCAAGAGAAAAACAGCCTGCACCTGGCCCTGGGTTTTTATCATGTTGGGTTTTTTTTGTTGTGTGTGTGTGTGTGTGTTTTCCCAAAGAATTGGATTAGGCCCTGTGTGGAATTGTGAATGCCCGTACACCTACTTCATAACAGGACAGCAGAGCAATCTGTTTTCAAAGGCCAAAGCTGTTTTCGCCCCCAGCTCTGCGGGTTTTTCTCTCCTCTCTTCATCCCAGTGAGGATTTTTTTTTTTCCTTTCCCATCATTTTGAGTCAGCCTGCCGGTAACAAAGGTACCCAGCTGTTCTCTGAGTTCTAATCTCCAAACAACTTTTAATAGGGATTGCCTCCCTTCCCGGCAGTTGGCCGTCGCAACAACACACCAGATTGCAGGTATTTTAAGGAAGATTCTGAGGATTATGAAGAAGTGTCGTCTTGCCCAACAGTTTAAGAATAGAATCACTAATATCTCCCTGCAATGATGTGTTTCCCTTTGATAGGGATGGCTTGCTGCAGTCCAGGACGGTGCTGAAAAGGAGCTGGTGGCCTTCTCCAAGAGGTGCCCCCCTATCCCCCCGCCCCGTCAGCCCTGGACAAACAGTCATCACAGTTAACAATTTACAGAGCAGGTCGTGATCATCTCAACGAATCCAACTCCAACAACAACACTGTGTAGCAGCTAGCTCATGGTCCCCATCTTATAGATGAGGAAACTAAGTTCTTGAGAGGTTAAGTAAGGTCATGTAGCAAGCCCGTGGCCACCTCAAGTTGCGATGAAAACGATCTGCCAACATCCATCCACTTTTATTGAAGTGGATAGAAGCATAGACTGCCCAACTTACACAAAGCAAAACATGGTGGGATGGTCCCACTTTATTTAACAAGCGTCTCCAAAATCTAACAAAACCCACCACTGCTATTTTGAATGTAACAGAGAAATCACATCCTCTGTATGGGCTGTCTCCAGGAAGAGTTAGTGTTTTTTGAATTTTAAAGATCCATTCATAGCCAAAAAGAAGCTTGGATATGGGGAGAACTTGACCTAACCTTATAAAGCCTCAATAAGCCAAACTCTGTTAATTGTTATAGAATCAAACTTCAGAATTAGAAAAGTATGGAAGTGATTGTATGGTTTAAATCCTTGTTCTCAGGAAACTTTCTCCCCGCTCCCTACCCACCTTCCTGCTCTGGGTCCCTACCCACCCTCCTGCTCCCTTGTACCCTCCCCCCACCCTCAGTGCAGTGTGGCCCTGGGAAGTTCAGCAGCTTGTCAAAGATGAACAAGTAAATACAGGATTCAGATTTTCTGCTGATCAGGACAGGAGGGTGGGCTGAAGTTTAGCTTTGTTCCAACCCAGAAGATAATGTTTGCTAAGCAGATTAATAGGGTAAACGCACTTACAATGGAATATTGAAGCTACTTAAGAGAATAAGTTGCTTTCAAGCATCCATTCACATGCAGATGACAGATACACTAATTATAAGTCATTCTTATCTCTTCATTAAAGCCTGCTCCCTGAGGACCTATATTAGGTACAACTTGAAGTCACCATTCCTGAATATATAGAACAGCATCTCTATCTTCAGAAAACAAACTATTTTCATGCTGATTTTTCATTGGATCAGACAGGTATCTGGCCTTCCTACCCCCACACTGAAATTAAAGAAACATATATTGAGCACCTCCTCCACGCCAGGTACTGTGTTAAGCCCTGGCAATCCAGGGGCGGGTAAGAGAGGATTCCTCTTTAGAAAAGTCCCACGGAAGTTTAATTCTGATCTTTGTTCCCAGGAGGTCATAAGTTTTTCATTCATAAGTGTTTAAGACCACATGGGCAGCACTGAGTAGAAAGAATTAAAGAATCACCAGTGATATTTAATGTCCTCTGAATAACATGACACCGATTAATCTGTACTGTGTAGACCAAATAGGTTTGTGAGCCACCATATAAATGTTAGTATTATTACATATTAAGAAATTGAATTTTAATATCCATGATTGATATTGCAATTCAGTGTGAAGTAGAAAGACCTGGAATGCTCTTCCTTCAGATACTACGACAGCTGCTGGCTCACTCCCTTCAAGTTTTTGCTCAAATGTCATTTCACGGCGAGGCCCTCCTTGGCCTCCCGTTTCAAATTGCTGCCTCTCTACCTGGCACTCTCTCTCTTCCTTCCCTGCTTTCTTTCCATGGCACTTATCGCTGACAGACTATAGGTGTGTCTTCATTCTCTGGATTTTCCACGCACACCAGAATGTAAACAAAATGAGGCCAGGGATTTTTGTCTCTCTCGTTCACTGCTCTTGTCCCAGCCCCTAGAAGAGTGCCTAGCATGTAGGCACTTCCTAAAAGCCTGTGTAATTAGCCTATGGATTAAGGGGGATTGTTGTTAACCCTAAGGCCCTACCTGCACCCCGAGATGTCCATATCAGAGTCTCTGAAGGTGTGAAGGAAGCATGTGTAGTTTGCAAACAAATCTATGTCCCATCGTTTTGATTTGTTTCCATTTTTAAAAAACAACATGAGTTGAGTTTATAATGTAATAGTAACCAAAATGACTTCACAGGGTTATTTTGAATCCATGTCTGCCTGCCTTTTACAGATTTTCTATTTCCTCCATCATAAATGGACAAGTCCCTATCACTTTCTGCTCTCACCAGTACCACCTTCTCAAACTACATTCTGGTCTGTTGTTTATAATGTACGGTAGGGTCCCAACATACTAGAACCTCTGATAATATTAGCTTCAGAGAAAAATGTGTGAGTGGCTCACTCCCACGGACTGGAGTGATGGCACATTACTGCGGGGTCACAGTCATATGAGGACCCCGTATAGCCACTTAATATCTGCTGTTAGGTACTTAATGCACCGGGCTACTCAGTGCTCCCTTTGTTTGCCATTTCCAGACCATCTTACATATTTGTGATTGCCAGGTATTTAGCTCATAAATGAGGTAAGTGTCTCCAGGCCCTTGTGTTTCCTCTCAGGTGCAATAGTAAACTTTTTATATTTCTCAGGAGTTTTGTAAGATTTTTTTTTTTCTAAATCCCTTGAATACCAGTGAGTCTACTCGTTTAGGGTGTCGTACTTCTTAGCTGATATGAAATATCAAATGTATCAATTAAATAAAATTCAACTTTTTGATCAAAAGAAATTAAGATAAAATGAAAAAAGTAAATATGCACTTGGTTTTATACTCTTCTGTCTCAGAATCTCAGAAATGGCCTCACTCAAGGAAGGTGTTTTCTCAAGTCCCAGTGTGTGTGGAACGTAATTCGTGGCCAAGTGCATCTTCCCCAAACTTTGGCTTTGCCTGCAGTTTCAGTGACAGCCACGTATGGCCCAAAGTAGAAGGAGTTCTCCTCAGAGATCAGGTTTACTCCTTATCTTCTCATTTCTGGTGCCTTGCTTGCATTCTCCTCTCTGGTTTCTGGGATTCCAGATACATTTTCTTGTGCTCATCACTTGAGATCTCTGCCCTCCTTCAGTAGGAGCCTTGCTACTTACCTAGGGACTATGGAACGATTGTACCTTTAAAGCTTTGCTCTCTGACCGACAACCTTGATCGAGCCAACAGGAAATGCTTTTCAAGGCACGTAATTGCACATTAATAATTAATAATAATAAATACAATTTGTCGGACAATGTCTAGTTGCCAGGAACTATTCTAAGAGCTTCCCACACACTGTTGTATTCAATCTTCACAGCACCTCATGAAATTTATCCTTAATCTCTAAAATACCTAGCAATTCCCATTAGCCAATGATGAAACTGTTGGGAAACTATGTCAGCATGCATATGTATGTACATGTGTGAAAAGAAAAGGTTTATTTAGACAACGGAGAAAAAGTGTTTCTATTTTTAAGTAGGAAAATAACCATTCAGAGAAGGTTTAAAAGAAATAAGAATCTAAGAGCAACCTAATACCTACATACTAATTATTATAAACTGTTAATATCTCAATATATGCTTTTTAAATTTATCTTTTATTATTGCCTGTCTCAGGACACTTTGCGTATCTCCTGACAACCTCTCCTTTATCTCATTCTTGACTGTTCTTCGTAATATGGGTGTGGTTCCTGTCATAGCTGCTCCAGCTGCTGGTACTCGGAGTACTAAATTTCCCCGCCTGCCTCTCGATTTCGAAGTGGCTTAGCCATTTCTCCTGCCAAATAGATCAACAAGCTTTGCATCTTCTTTCTGTCTTCCAAGTAGTGGTGAGGAGTAGTAGCCTGCCTGTTTTTAATTTACACCTTAGTGATTTTCAATGTGCTGGCCACAGATGAAAGGCAGCAGAACAGTTGGGATGCTTGTTAAAATTCAGATTCCTAGATCCCATCCTCAAGAAATGATGATTTGGTAGGTCTGACCTTGCATTTTTCTGATAGTCTCTAGTGATAATAATATGCAATAAAATTTGAAAATCACTGTTTTAGATGAAAAATGACCATTGTACTTTTAAAGGGGTCTTTTTTGGACATTTTAAAATCATCAAAGTAGGAATTAAACAGATTTCTTCCTAGGGAGAAAGACATGATGCTAGGGTTTCTCTACACAGAAGGCTTTTTATATACTTACTCTCATCTAGGCCTGCCAGTCCTATTTCTGAAAGCTTCTGTGAGCCTTCCAAGTAAGCATCTAATAAGTACTTGTCTGTGCAGTGTTTGATGGTTGCCTTGGGGCCTGCTGCACCAAAATTAAACTGGTCCCAGAGGCCCAAGAGAGGTAAATTTTGGAGTATTACAAATACATGTTGGAGAATGTGCGTCTATATACACATACACACGCTGCACATATAAGTGTACGTGTACAGATGTTCCTTTCAATGATCATATGTGTATGATGGAGTCTTCTTTGAGTGTTATGTATATGTAGTATATATAGAAACCCAAATCCTACTTCAACCATTTATATTTTAAATATAAGTACCACGATGCCCTCTCAACTCATGCTGCAAAGGTTGTTGTGGCAGGCAGAGTAGCTTGAAAAGCTGAGAAAGTAGAAGACGAGAATGGATGAAGTATAGATTTTATATGGTTGCTTCGTACCTGCCTAATTATTGAAAAGCTGTGGTAAGAACCTACCCACCCCAGCCTTCCAGTTTTATTCAAATGTAAGTTCTGTGGTATGTTTTCCATATAAGCCTAAACTCAACCTCAGAATCATTCCTAACACAGTGGTCGAAGAGGTCAATAACGGAAGATCAAATATAGCATGGGTGATGAAAACAGTTTGGAGAGAAAAAAGATAAACACTATTGTTTTTTTCTTTGTATTCTTTGTGCTTAGCACAGTTTCTAATGCCTAGGTACTGTGTAAATAACTAGTAAATAAGTGAATGGTTTAAAAAAAAAACTTCCTTGGGAATAGTTTTATGACTCATAAGTTTGATTCCCTCTTTAGTTTGATGTTACTCGCCTCTCCTGTACGGCTTTTGGGGGTTACCCTGGACACAAATGGTGTTCTGTCTTGGATATGTTGAGGCTACTATTGATGTAGCTAAATTTGTAATTCGAGAGGATCACTACCAATTCCTGACTCCCAAACATAAAGAAAACTGCTCAAGAGCAGGGATAAGATGATAGCTCTCAACTACTGAAGAGGCACTGTGTGTTGGCTATGGTGCTAAGTGCTTTACATACGCCCTTCATGTGTAATCCTGGCAGAAACTTTGTGAAATGGAACTTACTTTCTCCCTTTAAAGATGGGGAACAGGACATAGTAACTCAGTGACTCCATCTATAGTACTAGACTGATTCTTAGGTGCTGTATCCTATCCATGCTTAATTCCACAGTATGTGTCTTGGGTCCCTACACATAAGTACTCAACAGATTATTTTTGTATGTAATTATGTGTAACTCACTAAACTGGCACAAATTCTTGGTACCCTACTTAATTTTAGGCATATTTGGGCTACTCCTCAGTCAGTATAGCATGGTAGGTAAGATCATGAACTTCAACAGCCAAATTCCTGGGTTTGAATCCTTGAGTGAGACCTTGAACCTGCTACTTAACTTCTCTGCCTCGGTTTGCTTATCTCTTAAGATGGGGAAATGTGTAGTAAGGATTAAGTAAATTGATACATGTAAAGTGCTGAGAAGAAATCTGGCATAGAATAACCCCAGTTATGTGCTTTCTACGATTATTACTTTTTTGCAGAAGAAAAGACTCACCATTGTTTGGTGATTTTGCTGTCAAGTAATGTTTTATGTTGCAACACTTCCAGGTCAGGGTTATGTTAGTTGGACAAGACTGGCATGGTGCTTGCCCCTATGCAGGTGACAGCCTGTCAGGAAAGATGGATAATTAGTTAAGTGCAATAAGCTGTGAGGAGTCTCATGTTGAATTAGGGCCAAGGGAGCAACATGCATAGCAGGAGGTCCAGGTTGAGAAAAGCCTTGAAAGCTGATATCACCAACAAGATTTTAGATAAGGGCAGGGCATGGTCACACTGGCCTCCGAGGCACTCAAAACTGGCAATAAAGTACATCAGGGATTCCAGGGGCAGACAGTGGGGACCAAGAGAATGATTAGGTTGTGGTTATAGTAGTTGAAATGTGAGGTTATAATGTCCCTGTCCAGAAATAGAGCAGAAGGGAAGGAACAGAGAAGTTCAGGGGATACCACAAAGGAAGAAGCAAAAAGGATTTATTAAGTGACTACAAAGAAAATAGAAGGGATTGTTTAAGGACTTTTGGTTGGTTCATTGCAGAGATGGATCCAAATGCACATCTCTTGACCTGGCGTCCCCATGGTAAGAGTGCAGTTGTGGAAAGCCTTCCCAGTGTGGGTGGTTCTCAAAGTGTGGTTCCAGCACCATCCGAGAACTCCTTAGAAATGCAATTTTTGGGGTCCCATCCCCATGCATCAGAACTTTGGAAGCCCAGCAATCTGTGCCTTAACCAACTGCCTGGAATGTTTGAGAGCTACTGCTCTAATTGATTCACTCAGACAGCAACTACTTATAGAGGGCTTATCATGCCCTAACAGGATGTATCTGTAAATCAGAATCTAGGTGCCCTGAAGGAGTTTACTGTTGAGTGCAAGGACAGAAAAATCAAAAATTATATTAACCAAAAAGTTACAGAAGCAAGAAAATGCCTGAGCCCACTTATCAGGAGGACTTAAACTTGCCAGAATAAATAGGAAAATTCCCTGAAGAAGTGGCATTTAGGATGAACTTGGCGGTCAGAGCCAAGAGTTTCTCAGGTGAAAGGACACAGTTGTAGACAAGTGGGAGACAGCCCTCCTCACTAGAGCACAGTGAGGAAGGGCGGCAGTAGGCATGACGAGGACGAAGCGTGAGCAGAGCCCTGATCATGCACGCTCCTTGGCCTTCATCCCATGTAAAATGGAAAAGCCATTGAAGGGGTTTCAGGAGAGGAACGGCTTGATGAGATTTGCATTTTTAAAGACCACTTTGGCTCTATTCATGTAGATTATACTTAATACCACTGTAAGCTACACAGGTATAAATTCAGCCATCCTTAGCAGCGCCCCCAACCCCGTAACCACAGACGGGTCCAGTCTGGCCCTCTTCCTTCCGGGTGGGAAGCCCAGCCCTGATGGCTCCCTTCACATCTGCGTGCTTTCTGACCCTACAGTTCTGCTGGCTAGTTCAAAAGCAGTTAAGTTTGAGTTTTAAACTGGCCTCCAACCATGAAACCACCAAGAGGTTCAATTTAATTTCCCTTTCATGCCCATTCACACCTTGACTCCTTTTGAGAAAAACCCACTATTGATACTGATAATAAGCTCATTTTATGCTTTGGAAGAAAAAAAATACTCAGCTGAATTCACCATTAAATAAACTCACGATGGAGTCTCTACATTTAAGTCAGGCTCCTATTAGCTGAGAAAAAGAGTGTCCACTGAGGTATGAAATGTTTATTGTAGCTAGTTCCTGCAAGCACTGCCAAAAGAGAGATAGTATTTTCAATGGCCAGAAGCCGCAATGCACAGGACATGAATTATGTATGCCTGTCTCTTTAAAACAAATCAGCATAAATTATCCCCTAGCGCAGACTGCAGGAATTGGGGGCCCCTGAAAGAAATATTTTGTCTTGGTCTTCTTGGCATCAGAAACTTTGGGATGTGAAAGTAGCGACTGAATGAGATTCCAAATCACAACCTTCAATGCTGGAGGGGAAAACAGGGTTAGAATGAGCAGTGACCTGCATTTTTCTGAGCATCATCTGTCAAGGTACCAGTCATCAACATGTGATTATTATTCTCATCAGCCCAAAGCATGAAAGTAAATTGAGTGAAAAAAATCTTCACATTATGTGAAATGATTGCTGCCTTGGAACCATAATAAACAATGATCTTGCCCTCGTGCTAGGCAGCAAAACAAATGAGAGCTGCCCGCTGCTGATGCGGTGCCAGGATCATTACCAGATTCTATAGCCACCAGCCCCTCCCCTCTAGTAAGGGCCTGAGTGCACTGTCAGGGCTGGGAAGGTGATGCTCACATCCCCCTGTTTGAGGCGACCTTTGGTTCCACATGGGGAAAGTTGGCTGCCTTGCCCAAGCCCTCTCTGCTGAACTCAGGTTCACATTCACCACTTGGCTCCCCAGAACAATGAGGGTGTCCATGAAGGGGCAGTGATTGTGCAACATGGGGACAGACTTGTTGCTTTCAAATGTTAGTTGTCAACCAGCCTCGAGGCAGGCAAGAGGCAGCAGGAGACACAACAGAGGTGAAGGAATGGCCAAGGCAAGCTCTGATCTTCCCAGAGAGTGAGGCTGGGAATGAATGAAGCATCTGAAAAGACTTTCTGCTGGTGGTCCTGTTCTATCAAGTCCTCAGCAGGGCGGAGAAATTCAAAGGGTGGGTCTGAATGTACTCCACAATCTGGGCTGGGAAGGACCACTGAGAGCTTCCTAGGATGGCTGCAGTGACTGAGTTCAGGCTTGGATCTCCCTTGCCCCAGCCTGCAAATGAGGGTCAGCAGTCAGCGCACAGGGCACCTTTGTACAAGTTAAATGCTATCTCTTCTTGCCTCCTAGGCTGGGCACCCTTGAGTAGAGCACAACCTTCACAATTTAAACAACAGACCCTGAAAACACTTTAAATGTTTAAAATCATATCGTTTTGTTCAAAGGTATCACCACATATACCTTATAAAAAAGAAGAGGCCACTTCTGGCTCCAGTTCCAATGTTTAGAGAACTAAGAAGCAGGCTCTCCTGTTCTTACAACTAGAAAAAGCTAAGCAAAATTAAAATCAATAACTTTTCTTGGACCCATCAAAGAATTGAGGAGACAGGGCCAACTGCCCCCTGAAATCTAGAGAGACAGGATGTTTTAGCTGGGGTTGCTATAACAAAATTCCATAAACTGAGTGGCTTACAAAACAAACATTCGTTGCTCACAATTCTGGAGGCTGGCAAGTCTAAGATGAAGGTGGTGCAGATTTGGTGTCTATGAGTACCCTCTTCCTGGCTTGCAGATAGGTGCCTTCTTTGTTTATCCTCACGTGGTGGAGAGAGCATACTTTGGTGTCTCTCTCTTTCCGTCACGTCCTTTCTATAAGGACACAAACATTCAGTCCATAACTGACTCCGAGGGGTCACCGCTGAGATTTGCTTACCTGGACTGAAGCTTCTGGAGCCATAAACTGGTAGGGAAACTTACATGGTAATTATGGTAAAATGCTGGAGGCGGAATGTGAGCTAGCAGAAGTGTGAGAAATTCTTGGGGGCCACAGTCTTAAGAGGAGCTCCATATTTTGTGGATTTTACCTCCAGAAACCTTACCAGATTCTCACAGTGAAGAGAAAGAGTAACTATTGTCAACTGTGACCAGAGTATTTTCCATAGCAAATGTCAGCTCTCCAGGAAAAAAAAAAAAAAAAGACTACCGGAGCTTTATCCCTCCAGGGAAAAGGATATTTCTCTGACTCTGGCACCCTCTCTCTACTTGACCTGAAGGTTAGGGAAGCTAAGAAAACATGTGAAGGTCAAAGCCAAGAAGCATAGGCCCACTAAAAGACTAATATTTGTTCATAAGATGATAGAACATTTCTCCTCCCCACACCTTACCACTACAGTAAGTGTTCCAGTGTAATTATAGTGCATTACAGCTAAAAGAGCTGCAAGGCATAGAGTCTATTTAAGGAGAGGCGAAAGCAAGGATACAGGAGGAATTTGAAGCTTCTGGTACCTACATATCCAGTAAACATTAAAAACAATTCAACTTCTAGCCAGAGAAAAATCAAACTCATAGGTAAATGCTTATTTACCTCAGTTATTATTACCTGATAAATCATGTCCGTCTTTCAACAAAAATTACAAGGCATGTTAAAACTCAAAAAACAAAACCACACAAAAAACAACAAAAAAAATCTGAAGAAACAAAGTAAGCATCAGAATCAAATTCAGACATCCAGATTTTAGAATTAGAGAATTTAAAATAAATATGTTAAAGGCTTTACTAGAAAACGTAGGAAACCTGCAAAAATAGGTAATGTATTCAGAGAAGTAGGAACCAAAGGAAAAACTCAAAAGGAAATGCTATAAATAAATACATAAAAAAAATCCTTCGGTGGGCTCATTAGTAGACTAGGCACAGCCAAAGAAAGAACAATGAACTTGAAGACATGAAGTCCATAGTAACAATTTTTTAAATACAACTTTTATTGTTTTTGTATTCTTAGAGAAGAAAAAGTTTATGGAAGGAAATTAAGAAAGTATTGACAAGCAAAATGAGTAAATTAGGAATCTACCATAAGTCCACCACTTGAAGATAAACGCTGTTAAATTTTTATGTATCTGACCAAGTTTTCATTTGGCATTTCTTTTGCATCTGTAGATTAAATAGGTCTGATTATTTCTCACTTAGAGTATTCCTTGTCATTGCCTTTAGTTTGTTTAATTGGTACAGTTTAGGGGCACCTGGGTGGCTCAGATGGTTAAGCGTCTGCCCTCGGCTCAGGTCATGATCCCAGGGTCCTGGAATCTAGACCTGCATCGGGCTCCTTGCTCAGCGGGGGGGGAGGGAGGTCTGCTTCTCCTGCTCCCCTTGATTGTGTGTGCTCGCTCGCTCTCTCTGTCAAATAAATAAATAAATCTTAAAAAAAAAATAATAATTGGTATATTTTGTATTTCTCCAAACAGAGTAAACTGGAAGATCAGATCAAGGTTCTGTTTTTCTTGTGTTGCCTCTCAAAGTATTTTACCCAGTGCTCCCCAGGCATAGTGAGTTTTTAGTGTATGTTTGCTAATCCATTGATAAATAATGAAAAAAAGAATTCCCCTAATTCCCATAAGTGGAAAACTGGTATTTCTCAATATAATGCCTTTTGTCTCTGATCGGAAATGTCCTGTTTGTCAGATACAGATCATGTTTCCCTTCCTATTTCCAGATACCACATCTAAGAATTAAACACTTCTTCCAGAGCACCAAAGTAATCTAGGGAATGAGAGGGCTTGCAACGTACATTATACCTCCCATGAAGTGGTATAAATGTATCAGGCAGTGGAAATTTCATCAGAAACCTTGGGGATAATGGCAGTTCTCTGTGCAGAGTGCTACCCAATCCCCTGCCATTGTATCTAGTAGCGAGGTTAATGTAATTGTAGGTCCCATTTGGACTTTAAGCATATAACCTAGATTATCATTTGTAGATATGAGCCAGAACACAGAAGTAAAAGGAAATGGAATCTCGAAATGCAGGTTGTTGGTCACAAAATTAAGATCAAATGCCACTTCCCCAAGAAGGCCTTCTTTGAACTTCAGAAATGATACATTTCCCTAAAATATCCCTGATGTATCTTTTTGAGGGGTCAGTTGTAATTTTCCTTCAAAATGGTTAGCACGGTTTTTAATTAAATATTTGTGCCATTATCTGACCTGTTCTTTTGTAAAGTCAGAGTTCAGTTTTCTCACCACTGAATCCTAAACATGTAGCACAGTGCATGGTGTGTAGTAGTATCCAAAATAGACTTGATATATGAACAAACTAGCATTCGTGTAAGAGAAGTTGGGATCATCCATCTAAGTGATGGTCCAAAAGGGACAGAAACAGCTCCAGCTTTGTGATTTTTGCTGTTTCCCAAAATGCATATTCTGACTTACTGTGTTCATCAAAGCAGGATTACTCTGTTTTGGTATTTCTGCTCCTTCATAGAAGTGATTTTTGATTCTAAGACCCATTTTCCTAATACAATGAGGGCTTTGAAAATTGCCAACCTCACAAGCAGTATTTATTGTTAGAAATTTGCCAGACAATCTTACACTTAGAATTTTAGAGATAGAAGAAAGGCTAGTGGTCTGCTCTTCTTATTTAAAAATCAAACCTCAAAATTCTTAGTGAGTTGCTCTTTATGGACTTGGCTATACAAGTTCTGAGAGTGCAATTGTCAATCCATGATTGTCCCCCTATGTGCTTGTCCTATGCATTTTTATAATTAATTTTTAAAATCTCCATTAAAAATTGTGGACTCCGATTCTGCACATAGTTCTCAGTGCATGAACACATATAACAAATACCTAGACTTGTAACCACCATCACAGACAGAATTATCTCCCATGACCCTTTGCAGTCAGACCCTCTCAGCACATACAATTACCATGTGACACAACAATCCCATTTCTGGGAATTTATTCTAGAGAAATGAAAACTATGGTCTCATTAAAAAGTAGTACATGAATGTTTACAACAGCATTCATAATGGTCAGGAACTTAAAATGTTACCATAAAAGAAATATTACCTTTGTTACATTCTATTTGTTCTGCCCCAGCATAAAACCATTAGCTACTATATCAGTTGGAAGCTGCTTATCATTTCTCATACTCGCAGCATTTGCTAATAGGATGGTTGAGAGTACCATTAAATTGATCTAATTCAAGGCACTTGAGTGCAGTTAGATAATATCCTGATAGTCTTCTGTGCTCTAGTCTCAGTGCCTGCACACATATGCAGCGGCCTAATGGATCAGTGGCAGGAATTATCAAAACCCTAAGTAGCACTTGTACCAAGAGACTATTACACAATTGTAATTAAAAACCATTAGTCATTGGAATTTTTCTCACTTTTCCCCCTTTGGTTGGTGTTCTTTATTTTCTTCTAGCTCAGTTGGCTAATTCTAAAGAATAATTTAATTTTCCAAATGCTCAAGAACACCAACTGTGTTCACGTGTTTCTAAGAATGATTTAATAAAACCTTTAAATTAACTTGCTGTAATTTCTGGGCGGTAACCACATCCTTCACAGTGGTGGTAAGAAGGCTGTAGGTGCTAGAGATGATTATTGACATGTGGGCTTGTAAGATACCAAGGCATGAAGAACTTCACTGCAGAAATATCAGAGCATGTACCTCTTCACTTTAGCAATGTGACTAATTTCAGTGCTAAGAATTGAAGAGATTACTGAAAAGAAAATAAGGACAATGAATGCCTCATTCTTTAGCTAAAAAATATCCTTACATCTAACAGAAGATCAGTTAAAACCCTGTCATCAACCAGTTTGCAATGCTAAGAGAATTATGGTAATAAATGAACTTGAAATTGATTTCTAGCTCCAGGTAAAAATCTGGGTACAGAAAAGAATCATAAGTTTATTCTCTGTGGGAACCCTTCATTTCCAATTAGCAAGCTAGAAAACTTCCATAAAGAAAGGCAAAGACTTCAAATAGAAAGCCAATGTAGACATTAAGAAACTAATAAAGTTAATTATGTCAGCCTCTGCTGAACTTCTACCCCTTTTCCACATTCCTCTGGACAGGTGTATTTAATAGTTATAAATACTGATAAAAGGGTCAAGTCAAATGTTTGCAGGATGTTTGGATGATCGATTCCTTGATTGATTGATTAGTTGATGGATTGATTCCTGAATGATCAGGCAGAAGGACAGACCACACCAGTTTAACAACAGAGCTTTTGCTAAGTATAGCAGATGAGCTGATTAGTTTTACCTTGGTGCTTCTTTCTCGCACCACTCCTATTATAAATTCCAATCATCACGAATGTCGAAGCCCTTCTCCTGACTCAGGCTTAGGGCAGGAGAAAAGAAAAAAAAAAAAAAGAATAACACTAAAGAGCCAAAACAAAAACAAACAAACAAAAAAGGAGGAGGAAGATCAGAAAGGTCAAAGCTACCCGAGAACTTGTCAGAAAACCAAATTCTTTTTTTTTTTTTAATTTTTTTATTGTTATGTTAATCCCCATACATTACATCATTAGTTTTACATATAGTGTTTCATGATTCATTGTTTGTGCATAACACCCAGTGCTCCATGCCGAACGTGCCCTCCTCAATACCCATCACCAGGCTAACCCATCCTCCCACCCCTCTCCCCTGTAGAACCCTCAGTTTGTTTTTCAGAGTCCATTGTCTCTCATGGTTCTTCTCCCCCTCCGATTTCCCCCCCTTCATTCTTCCCCTCCTGCTACATTCTTCTTCTTTTTTTCTTTCTTAACATATATTGCATTATTTGTTTCAGAGGTACAGATCTGAGATTCAACACTCTTGCACAATTCACAGCGCTTACCAGAGCACATACCCTCCCCAGTGTCCATCAGCCAGTCACCCCATCCCTCCCACCCCACCCCCCACTCCAGCAACCCTCAGTTTGTTTCCTGAGATTAAGAATTCCTCATATCAGTGAGGTCATATGATACATGTCTTTCTCTGTTTGACTTATTTCGCTCAGCATAACACCCTCCAGTTCCATCCACGTCATTGCAAATGGCAAGATCTCATTCCTTTTGATGGCTGCATAATATTCCATTGTATATATATACCAACTCTTCTTTATCCATTCATCTGTCGATGGACATCTTGGCTCTTTCCACAGTTTGGCTATTGTGGACATTGCTGCTATAAACATCGGGGTGCACGTACCCTTTCGGGTCCCTACTTTTGTATCTTTGGGGTAAATACCCAGTAGTGCAATTGCTGGATCATATGGTAGCTCTATTTTCAGCTTTTTGAGGAACCTCCATACTGTTTTCCAGAGTGGCTGCACCAGCTTGCATTCCCACCAACAGTGTAGGAGGGTTCCCCTTTCTCCGCATCCCCGCCAACATCTGTCATTTCCTGACTTGTTAATTTTAGCCATTCTGACTGGTGTGAGGTGGTATCTCATTGAGGTTTTGATTTGGATTTCCCTGATGCCGAGCGATACTGAACACTTTTTCATGTGTCTGTTGGCCATTTGGATGTCTTCTTTGGAAAAATGTCTGTTCATGTCTTCTGCCCATTTCTTGATTGGATTCTTTGTTCTTTTGAGGTGTTGAGTTTGATGAGTTCTTTATAGATTTTGGATACTAGCCCTTTATCTGATATGTCATTTGCAAATATCTTCTCCCATTCTGTCGGTTGTCTTTTGGTTTTGTTGACTGTTTCCTTTGCTTTGCAAAAGCTTTTTATCTTGATGAAGTCCCAATAGTTCATTTTTGCCCTTGCTTCCCTTGCCTTTGGCTATGTTTCTAGGAAGAAGTTGCTGCGGCTGAGGTCGAAGAGGTTGCTGCCTGTGTTCTCCTTTAGGATTTTGATGGACTCCTGTCTCACATTGAGGTCTTTCAACCATTTGGAGTCTATTTTTGTGTGTGGTATAAGGAAATGGTCCAGTTTCATTCTTCTGCATGTGGCTGTCCAATTTTCCCAACACCATTTGTTGAAGAGACTGTCTTTTTTCCATTGGACATTCTTTCCTGCTTTGTCAAAGATTAGTTGACCATAGAGTTGAGGGTCCATTTCTGGGCTCTCTATTCTGTTCCATTGATCTATGTGTCTGTTTTTGTGCCAGTACCATACTGTCTTGATGATCACAGCTTTGTAGTAGAGCTGGAAGTCCGGAATTGTGATGCCGCCAGCTTTGCTTTTCTTTTTCAACATTCCTCTGGCTATGCGGGGTCTTTTCTAGTTCCATACAAATTTTAGGATTATTTGTTCCATTTCTTTGAAAAAAGTGGATGGTATTTTGATGGGGATTGCATTGAATGTGTAGATTGCTCTAGGTAGGATTGACATCTTCACAATATTTGTTCTTCCAATCCATGAGCATGGAACGTTTTTCCATTTCTTTGTGTCTTCCTCAATTTCTTTCATGAGTATTTTATAGTTTTCTGAGTACAGATCCTTTGCCTCTTTGGTTAGATTTATTCCTAGGTATCTTATGGTTTTGGGTGCAATTGTAAATGGGATCGACTCCTTAATTTCTCTTTCTTCTGACTTGTTGTTGGTGTATAGGAATGCCACTGACTTCTGTGCATTGATTTTATATCCTGCCACTTGACTGAATTCCTGTATGAGTTCTAGCAGTTTTGGGGTGGAGTCTTTGGAGTTTTCCACATAAAGTATCATATCATCTGCAAAGAGTGAGAGTTTGACTTCTTCTTCGCCGATTTGGATGCCTTTTATTTCTTTTTGTTGTCTGATTGCTGTGGCTAGGACTTCCAATACTATGTTGAATAGCAGTGGTGATAGTGGACATCCCTGCCGCCTTCCTGACCTTAGGGGGAAAGCTCTCAGTTTTTCCCCATTGAGAATGATATTCGTTGTGGGTTTTTCATAGATGGCTTTTATGATATTGAGGTATGTACCCTCTATCCCTATACTCTGAAGAATTTTGATCAAGAAAGGATGCTGTACTTTGTCAAATGCTTTTTCTGCATCTATTGAGAGGATCATATGATTCTTGTTCTTTCTTTTGTTAATGTATTGTATCACGTTGATTGATTTGTGGATGTTGAACCAACCTTGCAGCCCAGGGATAAATCCCACTTGGTCGTGGTGAATAATCCTTTTAATGTACTGTTGGATCCTATTGGCTAGTATTTTGGTGAGAATTTTTGCATCCATGTTCATCAGGGATATTGGTCTGTAATTCTCCTTTTTGATGGGGTCTTTGTCTGGTTTTGGGATCAAGGTAATGGTGGCCTCATAAAATGAGTTTGGAAGTTTTCCTTCCATTTCTATTTTTTGGAACAGTTTCAGAAGAACAGGTATTAATTCTTCTTTAAATGTTTGGTAGAATTCCCCTGGAAAGCCATCTGGCCCTGGGCTTTTGTGTTTTGGGAGATTTTTGATGACTGCTTCAATTTCCTCAGTGGTTATAGGTCTGTTCAGGTTTTCTATTTCTTCCTGGTTCAGTTTTGGTAGTTGATACATCTCTAGGAATGCATCCATTTCTTCCAGGTTATCTAATTTGCTGGCATAGAGTTGCTCATAATATGTTCTTATAATTGTTTGTATTTCTTTGGTGTTGGTTGTGATTTCTCCTCTTTCATTCATGATTTTGTTGATTTGGGTCATTTCTCTTTTCTTTTTGATAAGTCTGGCCAGGGGTTTATCAATCTTGTTAATTCATTCAAAGAACCAGCTCCTAGTTTTGTTGATCTGTTCTACTGTTCTTTTGGTTTCTATTTCATTGATTTCTGCTCTGATCTTTATTATTTCTCTTCTCCTGCTGGGTTTAGGCTTTATTTGCTGTTCTTTCTCCAGCTCCTTTAGGTGTAGGGTTAGGTTGTGTACTTGAGACCTTTCTTGTTTCTTGAGAAAGGCTTGTATTGCTATATACTTTCCTCTTAGGACTGCCTTTGCTGTATCCCAAAGATTTTGAATAGTTGTGTTTTCATTTTCATTGGTTTCCATGAATTTTTTTAATTCTTCTTTAATTTCCTGGTTGACCCATTCATTCTTCAGTAGGATGCTCTTTAGCCTCCATGTATTTGAGTACATTCCGACTTTCCTCTTGTGATTGAGTTCTAGTTTCAAAGCATTGTGGTCTGAAAATAGGCAGGGAATGATCCCAATCTTTTGGTACTGGTTGAGACCTGATTTATGACCTAGGATATGATCTATTCTGGAGAATGTTCCATGGGCACTAGAGAAGAATGTGTATTCCGTTGCTTTGGGATGGAATGTTCTGAATATGTCTGTGAAGTCCATTTGGTCCAGTGTGTCATTTAAAGTCTTTATTTCCTTGTTGATCTTTTGCTTAGACGATCTGTCCATTTCAGTGAGGGGGGTGTTAAAGTCCCCCACTATTATTGAATTGTTGTCGATGTGTTTCTTTGCTTTTGTTATTAATTGCCTTATATAATTGGCTGCTCCCATGTTAGGGGCATAGATATTTACAATTGTTAGATCTTCTTGTTGGATAGACCCTTTAAGTAGGCTATAGTGTCCTTCCTCATCTCTTATTACAGTCTTTGGTTTAAAATCTAATTTGTCTGATATAAGGATTGCCACCCCAGCTTTCTTTTGGTGTCCATTAGCATGGTAAATGGTTTTCCACCCCCTCACTTTAAATCTGGGGTGTATTTGGGTCTAAAATGAGTCTCTTGCAGACAGCATATCGATGGGTCTTGTTTTTTAATCCAATCTGATAGCCTGTGTCTTTTGATTGGGGCATTTAGCCCATTTACATTCAGGGTAACTATTGAAAGATAGGAATTTAGTGCCATTGTATTGCCTGTAAAGTGACTGTTACTGTATATTGTCTGTGTTCCTTTCTGGTCTATGTTGCTTTTAGGCTCTCTCTTTGCTTAGAGGACCCCTTTCAAGATTTCTTGTAGGGCTGGTTTCGTGTTTGCAAATTCCTTTAGTTTTTGTTTGTCCTGGAAGCTTTTTCTCTCTCCTTCAATTTTCAATGACAGCCTAGCTGGATATAGTATTCTTGGCTGCATATTTTTCTCATTTAGTGCTCTGAATATGTCCTGCCAGTCCTTTCTGGCCTGCCAGGTCTCTGTGGATAAGTCTGTTGACAATCTAATGTTTCTACCATTGTAGGTTACATATCTCTTCTCCCGAGCTGCTTTCAGGATTTTCTCTTTGTCTCTGAGACTCATAAGTTTTACTATTAGATGTCGGGGTGTTGACCTATTTTTATTGATTTTGAGAGGGGTTCTCTGTGCTTCCTGGATTTTGATGCCTGTTTCCTTCCCCAAATTAGGGAAGTTCTCTGCTATAATTTGCTCCATTATACCTTCTGCCCCTCTCTCTCTTTCTTCTTCTTCTGGGATCCCAATTATTCTAATGTTGTTTCGTCTTATGGTATCGTTTATCTCTCGAATTCTGCCCTCGTGATCCAGTAGTTGTTTATCTCTCTTTTTCTCAGCTTCTTTATTTTCCATCATTTGGTCTTCTATCTCACTGATTCTCTCTTCTGCCTCATTTATCCTAGCAGTTAGCGCCCCCATATTTGATTGCACCTCATTAATAGCCTTTTTGATTTCGACTTGGTTAGATTTTAGTTCTTTTACTTCTCCAGAAAGGGTTTCTCTAATAACTTCCATGCTTTTTTCAAGCCCAGCTAGTATCTTTAAAGTGATGATTCTGAACTCTGGATCTGACATCGTACTGATGTCCGTATTGAGTAGGTCCTTGGCAGTCGGTACTACCTCTTGTTCTTTTTGTTGAGGTGATTTTTTCCATCTTGTCATTTTGTGCAGAGGAGAATAGATTAATGAGAGAACAAAATGCTAGCAGGGTAACAACGTCCCCAGAAAATATACTCTAAACAAATCAGAAAAGACCTGAAGCAGTGGGAAAAGAAAGGGAAAGAGAGAAAAAAGAAAAAGAAAGAAAAAAAGAAAAAAGAAAAAGATAAAGATAAAAACAAACCAAAACAGAAAAAAAACAAAACAAAACAAAAACAGAATGTGATCAACTATGATCAGGCTGGTTTATAGATCAGTGCCACACACTAGATTTTGGGTGTATTTTGGTCTGTTAAAAGAAAGTGCCTCCCAAAATTTTAAAGAAAGAAAAACTTATATTTGTACAAAAATAAGGGTTGATATGATGAAGGGATGGAATATGACTGTAAAGATGGAAATTATAAAAAATTTTATAAAAGGAATTGATAAGTTGTTTGAAAAAAGAAAGAAGAGGATTTAAAAAAAAAAAAAGAAAAAGAAAAAAGGGAGAGAATGTGATCAGGCAGGGGAGCAGAAAAAAACCATACACTAGAGATTTAGAGTATATTTTGATCTGTTAGAAGAAACTATCTCAGGGCACCTGGGTGGCTCAGTTGGTTAAGCGACTGCCTTCGGCTCAGGTCATGATCCTGGAGTCCTGGGATCGAGTCCCGCATCGGGCTCCCTGCTCGGCAGGGAGTCTGCTTCTCCCTCTGACCCTCCCCCTCTCATGCTCTCTCTCTCTCATTCTCTCTCTCAAATAAATAAATAAAAAATCTTTAGGAAAAAAAAAAAAAAAGAAGAAACTATCTCAAAATTTTGAAGAGAGAACAACTTATATATATATGCCAAAAATACAGGTAACTACTATGAAGGGATAGAATATGACTCTAAAAATGAAAAATAAAAATGTTTTTTTAAAAAAAGGGATTGATAAGATGTTGGTTGAAAAAGGGAAAAAGAAAAATTCAAAAAAAAAGAAAAAAAGAAAAAAAAAACAGTTAAAAAAAATAATTTACTTTGAAAGACTAAAGAATCATGGTAAAAAAGCCATGAATTCTATGTGCAGTATTCCCCTAGCGCTGGAGTTCTGCCGTTCTCACTGATCGGTAAACCTGGTCTTGGCCGGCTGTTCTCGCTGATCTTCTGGGGGAGGGGCCTGTTGCCGTGGTTCCCAAATGTCTTTGCCGGAGGCAAAATTGCCCCGCCCTTGCCGGTCCGGGCTAAGTAATCTGCTCCGGTTTGCTCTCCGGAGCTTTTGTTCCCTGCAAGCTTTCCGTACAGCTTTGGAGGCGGAGAGTGAAAATGGCGGCCTCCCAGTCTCCGCCCCGGAGGAGCCGAGAACTCGGGCCCCACTCCTCAGCGAGCCCCCAGAGAAAAGCAGTCAGTCACTCCCATCTCCCCGGTCTCCGGCCGCACTCCGTGCTCACCCAGCCTGTGACCGCGCGTTTCTATCTCTGGCATCCGACCCCGGGTGGAGTCTCCAAACCCAGCAGATCCCCGCGGTGCGCTCCCGCACCTCTCCTCCCGGGGGAAGAAGGTGAGTCTCCCTGGATCTGCCGCTTGTTGGGTCCCTGCTGGAGGAGCAGTGGCCCGACTGTGCCTCGGATCACGGTTTATGGGAACCCCGAGCTGAGAACCCGCGCCTGGGCTCCGTCTCTGCAGCCGGCTTCCCTGCTCCGATTCCTGGGAGCTCTGCCGCACTCAGGCACCCCCGGTCTCTCTGTGACCCCGAGGGTCCTGAGACCACACTGTCCCACGAGGGTTCCACCCCCCACTTCGCCACCAGAGTGACATTCCTCAGCGGAGCCGACTTCTAAAAGTTCCGATTTTGTGCTCCGCTGCTCTATCACTTGCCAGAAGCGGCCGACGGAGGCCCGTCCCCCGCCGTCTATCCTCCCGAATATCACCTCGGATTCACTTCTCCGCACGTCCTACCTTCCAGAAAGTGGTCGCTTTTCTGTTCAGAGAGTTGTTGCTATTCTTTTCTTCAATCTCCTGTTGAGTTTGTAGGTGTTCAGAATGGTTTGATCCCTATCCAGCTGAATTCCTGAGAGGAGACGAAATCCAGGTCTCCTACTCCTCCGCCATCTTGCTCCGCCCCCGATCTTCACCCAGTTCTTACTGGAAGCATGGGTCACACCTGCTTGTGCTTACAACCCCATGGTGGTAGGCAGTGAACACTGTAATGTTGAGGTTGGAAAGCATCCTTGAGCCTGTTTAGACTGCTTTTGAAACAGTGTTCTGCAGAAAACCATGGTGCCCACAGTGTTACTGAATGCCTGAGGGTGCTGCAGAAGCCAACTGAGAAATCTGCATGAGTGGGATCTCCAGGCCCATATGAACCAGGGAAACTGGGCTCTTCTCTGCTTTATACATTGAGCTTCCATGTTAAGAGTTTATTTAAAAAAAAAAAAACACTTTATAATGCTTAAAAAACAATCACCTGGAATGATAATGTTGGTGAGGTAACTGAGACTCAGTGTCCAGATTGCAAACGGTAGGGCAGGATCTTGCTGATTGAACATTCTCACAACTCAGACAAACTACCTCCCTATAAATCAGTTATACTTAACTTTTTCCTCAATTAGAATGGCTTTATGGCCAAAATTTGTTGACTACACATATTTTCAAGTGTACAGTTCAATGGTTTTTAGAATATTCAGAGAGAGGTGCAATATTCTTCACAATCAATTTTAAAACATTTATATCATCCCCCACCCCACCCCACCCCCAAAAAAACCCTGTACCCTTTGGCACTAACCTCTCTATCTACCCCTTCACCACCATTCCTCAGCCCCTGGAAAGCACATGTTTACTTTCTGCCACTGTGGACATTTTATATAAATGGAAATATGCCATATGTGGTCTTTGGTGACTGATTTTTTTCACTTGGCATAACGTTTACAAAGTCTATCCATATTGTAACACATATCATTATTTCATCTCTTTTTATCGCCCCCAAAATAATTCTTTGTATAGATATATCACATTTTTATTTATTCATTCATCAGTTGATGGATTTTGGGTAGTTTCCACTTTTTTACTATTATAAATAATGGTACTATGAATATTCACATATGAGGGTTTTTTTTTTTTTTTGTGGATATATATTGTCATTTCTCTTGGGTGTATTCCTAGGAATGGAATTTCTGGGTTATAGTATAAATCAGTGTTACTATAGCAACTTTTTGAGGAACTGCCAAACTGTTTCCCAAAGAGGCTGCGCTGCTTTTTATTCCCACCAACAACGAATGTATGAGAGTTCCCATGTTTACACAGAATTGCCAACATGCTTATTGTTTGTCTTTTTTTGTTATAGCTATCCTAGTGGGTGTGAAGTGGCATTTCATTGTGATTTTGATTTGCCTTTCCAGAGGGCTAATGATGTTGAGTGTCCTTCCATGTACTTAGTGGTCATTTTTTTATCTCCTTTGGAAAAGTATCAATTCAAATCCTTTGCCCATTTTTAATTGAGTTATTTATCTTTTTATTACTGAGTTGTCAGCATTCTTTATATAGTTTAGATTAAAGCCCCTTTATTAGATATGTATGATTTACAAATGTTTTCTCCCCTTCTGAGTGTTACCTATTCCCTTTCTTCATGGTATTACTTGCAGCACAAAAGTCTTTAATTTTGATGAAGTCCTATTTATCTTTTCTTTTTTTCACTTGTGCTCTTGGTGTTGTATCCAAGAAAGCTTTACCTAATGCCCAATCATGAAGGTTTACTCATGTTGTTTTGGGGTTTTTTTCTGAGTTTTAGTTTTCATTCTTACACTTAGGCTTATGACTCATTCTGAGTATTCTGGGAAGCAGGGATCCAACCACATTCTTTTGCATATGGATATCCAGTTATCCCAGGATTACTTGAAAAACTGATTGTTTCTCCTTTCAATTTTGATGACACCTTATCAAAAATCTATAACTATAAATTTAAAGATTTATTTTTGGATTGTCAATTCTATTCCTTTGGTCTACCTGTCTCTCTTTATGTTATTGTCACAATGTTTTGACTGCTGGTACTTTTTTATTTATTTTATTTATTTATTTGAGAGACACAGAGAGAGAGAGAGTGTGCACATGAGAGGAGAGAGGGGCAGAGGGAGAGGGAGAAACAGACTCCCCACTGACCAGGGAGCCCACCGCGGGGCTCGATCCCAGGACTCTGGGATTATGACCTTAGCCGAAGGCAGGTGCTTACCTGGCTGAGCCACCCAGGCGCCCCACTGTCACTTTAAAAAAAATTTTTTTTTATTGAAGTATAGTTGATATACGATGTTACATTAGTTTCTGGTGTACAACATAGCAAATTGCCAATCCTTTATGCAATGCTCACCGTGATAAGGGTAGTTGTTACACTCTTAGTAGTTAAGATTTGAAATCAGGAAGTGGAAGTCTTCTGACTTTATTTTTCTTTTTCAAGATTGTTTTGACTACTTATGTCCCTTATTATTCCATATGAATTTTAAGATCAGCTTTTCCATTTCTCCAAAGCAAGTAATTGGGATTTTGATAGGGATTGCACTGACCCTGTAAATTACTTTGGGGAGTATTGCCATCCTAACAATATTAAATCTTCCAATCCATGAATATAGGGTGTATTTCCATTTATTTAGGTCTTTTAAGATTTCTTTTAGCAATGCTTTATAGTTTTGCATGTTTTTGGTTAAATATAGTCCTAACTTTTATTCTTGATGCTATTGTAAATAGAATCATTTTCAGAATTTCATTTCCATATTGTTCATTGCCAATGCATATAAATACAACTGATATTTATATATTTATATTGATGGTGTATCATGAGCCACTGATGGACTCATTCTAATTGTTTATCAGTGAATTCCTTTGAATTCTCTATATGCAAGATGATAACACCAACAAAAAAAAAGGTAATTTTGCTTCTATATAATCTTGATGCCTTTTCTTTTTCTTTCTTAATTACCTTGGGTGCAAACTTCAGTACAATGTTGCATAGATATAGACAGTAGAATTATACTTAACCTTGATATGTTCATTGTGATTTGGGAGGAGTATAGTTGTTCCTTCCTAATATTATTTGCATCAGTCACATTATATACTATATATAGTATTTATCATATATGTGTAAAACTGATAGATAAATGTATATTTTGTAAGAGCAGTCAAGTTAGGGCTATTGGGTGGATAAATACTAGAATGCTGGTAAACATCATAAGGGAATTAAGTTAAACTTCAGGATTTTCCTTTGGTTTGCACATCAACAACAGAATCTTTGAATCTCTCCCTACTTTGTCACTTGTCACAGAAAGCCTGCCCACCTTTGCAGGTCTCTCCTGAGAGTGGAGTGGAGTAATTCTTCTGACAGATGTTATAAGCTAGGAGCGATGTTAGAACATAAAATAAAAGCCCCTGATTTCAACAAAAGTGGTCATTGAGTAAACATGCATGGAACATCTACACTGCCCAAGCTCTGTGGAAGAGGCTACTTGAATGTTACCATAAGCAGAGAAAGAGCTCACCTGCGGAGCCTTTTGGACATTAGGCTTTTTGTGAGTGACTCCATGATACAGTAGAAAGAAGACCAAACCAGGAAGCAGATAACATGGTCTACAATCTTGATTTCTTTTGGCTCTGACCAAGTCACTTGAGTGTTCTTATCAATACACTAGAAATCGGTGTAGTTGTCCATCCAACCATCAAAGGGTTGTTATACACATACGATGTGATAATACTTAGGAAGCCATACCTTGCTCTGCAACTGTCAGGAATTGCTATTTCAGGCATACAGACTCTTAATAGGTATGAGTTAATTTGTTGGAAGTTAGCTATCACAATGATAAAAAGAAAGATCATTTCCTTTCTATTTTTTTCCAACATTTTGTTCAATTCGTAAGGGCATCTAGTGACTGAGAGAGGTTCCAAGGGCATTTCATTTTAACTCTCAAAAGACTAATTTCAGTACTCTAGAAATACAGATAAGTGGGGTTATCCTTTTGGAAAGAAAAGAACTAAAAAGACATTTTCATAGTCAGGTTTACTGCTCATTTTTGGCATGGTAATCTGAAGGTTCTATTTGGTACTGGACCATTTCTTTGCTTTTGTCACGCATGGCTCTTTTTGCCTTTCCTGCCTACCTCTTCTACCCATGCAATTGTTTTCACTTCTCCAATAAAGCATTCCCTTGGGTTTCAGTTATTATCGTGCATATCACCATTTCCTGGGTTTTAGACTTCCTTGTGATGCAAACTGTAAGGCACTGGACAAATGACTCTAGATTTTACATTTCTTAAATTAAGGAGTTGGGTTAGATGACCTGCCTCCGCGTTTTGTTCCTATCTAAAATCCTTTGTGTAAGAGTATGTTATTCTATGCTTTATAAGTGATTTTGTTTGAAAAAGGAGTTCTTGGCTTTAAAAAAGAATTTAAATACAAACTAACAGACAAGTGAAATATAAGTTTGTATGAGTCACAAAAGGACAGATGTCTTGTCTGTTCACTTCATCATCTCTAGCACTTAGTCCAGTGCCTAACACATACTAGGTGTTGAGTAAAAAATTGTGTGAATCAGTGAATGAAATGAATGAGACTAGCTCATTATATGTGGATTAGCTGCTCCCTCAATTTGTTCAATCATAAATATTCATTAGGCATTGCTGCTCAGTGTTAGTGGAACGCATTTCTATATGGAACCATGCAAGTTGATTGTGATAAATCATTTTAGTATTCCTTGATCTACTAGTTAGCTCCCGAACTGGCTGATGCCTTGAAATTTTCATTTCAGACAGGATGCCCTTAAGAAAGAACACACAGTAGGAAGTGTTCCCTAATAGAGTTTTCAGCTTTCCTTGAGAATTCATTGTCGGCCTATTGGGGCAAAAGATACTGTGGTTAAAAGGGTTTGTTGGAATTAATATGCATCATCATCAAGTTCATGATTAAAGTTGCATTCCATGGACAACTTGGATTTCCTAATAAAAAAAAAATCTTGCTGAGTCCCTGGAGTTGAGCTTGTGTTCTATTTTTTATAGTTCTGATCTAATGCAAGCCATTTTATACAGTTCCATAAATTTTTCATCTTGCTCTCAATGGCAGAATACGAGCTGTATAAATTATTTCAATCTCAAATCATTTGTAAAAGCAATCTCTTCACAATTCCTCCCTCTCCTAGCCCTTCTCTATTTTGATCTCTGGTAAGGACTTTTTTTTTTTTTTTTTTTTTAATCTTAGGTAAGGATTTCTTCCTTTTAATCCTCAGAAGGCCCATGTTTTCTGTGGCTTTTTCCCCCCATTTAAAATTGACTTTGTGATTGTGTTTCAGTTTTGCATTCAGAGTTTCTTGTTTTGATTGATAAATGTTTGCAAGAAATGTAATCTCCTCTTACGCTTTTCTCTTCCTTTTTTTCTCCCAGAAGGAGCTTTGCATGGGTAGCAAAGCTCTCCTGATAACACTGGAAATAAATCTTAGTGTCTTTGCCCTGTGATAGGCCTAGACCTTATCATTCTTCTTCTTCCCCAGTGATAATTGCTTATCAGTACATACAGTCCTATTCATATGACTCTGATGCCATAGGGGTTTACATCTCCAGGAAGATAGACAGGAAGTGCAGTCCGCTGAATCCATTCTTAATAGCTTTAATAGAAACCAGACAAAGAAAGGATACTGGGCCAGGTTGACTATCTCAAAATGATAAGACCATCTATGCACTTTTGGATGCTTTCTCATGAAGCTTTTTTTTTTTTCCCCTCTGCTCTGAAACGGCTGTGCTGGAGAGGTGTGGATTTGCAAAATGCATTCCTGTCAAAGCTACAATCAAAATAAAAGATTATATATGAAAAAATAAATCCAAACTCACTGCCATTTTTACTTTCCTCAGCAGCTGAAAAGGGAATCTTAGAAATCACCCAAACATAACCCGCTCAAAATAAACAGGCCTACAGCCCAACAGGACACTTGGGAGCAGCCACATTCTTTGAATAAAACTTGGGGAAAATAAGTAAAGATTGAACTTTCTACAGAGAAAATAAGTATACCAGTTTGGGACATTAAACACCAAATGTCCTAGGGTATGTGGAGGATTAGATATAAACTATGGGGAAGAAGGGAGGAGGGAAACTGAACTGGCAAGAAAAAGGGAGGAAGAAGGAGGGGAAAAAAGGAGACCTGAGAAAAATGTTGGAATGCAATCTTATTTGTTCCCCCATCCTCTTGAAGGAGTTGGAAAGCACAGATAGAATGATTCCCATACCAGATCAGGGTAAGAAGCATGGTAACCAAGTCACCTCAGACTAAAATGGCTCTACATGTTCTAGACTTCTAAAATGTCCATGGTGGGCACAGAACATTCCAGAATAGTGGACAAGGTCTGACATGACTATGGTGGAGGGCCACTGAATTGGTATGGTCTCAGCCGATCCTACCTTCAGCTAATGATACCATTTTTAAAGTAAAAAACCCAGTTGAGAGTCACATGCTATTGGGAAAAAAGCAGTTAACATTTTCCTTTTTCCAGGTTAGGGAGACCACAGTAACCTGCCACTTTCAAAAACCCTGCCAATTTATGTGCATCATGGAAATTTCCCCTTCTTGCATAACAAAGGCAGCCTAACCGCAGGTGTCTAAGTAAATGCCTTTCATATCTGTGAGTACTGAGTATTACTGGGCTTCTTGATGATTTTATAAATTATGTCAGATGAAAACAGACCTCTTTCTGGAACTCCTGCTGTATACGTACCTGCTACCAAGACGCACAGAGCAGTCCCTGCTGTATTAAGTGTAGTTCATTAGGGACTTTCCCCAATATTTCTACCTCTACCCACATCCCCACTTCAAACCATCACCCTATTTGGTGTCCTTTTCTCATCCTACTAGACCAGTTCTCTCACCTGTCTTCAAAACTCAGCTCAAATTTTGCTTTCTTTTGGATTTCATTAATTTGTTATCTGCCCTTTCTGAATATCCACTGTGGGCCAGAGACTGTGCCAAACTCTGTAAATAAATGTGCATAAACTCAATGGAATTTAAACAGAATGACCAGAATATAAAAGGCCAGGTGGTCTAAATCTTCCTGGAGTCAGAAATCAGTTAATTGATTTAATCCATGACTGAAATGGCAGTATTACTCAAGGTAATAGCTTTTCAGATTCTAGTGTGTATATTCCGCCAACACCGTCGAATGGTCATTGCCCTAAATGACGCTTCTAATAAGTGTCAGAACTTAGGTTACAAACTGGCTTAGATTGATCAGGAAGACAAGTCACCTGGTAACTGATTATGTTGAAGTTAAAATCAATTCATTTTAATGAACTTTTATTGAGCACATACTATGTGTACAATGCTGCATTGCAAGTTGGGGAGGCAAATAAAAATGCATCAGATAAAAATTCCTATCTTTGAAGAGCTAACTGTCTGTTGTCTAGTCACATATATGTTAAATTTAAATGATACACTTTTTGCTTGGTATTTTAAGTTGAGGTAGAAAAGAAAATTGCAAATAAAGAGTTCAAGAGCCCATCATAGGAAATAATCCCAATTAGAGAGGATTAGGTAAATACTTCATTTTTAAAAGACAATGTACCATATCAGAAAGCTAAATTAATAAAGAGCTAATGGTTCCAGCATTCCAGGACAGATATCCTACAATTCATACTTCTCATGCTGAAAAGTAATTCCTTTATTTCATTGTCCTTAAAAAGAAAAGATGTTACCTTTGGGTTCAATTATCTATTCAATGGGTTCAAATCCACCCTTTAAAAAAAAAAAAAATTATGGCCAATTTAAAAAATACTCTAGGGCGCCTGGGTGGCTCAGTTGGTTAAGCGACTGCCTTCGGCTCAGGTCATGATCCTGGAGTCCCGGGATCGAGTCCCACATCGGGCTCCTTGCTCGGCGGGGAGTCTGCTTCTCCCTCTGCCCTTCCCCCGTCTCATGCTCTCTCTCTAATAAATAAATAAATAAATAAATCTTTAAAAAATAAAAAATAAAAAATAATCTAAAGCCAGCAATATTGACATGTCCTCATGTTTGTATACAGTGGTGTTCAAGAGACAGAGAAACTTGATCCCAATCAAGATGACTAGTTTTTGTGTACTTACATCTGTCCATGTACATTGGCTTTGTTTACCTGGACAAAGAGACTAGGTAGCAATCTAGACAAGTGCTTACAAAGCGACCAAAATGGAAAGCAAAATTACATGACACATCATGATTTCAACCATTTTAAAGATAAGAACATAAACACCAATTGAATGGATAAATGGAAAGTTATGCAAGGACGAGGATAAATCCATTTATTGTAGTGATTTTTAACAGAAAAATAAATGAATTAGCACAATTAGGAAATCTTTCTCAGTTGTAGTGCCTTCTAATTTAGAACCACTTGCTAATGGATGAGCTGTATAGGAATGAGCATACCATTGTCTTCTATGTGAATAGAAATTGGAATCCAAACTATTGTTAAAGATTAGGAAAAAATAGTTTCTGTCCAGTTCATGAGTATAAATACACACATACACATAGATCTATACATGTTTAAACAAGTTGAAGTATGAAAGAGAAAGAAAAAGGAATGGAAGGAGAAGAGGGGAGAGAGAATTTGTATCTACTGCACACTGACCGTGTGAGTTCAGGGTGAAAAAACACAACACTATACATAAAACTGCCCCACGATACGCCCCCAGGACTCATTTATCTGTGCCCATGGACTCATGTTGGTGGTGTTTGTATTGTAATATTCAATCTGATTGATGGGGCTAACTGTGCCCTAACCTAGCACTGCATCTTGCAAAGCAGTAAGTGCCCGCTCCCAAAGTGTATGAAATTTAGGCTGTAGGGAAACAGTCAAGCTTGGAGAAATGTGATTGTCAGATTATAGTCTAAGCTTTAGTTTTTTAATCTGTTTTTTTTTGAGATTTTATTTATTTGTTAGAGACAGCACAAATGGGGGGAGCGGCAGGCAGAGGGAGAAGCAGGCTTCCCACCAAGCAAGGAGCCCAATTTGGGACTCGATCCCAGGACTCTGGGATCATGACCTGAGCTGAAGGCAGACGCTTCATGGACTGAGGCACCCCTAAGCTTTAATTTTTAACCCGCTGTGATTATGGGGCTGCAAGTTTTCCTCCTCTATCTGTGTGACTTCCAATTTATGACCAAGATTTTTGGTGACTTCATGTCATCACTTGGAGTTGGTTTTCTTAGAACATCAGCAGAGTCATTAACATTCCTTTTGCACCTCATTCTTGTTCTACCGACTAGATTGTGAGCCTCTTGTAACAATGATTCCATTTCTGTGTCTCTTGAACTTAAGAAGAACAAAGATAGGATCCCCTTGTCCATTCCTTTATCTTCTTGTCTGGTCTTCCTCTTCTCTGCTAGATACTTTCTCTGCTTGAATTAATTATTTTCCAATTGGCCCTGCCATTTTTTCCTGTGCATAATACTTGCAGGAGAGTTGCATTAAGATAAAAAAACAAAAAACAAAAAAAACCCACATTCGACTAGAGTCACGGAGGCCTGGTTTTTAGTCACATGCCGGAATCCAGCTCCAGCCGGGGTGGGTCTCTCGTAGGAAAGGACGACGTCGGCGAATGAGGAGACACACACACAGGGTCAGGTTGCAAGCATCTCCTCCTGACAGCCTTGGAGGAACTTTATTTATATGTTAGGATTTTTTTGTTTTTCCATACTTTCGTAACATGTGATTATGTTTTTTCACAATTGATTGAGATAATCTTAGATCATTTTTTTGATTACAGCCATAGCCGCCTTTTATTTTTCCTTTGTAATGATTAACATGACCTTTATTGATTTCCGCTTATTGACTTTCGCTAAAACTAAAAAAGAGTACGCAAAGAGAAAGGTGCTAGACAGAGCGTGACCGTCTTGCTATTTTGTTCTATAGCGCAGGAAATATGGTGAACTGTGGAACAGCCTGAACTGTTCCTTTCTTAGAATCTTGCCGCTTCTGAGGCGCCTGGGGGGCCTCGTGGAATCAGTTTCATTATGATGGCTTAGATAGGCGTAACTAAGATGAGTAGTCACTTTATCATGAAACCCCAGAAATAGTCCCACAATTATAAAGATTGCCATAAACAAAATGAAAGAGAATAGCAGGAGCCAGCTGTGGAGTCTCCTGTTTTCAGGATCGTCCCCCATACTTGGACTTTGTCAAACAGCATGAGTAGCTTGGCTCGCGCCAGTCACGTGTCTGCCATTAAGTAGCAATGAATGTGACACTAGGGGAATCCTTTGAAACCCTTCTGGGCCCGTTTCCTTATCTCTGATTTCAAGGAGGTAAATTAGTTGAGCTCTAAAGTTCTTATGTTCTATATTCTATAATTTGAAATCATTGCTAGGGTATCTTCTGATTTAGAAATTCTATAAGTCTCTGGCTCTGTTAGATCAGCAGCTGTTCAAGACGGCTCCATGGAGCCCTGGGGGTTGCATGGAGGTGCCTTGGAGGCTGCTGTGGTATGGGGAAGATAGGCAAGGGGAAGCAAGCAGACCGCTTCAATCAGAACAGTTCACTTTGATCTATTTTAGATATTGGTCTTCCTGAATAAGATTTTATTTGAAGAAAGGATTCTATGATTTTTTTTATGATTTTTTTAAAAGTTTTGAACATCCTCTCTACTAGATTAAGAATCTTCCTTTAACATGCTGTAAAAATAAGTTGATGGTGATTATGGGTCCTAAACAGATAATGTCCAAATTAAGAAAGATTGAAATGCTATATAATGATCAGTTAATCTAAAACATTTTATAAAACTGATTTGCAATTGTCTTGAAAAGGATATCAGCTTTAAGCACTGCTCAACTAAAAATTAAGTTGACATGTCATGAGAAGGAGACTAGGCAGGTGGGAATATGTTTTATATTAATTTTAGGTACTGCACGGTGCAGTGGCTCCCTTCTGAGAGTCTAGGTAATGTTTCTACCAGGCTACAGTGAAGCATAATTATGAGAATAGATGGTAGTTATTTTCTTTTATGTGTGCTTTCTTGGCAAATAAAAAAGACTTGTCAACTTTATGGTAGTTTCTGCACTTCTTAAAATTCTGTAAGTCTATGAAATCCAAAAATGTCAGAACTAGTCCTTACAGAATTTAGCACACTGTTAGGTATTCAGGTGGTGCTCAATAAATGCTTATCTGATTGAATAGGGTGTCAAGAATGCAGAGGTTGCATTCTAGCCCATCAGATTAGAAATCTGATAAACCTAGAACCTTCTAAAAAGCCTTTGTCTACAGAGAAGATTGTCCACGATACCTTTATTAAAGAATTCAGTCAAATTCCATTGACTCAGGTTTTTAAAATTTAACGAATGAACCAGGAGGAAAATAACACCCAATCTTCCTTCTCATGTTCTTCCTCGTTTCTCTGTTCCTTCTGTTAGGCCTGTCCATACTATTGTTTGGCTCTACCCTATATTGTGCCTGTCTTCTGAAGGCTGCCCAGTAAAGCTAACCATCATTTTTAACGTTGTTTCAGTTAAAAACATATTACAAGTTAGAAAAAATTACTTGTTTTTGGAATTGTGCCATTCTGTGATTTGAGCCCTGCTCCTGCCTCTCATGTTTTAATATGATCCCCTCCCTAGCACTCCTTCAGTAAATGCATGGTATTTAGGCTCTCCGTCACTCATGTCTGGTCTCTTCATTGAGCTTATCCTTTTAAGTATCTAAAACCAATATCACATCATTGTTGCATATCTGAGAAAAAGATTTTCAAGAATAATCCAGTCCCCTCAAAAGCTCATTTCAAGGACCATAACAACAATTATTTGACCTCATGTGTAGAGAATCTAATATTGAATGAGGGGAGAATTTTGTCATTTGAAATCTCTTCTGCCCTCTAACTATTTATGTACAATTTCCACTATATCTCTGTTAAGTAACATGTGTGTGAGAGTTGCCAAGTCCTAAAAGTCAGCATCTGCCCCCCACCCCCCCCACCCCTCGAGCCATAACATTTCTTTGGACAGTCTGTTTTTGTTGGACTAAGAGAAACCCATTATCCTGTCCACTGACTTCTCTAACATTTAAAAGGAGGACCTGTGTCTCCCAGAAACCAGGGAGACATCAGAGGGAACAAATAGCCCACCATAACTAGATTGCCCTGAGGACAGAAGTTTAACAAGGATCCTTCCCATCCCGTCCTCCACAGCCCACACAGGCATCCACACACAGGGGCACGTGGGCACCGTATGCACACCCTCCCACTCTCCCTGTTAGACCCTGTGACTGAGTTGAAGGAGTTTGTGAACTCACATGTGCACACAAAGCACAATTGCTTTCTCTTTCCACCAGTCTCTCATCTAGGATTCATCCATTATCATTGATGTGCTTTATGCTTTTGACAATGGCATTCCTAAACTATCTGGTTTCTGTCTTGTTTTTTTGTGTTTTGTTTATTGGATTTTCAGGGAGTGAATGCCTTTGTTTCTGCTTGCTCTCTAGACCCAGGTCTGGGGCCATTAGGAGCTTTGTCCAAGGAAGGTAAGATACCAGTTTAGGTTGTCTTCTTTACAAAGAAGCCCTTCACTGGCCTCTCTTGTTCTTTTCAGACTTCCATTCCTCTTTCTTCTAATTACTAAATCATTATGTCTGAATAGCCTGAGGTCCAGGGCCCAACGTGTCTTTCTTCCTCTAGATATATTTGAGTTTTGGCTCTATGGACCTTTTCCCTCTTGATTCTGCATTCCTGAGTATGCCTAAATTATTCTATTATTCTGCCAAGATTTTTAACCAGCACAAAAAGTAAGTGGGAACTCTGGACTGACTCTCTACTCTGCACCCTCTAGTAGAATCTGACGTACTTAAGGTATATAAGAAATTTCTACCTACGATGGTCTTTTGAGCTTAGCATATTTTCCATTTACATAGTGTGATAACAAATCACCCCCAAAATGTAGTGGCTTAAAATAATAATTTGTTTTTATTTTTTCACACGCTGGTATTTATAGGCCTCAACTGGGCAGTACTTGCTTGGGTCCTGGTACACTCTCAGTCAGATGAGGCCAAGACTGAAGTTATCTGAGGGCTCGCTGGGCTGGAATGGCTGGAACAGCTGAGGGCTGGTCAGGCATCTCTACATGAAGCTTCTTCACATGGCTAGCTTGGGCTTTCCCAAGTTAGGTGGTCTCAGAACATTTGGGCTTCTTACATGGCAGCTGGCCTCCCCAACGTGGCATTCTGAGAGGCTCAGGTAGAAGCTGGAAAGCTTCATATGACCTAGCCTCAGAAGTCACACAGCACCATTTTCTTTGTATTCTCTTGGTCAAAGTAATCATTAGCCAGCTCAGATTCACGTGGGAAGAAGAACGTCCTCCCCTTTCATGTATATAGCGGGGAAAGGAATTGAAGCTGTCATCATCTTGGAGACAAGCTACCACAGTAGGTATCAAGTAAAGCATATTATAAAGAACTAACGCATTCTAATTTTTTTTGTAGATTTATTTATTTATTTATTAGAGTAAGCGCACACACGTGCATGAGAGCAGCGACAGCAACAGGGGCAGAGGGAGAGGGAGAAGAAAAGAAGCAGACTCCCCACTGAGCGCAGAGCCTGAGGCAGGACTTGATCCCATGACCCTGAGATCATGACCTGAGCCAAAATCAAGAATCAGACACTCAACAGACTGAGCCATTCAGGCACATCAAAACACATTCTAATTTTTTAATAGCAACTAAACAACACACTAATGTCACTTCAAAAAAAAGCTTGTATGAACTTATTTCCTGAAACCCATTTAGAATAAATACCTTGGAAGCCTACACTTTGAAAGGAGTATCAACTCCACTGAACACAATTTGGGAATGAATGACTTGCTTGGCACCTAGAAAATGACAGCAGTAAAGTCATATGCAACTTGCTTTAGAACCATTAGAACCTAGAGAACAAATGCTGGCTTAATCAGTAGCTTTCAGACAAGGCAAACAGACATATTTTAGCAAAGATATCTTCATTGTGGTTAAACCCAAGCTGGCTTAATTCAGCCGGGTACACAGTGCAAACTCATAAAAGTATATTGCCTGGCACATAGTAAGTGCACAATAAAAATGAGCTTTAAGTATTCAATTAAACAATAGAGCATCATAGTCTGAGCCGAAACCATACTTAGTGATGAGTTAGAAAAACAACTTTAGGTTTTAAGGCAGGAGTCTGACACTCAACAAGGGGAAGGGAACTGCCCAAGGTCACACAGTTTTAGGAACAGAGCCAGACTGCAGTTCATCTGGACTCAAATCCTCTCACTTACTACAGAAGGAATCACATCTCAAAGTGCTTAATGACCTGGGAATTTTACCTCAAAATGAATGCCATCATACTTCAGCTGGAATTTTGCTGAATTTTGCCGAGAACAGCTTGACCCTCAGTTAACGAGTGCATACATATTTTGAGTGTTTCACATCTGCCAGGTGGGTGCAAATGTGGATAATTAGCCCTGACCTTGGGCAGACAATGTGGTTCACCCAGTTACGGATGTTGCAGAAAGTTGTCCTGGACTTTGATTAAATTTGGTAGAAAACCAGCAAGAAGCATTATGTGTCAGAAATAACTGATGGTTTTGCAAGGAATCTTGCTGAACATAAGTATGTGAATATTACATTTCTCTTTGGGAGATTAAAAATTCAGTTTGATATATTCTTACACAAGAGGCTTCTTGATACCCATGTCAACTAAAGCTCAAAACAATAGATATGTATGTGTGTGCTGTGATAGTATAAATCAGTTGTTTAAAAAAAGTAAGTATCTATTGAGCTCTTGATGTTTTTCACCCTGTGCTACTTACTACAGGTAAGTGGTAAAAGATAAAATTGCCTCCCTATAAGGAATTTACAATTAAGTATAGGAGTAAAGGCTAGTACACATAAATATTTAGACACTAAGAAATGACCGATTATTTTTTTTAATATTTTACTTATTTATTTGAGAGGGAGAATGAGCAGAGGGGGAGGGAGAAGCAGGCTCCCCGTTGAGCAGGGAGCCCTACACGGGACTCGATCCCAGGACCCTGGGATCATGACCTGAGCCGAAGGCAGACGCTTAACTGACTGAGCCACCCAGGTGCCCTAAAAAGTGACTGATTATTAACCTATGCTTAAAGAGGCAGGAGTGAAGAAAAGGAGAAAAATCATCCATTTAGTGTTTGTTGTTGACAAGAAAGACTTCATGGAAGGAGTACAGCTTGAGATGGACTTTTAATGATAAGTAGGACTTGAACAGGAAAAAGTCAGAGATAATACTGATACATTGTCTATGAAGAATCAAGGATAATACTAAAATTATCCACAATCCAGCCTCAAAATGCTAGTTGCCAAAAAAGAAAAAACCTATTTCTTAAACTGGGATACTTGTGAAATGGAAAAGAAAAAGAAGAAGAGTTACCAAATATGATGTATAATACTACGAGAACCCCACATTCACTTATACTTCAAACATTGGCCTTTTCTCCAGAAAATTAGACAAATGTTGGTATTGTCCATAAATTTAGCAAGTTGGTCAGTAAAGCTTTTGTATTATCCATGGTCAAGTGATTAATACCTTTTATCTGGAGAACTAATGATTCTATAGGTGGCCTCCTATCTAATGACAACATATTCTAGTTAATACAAGGAAAAAAGAGTTCCCGTCATTCCCACTTATGGCTGAAAAGTGGCCCTGAGACTGATCCACACATCAGCCTCGTGGACCAGTTATAGCAAGTCTGTCGGGTTTTTATGCTTCCTCTTATTTAGGCGAGATCCATTTTAGAAAGTGATGCTTCCCACCAGGCTCCATTGACTTAGTTATTGCTTCCTCATTAAATTTCTTATTTATTCCAAAAACTAAAGAGAAAGTAAAATAGAAAAATCAACCAGAAATCTGCCACATTAACCTATCAACTTCCATTGCCTTTTAATGCATCTCCATATGCAACTATGTGTCCATAGTATTAATCCAATTTTATGGATTCATTTTCACTTTACATTATATCATTAGGCCCTTTTCTAGTTATCACACAAAATTCCATAATTACTAGTTTTCTGTCTGCATTGATCACTCCCTCCTTTGTTCTCTCATAGCATGCTGTTCTCACCTTTATTAAAATATTTACCTTTTTGTAGAACTACTGTAATTTGTTGGGGCTTTTTTTTTGCTTCTTTTCCCTATCTACCCTCTATTTCTACCAAGAGATCATTCCTTTGCCTCTGCTTTAGCAATGTGCACAGGATATGGTTCAAAGATTAATGTTGAATAAATTAATGAGGGTGTAGACATTATTTTGAGCCAAAATATCACAATTTACATAGCTGTTGTTTCTGTAACTGAGATGTAAATGGTATCCTATTTTTTCACCTATCTATAGCCCCTCTGAGGTTGGTATTCAAGCATTAGAATACATGAGGATTTGAGAAGGTATAGAAAGTGAGTGTTGTCAGTAAGAGGTCAGGGCAAAGGACAGAAGGGGTGTTTGCAGTCAAACTATATGATGAGTGAGCTACAGTCAACTGTGTTGTCATTATCATGTTTGCCAGTAACTTGACAGAAACAAAAAAGTAATTGAAATCAATCTGAATACTCAGGGTGGGAATTTCCCATCATCAGGGTGTGGGTTTCGCTGGAGATAGCTGTGAAAGCAAGTGTATGCTTTTTTTTTTTCCTGGCTTATTTTATTTTTTTTATTTAATTATTTTTTTTATTATGTTAATCACCATACATTACATCATTAGTTTTTGATGTAGTGTTCCATGATTCATTGTTTGCGTATAACACCCAGTGCTCCATGCAGAACATGCCCTCTTTAATACCCATCACCAGGCTAACCCATCCCCCACCCCCTCCCCTCTAGAACCCTCAGTTTGTTTCTCAGAGTCCATCGTCTCTCATGGTTCATCTCCCCCTCTGATTTCCCCCCCTTCATTCTTCCCCTCCTGCTATCTTCTTCTTCTTCTTTTTTTGTTTTTTTAACATTTAATGTATTGTTTGTTTCAGAGGTATAGATCTGTGATTCAACAGTCTTGCACAATTCACAGCGCTCACCATAGCACATACCCTCCCCAATGTCTATCACCCAGCCACCCCATCCCCCCCAGCACTCCAGGAACCCTCAGTTTGTTTCCTGAGGAATTCTTAATCTCAGGAGTGTATGCTTTTGATAACAACTGGAATCTTGCGGCGAATGAGAGACAGGTGAAGGAAGACTGGGAACAGAGAGATTTTTTTTTTTTAATAGGATATATCTTAGCTGACTTGTGGCAGGAATTGAAATACATAAGATTTTAATATGACTGCCTGTTCCCCACAAAATAATGCAAATATCTAATGGACTTTCTTGGACATAAAGAAAGTATGTGTCCCCCAATTTTTGTCTTCAGGAATGCTCTACTCTCCATAGGAGTCCCATGAGGTGGGAGAAACAACTAGTGAAAATGTCTGCCAAATGTGAAGTTACATAATCCCTATGTTGGCATAATCAATATCTTACTTATGTTCCTAAGTGTTCGAAGTTGCCCTTCGGGTTGTCTCCTCCTCCCTTTCTGTCTGCATCCTTTTCCAGGGCAACTGACTCCAATGTTCTAAAAATAAGGCTGCTCTCACACCTGGCATCTGCCCAACCTTGAAAGAACTGTACTAATTATGGTTGCCAGTGAAGAAGAATGCAAGTGAAGCTCCGAACTATCTTGTTTTGATTTATCATGTGAGCACAGATCTTGAGGGCTTATGGGACAACCTTAGAGGTCACCTAGTCCATATGCTTGCTCTGAGGTAAAAAGACCAAAGCTACAAATGAATCATCCTGGAGAGAAAAATTACCCTCCCTCTAAGCCCTTCAGAGGAAGCTGTAGACAAGCTCAATGACACACCTCAGTGTGGAGAAGCCCTTCTCTTTGTTTTTTGGTGTTTAACCCAAGTCCTTATGCAGTGGTGTGAGTACCTGCACATGAATACTGGGAGAAAGAAAAGCAGAGCTTAGAATAATTAGGAGCTGCATTCTTTTTCATCAAGATTTGATGCTTTGTTGGCTCTGCCACACAGCGTGAGGTTTCCTGTGATGGCCCTGACCTGCCTGATTGTATTTAGTGAGAAGCAGGCTGAGAGAGGCTACTTATCCAGGAGAGTGGCTCTTGACACCAATGCCCCTGAACTCCTTGGCTTCTTCAGCAAATCAAAATCAGTTCTCGGTTTTGAGGCCCAGTGGGGAAAAGGGATGCCAGACAGCAGAGTGAGTGTGTGAGGCTTGTTTCTATGACACCCTGAATGGCTCGTGCCTATAGGGAGCAAAGCGCCTGATGCGTCTTGTCAGAGATGATGTAGTATATCAGACTGGTTAAGCACACGGACTCTGTGTCAGACAGACCTGAGTTTTAATTCTGACTCTGCCACTTACTAGCCCTATTACATTGGTCAACTTATTCAAACATGGAATGCTTTAATCTTCTCATCTTTGAAATGGGGATATTATATCTTCTCACAGGATTGTGACAAAGACGCATTGTAGTAATATACACAAAGTGCTTAGTATAGTGGGTAGTTATTACGAGTTTTTTCTTTTTATTAGTGTTCTAACTTTTTAAATTGGCTACTGTGGAGGGGAAGGGACACTGGAAGTTTCAGTGGGTGAGATTCTCTATTGAAGTAAAAGAATTAGAGAGGTCAATGCCATTGATGTGGTGCCTGGCAAAAGTACTGAAGCCCAGTAACACTTATGAAATATACTCAATGTGCTGAAAAACATAGGCCATTATGTCTGTCCTCCATCTGTTTCTATGAGGGTCATTGTATATCCACTATCATCAATCATAGATACTACCCAGTCAGAAACTAGTAGAGGCAAAGAGACATGAGATGTGATTCCTGCCTTCAAGGAATGCTCATCCTATTAGGTTCAGTCATACTGAATTGCAATTTTTGTAGGTCAAAAGCAATAGAATAGTAGTGATATCATAACATTCAGCTTAATAATTGCACAATGTATATGATGAGTAAGAACGGAAGGAAATATGTGCTGTGTGCTAAATGAGAGTTATTGACAGGCAAAGGAACGACTGCTTAATACATTCTGGGGCATCAGGAGTGGACTTAGGCAGAAATGGGCCTTGGTTGAGGCATCTAAACCTGGGACTCCTTTTCATTCTTCCTGTCATCTCTTCTCTTTCATTCTATTGAGCTTTCCTAACATTGGTAGCAATATAGAAGCAACAGGTTGAGGGGAGAAACCTTAAACTTGAAGTCAGAAAACCTAAGTTCAAATCCCAGCTTCACTACTTTCTTGTATGAACTTGAAGTGATTTTACCTTTTCATGTCTCTACTTCCTCATCTGGCCTAAATGAGAAAAATATCAGTCTCACTAGGGTGAGAACTAAATGAGACAGTGTATATGCAAGTGTGCAGTACAGTGTTTGACCCATAGTGACCTGTCTTTTTGTTCTGGTCATGGGTCTTTGGTTCCAGCTGCACATAATGGTGATGCACTTGCTGCATGCTGGCCTTTTGGAATGATCTCATGCCTGCCCAACACATTTCATCACCCAGTACCTGCCAGAACCTTCCACCCATGGTATAGTTCCTACTATAGTTTCTGTATACATACATACTCCCAGATCAGTCTGTCATTCATTCAGCAAGTACTTATTAAAAACACTCTGCATACTTTGAAAATGAGGCAATGGATAGGATAAAGTCCCCCCCCCCCCCATTCTATTGGGAAACTCACTGGTCAAAAGTAAACAATCATATAATACTGCTTCAGGGAAGGAGAGAGGCTTTGGACAATAATAAATCAGGGTGAGCACAAAGGATAGTAGGAGGACCCTTGATGGGAGTCCTGAACTTAGTAAAGGAGCAAGCCAAGCAAAGATCTGAAGGCTTTCCAGGGAGAAGGAAGAGAGATGGCAAATGTCTCAAGGTGGGAAACATCTGGCAGCATTCAAAAGGATTAAAACGCCATCGTAGCTACTGAAGAAGGATTAAAGGAAGAAGATAAACCTGAATTTAAAAAATATTTGAGTTTCTTTTCTTTTTTTTTTTTAAAGATTTTATTATTTATTTGAGAGAGAAACAGACAGAGGTAGTGAAAGAGAGAGCACAAGCAGGGAGGAGAGGGAGAAGCAGACTCCCCGCTGAGCAGGAAGCCCAATGTGGGGCTCTATCCCAGGACCCTGGGATCCTGACCTGAGCCAAAAACAGCCGGCTTAACTGACTGAGCCACCCAGGCGCTCCTAAAAATAGGTAAGAGTTTCTTATGTGTACTTGGAAACAGTGAGGTTGAAGAGTGACCTGATTGCCTTGACTGCTGCATGGAAATGAGAAGGGCTGGTTGGTGAGCAACTGTTGAGGCAGGATATAAAGAGGCTATGGTAGTCTTAAGGGGAAGAGAGAATTATGGCTTCAACTAGGGTGATGGTGGAAGTGGGGTAAAATAGTGTCTCCATTTTTATCTTTTTTAAAGATACCACAATCAATCAAGTTGCTGATGAATTGGTGGGGGTGGGTGGGGCAGTGTGAGAAAGAGAGGAATCAAGATAGCTCTTGATTTTTGCCTGGAGCAACTGGATGCTTGGTGGTGCCATTGACAGAAATGAGAAGAGTTGTGGAAGATCAGGTCTGGGGGGAGGTCAGTTGAATTTTTTTTTTTTCTCTTTTGAGTAAGAGTCCTAAATGAAGCTGGACACCTCATTCCATTGTAAATTGAACTTTATAGCTCCACATGACTTTGTGATATTTTTCTAAGGCTGTAGTCTGAGCAATAGATAATATCATTCATGTATAAAGCCAAGGGTTGCCTCCACATGTAATCTCATTTCTCCCATGACCGAATGACTTTTTTTTTTTGACATTCAAAGTAAACAATTTCAAAATAAATATCTTGTTTATTTATTATAACAGTGATCTAGAGCTATTATCTCTGCTGTTGGGGGCATGGAACTTACAAAGCTAAAGTTGCAATTCTAACCCAGACTTAAACCAGTTAGTTTTTAAAGAGAGAAACTGTTCTGTGACTATAGACATATTTAGCCATCTTGAAAATATAATCATTTAGATTCAAAACTGACAACTACTTACTAAGAACATCTCATGTGACAGAAATTTGGCTTAAAGGTCACCTCATTTATCCTCATAAAGACCCTTTCAGGTGGGCTTTTGAACTCTATTAGGTAGGAGACCGAGATGTAGAAATATGTACACAAACTCACAAAACAAGGTGCTCATAAGTGAGATGGAATGAGAAAGTGGCAATTCATTCTTCCCACCCTCATCGCATAGAAAATAGCCCCATGGTAGGGCTTCCTGAGTCTGAGTTGAGAAAATGATCTACAAGGAGCTCTCGTCATGTCCTTTATCATCTTGGACGGTGGTAGAGCATCCCAAAAAAGGTGCCTTAGATTTTCTTCCTTTGTGTGTATCTCACCATTTTTAGCTCCTTTCACCATGGTCTGAAACATCATCCTGTCACATACTTACCTTGAAAATGTTGATTTTAGAATATATGATTTTGCATCATTTAATTTTAGAGCCTTTGGGGAGAAAGTACTCAAGGGGGAAGCTCTCCTCGTTCCAGTCATGGTCTCCTTTCCCCAACCCTCCCCTGAAAGTCAGATCTCTTTCCCTTTTCCTTCATTTGCATTCTTGTGCTAAACCAGAGAGGTCCTCAGCCCTTCTGGCTCATCAGAGGCTCTCAGTAAATATTGTGGAATGAATGAACACTGCCAAGAAGCCACGCTCCTAAACACTCTAGTTAAATTGTGCCCAAACACCCAATATATAGCAGGCCTGAGAGTATTAAATTCATTCCCATAATGGCTACAAGTGGCTAACTTCCTCATGTTTCTCTTGCCTTGCCACATGTTTCCATGGGTCATGGGTGCTACTTCAAAAGTACTCTGCCCCTTTGCCCCCAGTGAATCATTTCTTAGTGGTTAGTGGTTTTATCCCTTTTTTCCCCTATTTTTTGGAGGATGTAGGGAAGATAGTGGGGGGGTGGGGGGTGGAGACAGAGGTGGGCTATCAGACCAGGCAGTGGGCTATCTTCTGTCCTTTCCTTCTGCCTTCTCATGCTACTTCCCCCTTCTCTCTCCCTTTCCCAAAGCCAGTAACAACCTAAAGCTTGTAATAATAATTCTGCCCAAACCAGGCTCCTTAATGTCTCAACATCTAACACCCAGCCAAATACTTTCCCCCACAATGCAATTCCCTTTCTAAGAGGAATTTCTGAGAATAGCATTGTCTCTCCTCTGTTATAAATATGATGTGAAAGTTTCCCAGTGAGAAGAAATTTCTCAAACTAGAGAGGGAATTGAAAATCCTCAGTTCCAGTCAGTCAATGACAAAAGAACATGTTCGGTTTGATTTTTACCATCAACCTCTCACCATTGCAATTTTTACCTTACTATAATCTGTTTCCACCTGATATGTTATCTACCTTTCTTCTGCTCTGTTAACTGAAATATTCCAGAAGGTGTTAGGAAATTGCAAGATGATTTTGCATATACAGAATATCTTCTCTCAGCCAATAGAATAATAGTAAAATAATAAAAATTGTAAGAGTAATAACAATAATAAAGACTAATTGAGAACCATAAATTTTACCCAGTACTAAATGCTTTATACTGAGCTAAAGTATTTTCAACTTTTTTTCACTTAATACCAGTAATACTCCTGAGAGTTGAGTATTATCATCTTCAATTACAGATGAGGAAACAAAGATCCGGGAGTTGGTATCATTATAAAAAATGCGAAGATGCACAACTGACTGTTAAGACCAGGGTTCAAGTCAAGGACTTCCAGAATCTGATCGCAGTGTGTTGTCCGTATCTAAGAACAAGAGGGAAGAACTGGGGGTATCCTAACTTTTTATGTTGGATGTATACTGTGAACCATATGCCTGATTCCTTGCTGTGGAGCTGCTTATTTTTGTTTCTAAGAGGAAAATAGGATCACATTTATTTACTTATTGTTCCAGCTTTATTGAAGTATAATTGTCATACAAAAAACATATAATTTACACAATTTGTTGTTTGGACATATGCATACACTCGTGTTACCATCACCACAACCCAGGTACTAAACATCTCCTTCACCTCGGAAAGTTTTCTTCTGTCTTCGCTTGATCTCTGTTTGTTTTGTGGTAAGAACACTTATGATGAGCTCTAGTCTCTTCACAAATGTTTACACAAGAACGTTAACTATAGGTACTATCTTGTATAGCAGATCTCTGGGAACTTCCTCCTCCTGTACAGCTGTAAATTTTGAAATACTATTTTGACTAACTAAAATTATCACACATTCACATCAAAGCAGATTCAGAACCAAAAAGTGGGACAAAAAATAAATACATGCTGTATACACGATGCACATAGCTGATACGTTATGACACCCACCTCGGGCAGTGAGAAGCTGCAGTTGGACACGCCCTCTCTGCTCATTCAGAAAGAAGAATGTCGTAACAGCTCTGTTGTCTCATTTCCATGTATTTATATCACACCTAAACTGTCAAACTAAAATAATTTGGAGTCAAGACACACATGTGCCTAATTTCTTTTTTTAAATAGAAATGCTTACTTCAGTTAAACCTCTCCCCCCAAACACCCTTGTTTACAGCTTTTATCTTATAATTAAATACCCCATTGTCTTCTCCTCAACGTCTACCATGATAATTATAACTTGAGCAAGTCATTTAGGCTCTCTAAATCTTTCCCCAATTGTAAAAGGGGAATACTACTAACACCACCACATGGGGCGTTGCAGTGATTTTAAAAAGTAAGAGAGGATGAATCTAAACTAGTAGATCTCGGTAAATGCCAATCTCCTATCCTACTCTGCTTCTAGAATGTAACATTTTTAAGGGTAAGAGCAGCTATGGTGTCTACTTCAGAGCTAGAAGCACATAAAGTGGATTAAATATTACGTTGATTTTGTCAGTGCCCTCAAATTCCATCTCCTTAGCCCAGAAAAGACCAAAGCTCTTTCTGTATTTTTCCCAGACCTTAATCTAGAGCCCAAAGCTCGGGCCTACTGACGGCTAGTTTCAGCCACCAGGTAGCATGATAATGAAAGGCTAGACTGTAAGTGTGTCTCCCTTCTAAGTCAGCTTTGAAGGAAGTGTGGAAGTAGGTATTTGTACTTAACAAGACAAATGTTCAGAAGACCCGATTCCATTTGCTGATACCATTTCCCTGGTAGATTTCAGACAGTTGTGCTACAGCTCATTGCTCACCTATTAAAGCCTGGTTGGTTCTCACATTCAAGATGCATTGGGCAGGTCCACATGCAGCCTTCCACTGCCAATAAGATGAAGTCAGTGGTTGCTGTAAGGCTCATAAACCTGTGACCCTCATAGATCAATTTCAGAGCAGTATTGTACTTAAAGGAACAGTCCCGGCAACCAACAATATTTTTTTTTTTTTTTTTAGATTTTATTTATTTATTTGACAGAGAGAGACACAGCGAGAGAGGGAACACAAGCAGGGGGAGTGGGAGAGGGAGAAGCAGGCCTCCTGCTGAGCAGGGAGCCCGATGCGGGGCTTGATCCCAGGACCCTGAGATCACGACTCGAGCCGAAGGCAGACGCTTAACGACTGAGCCACCCAGGTGCCCCCAACAATATTTTTAAAAAAATATTTTATCTATTTATTTGACAGAGAGAGAGAGAACACAAGCAGGGGGGAACAGCAGAGGGAGAGGGAGAAGCAGGCTCTCTGTTGATCAGGGAGCCCAATGCCAGGCTTGATCCCAGGACCCTGGGATCATGACCTGAGCTGAAGGTAGATAGATGCTTAACCAACTGAGCCACCCAGGTGTCCCAACCAAGAATAATTTTAAAACAATTCAACCTAGCATTACTTATTATAATGGGGACAGGAAATGCCCCAGCAATAAATTTTAAAATCCCCTTTTATGTTCTTCCCAATCTACTGCCCCACACAAGTTCAGCTACCCTTCCCAGACCTAGGAAAACTCCTGCAGCCCTTGATTTTGCTTTCTCCTGTCGCCCTCTCCCTTGCCCCTTTTTCTATCAGTTCCCCACCACACAGCCCAGGAACTGGCCCAGACTACACCCATCTTGGGGGAGAAAGAGGGGGGGACTCTGATGCAGACCTTGCCAGAAATTTCTAGTGGGTAAGAAGAGGAGAAAAAAAAAAAAAAATCTGACAAAACTCAACAATTAATCATTTAGAGTTCTTTATAAATTGGATTAAAGCCCTTTGTCAGATATGTATTTGCAAAAATATATCCAGTCTGTGGCTTAACTATTTTTTTTAAAAGAGCAATCATTTCTAGTCTTGGGGGGAGAAAAGAAAACATTGGCAATGAAAAGTAAACCCTAGCAGAATGTGAACAAAAACTAATTACCTATATCTTAGCATATTGTAGCCAAATTTAAGCAAATGCAGCAAGCTCTACTACAGATTGCAGAAGGAATAATGCACTCCGTCGTGGAAAGCACTGGATTGGAAGTCTGAAGTGTTCATTCCAGTGCTTATGGGGACACCAGTGAGCTGTATGAACTTTGAAAGGTGACTTTACCTCTCTGACTCTTCATTTGCTCCCTTTCACTGTATATGGACACTAAGGCTTTTCTTAGTAAGACGAATGACTGACATTAAGGCCACCTACCTACTGGGGAGCAGGAGAGCCCCAGGAATGTACGAACCAGGTCTTTATATGCTTTGGTAGCTCTCGTACCCAGCTGACAGGGCCCGGCACATAGTAAGCATCCATGACTTTGGGATGGATGCCAGACATGAATCTGGTTTTCTGAATGCAGAGTTAAGACCCTGTGACCTATCCTCCGTGGTGTCTTACCTCCTCACTGAGCCTCTTTGCTGCTAAGGTCACACTGACTTCAAATGATTGATGAGCCCTTATAGTCCTTGCACTTACGGTACAGAGTGCCGTCCTTCACTAGTTTCATGGTTTTGATGAGGACAGGATCCCTACTATTAACTAATACTTTTCTAGTTAGCATTGAGACTTACAGAGCTTCTAAGTGACATGTATTTTCCATAACTGGATGGCAAAAAAATTGTTCCCATTGCTCTGAAATTAGTTCCCCATTTTCCTGAGACATAAAATGATGTATTCATACACTTACTGCTACCATCATGATTTACGAAGAGGTTTCCAGAATTGCTTGGACGTAATTAGAAATTGTTAAGTGTTACGTGTTTTTATGTGTCCAGTACATTGTGGGATCACATCAGGGTAACAGAGGTGAACAAAGTAGGAAAGACACAGTATGTGTTGTGTGCACAACTAGTGGATGCCATGTGTATAGCACTTTACAGTTTACACAACACCCTTATGTTCTGATTACGTCCTCTCAACTATCATGTGGGGTTGATATTATTGTTATCCACAGTTTACAGATAGGAAACTGAGACTGAGCATCATTAAGTGACTCCTCCAAGATCACAAAGCTGGGTCTGAGATTCACATCTAGGTTCTCTGCTCTCAGAACAAATCTTAAACCAGGACAGTGGAGAAGTGAAGGATACATCCTCTTTACCTGGATTGCTTAGTATGAACATCCAAATTTTGCTATTCATTAGGCTGGTGAGTGAAATAAAGCAGTCACCTAACCTTGTCATGCCTCAGTTACCCATCTCAGAGTGGGAAGAAAATAGAACCAACCATACTGGGGTGTTAGGGGAACTGAGTTATTGCTTGTAATGTTCTTACAACAGAACCAGCACTGGATTAAGTGTGAGCGTGTGTGTGCGTCTCTTCCTGGGTGTGCAGGTGCAGGCGTGTGCATCTGTGTGCTCATCTGTATGCCAGTGTGTGTGTTCAGTAGTGTGAGCGGTCTCACATTTCTGGAAATGCCTCACGCGTTAGCTGCTGCAGTACTTTGCCTTTCCTTTATACAAAAGAGCTGATTCCTGGCAGTCACCTGATTTTAAATTATGTGTAGGATATTCACGAGGAGACTGTGAATATGCATCAGACCACGCATGTGGGAACAGGGTCCCAGTGTGCAGAAGAGGAACAGAGATGAGACTCTGACCCCTAATGTAATCTCCGTTAAGACGCTCCTAGATAAAACCCCTGCGCTTCGGGAGCAGATTGCCACGGTAACCCACAGCCCACAGCACACAACACAGCTGTAATTTAAAATTGCATGCGGGAAGGAAAAGTTGGGAGTTTTCACAAAGAGTCTGTAGATCCCGCGCAAGATGAGAACGAAGTGTCTTGCCCGTGTATCAAGCATGGAAGCAGGCAATGGGGCTTTTGAGTTCCTTCCTGGTCAATTTTATTGATTAAACCTCACACTATCTAACCTGGTGCCTGTTGCTTGGATGCCTAAAGCCGGCTTTTGAACAAAGTGAGGAGACTCAATCCAAACAGTCAGGGAGTAAAAATCCTGTGCGAAATACTGTTGTATTTGCTTTATAGCCTCTAAAAACCAAGGGACCGAACTGAATCTCGAAAGGTTTTAGGGTCGTGTGTGCTAAATTCTATCAGTTGAGTTGGAGGGGTCACGTCTAACTTGTTGGCTCTTCACTAATCTAGATGGACATGAAGCTCTGTTCTCTGCACGAGGCAGGAGTAGCACCCCCAGGGCCCTCCCTGGGGCAGGGGTTAAGACGGTTTGGAGGCTCACCGGTCTGGGTGCCTTTCCTGTCTGCCTCATCAGTCATCATTCCCCATCTTCTGCACTCAAGGAAGGCCATGCTACAAAATGACCCTCCTTCTTCCTCTGGGAGATAGTATGGGGCGGCAGACATGACATGAACTTCAGGGCCAGAGAAAACCAGGTCTGCCTGAGTTCATGTTTTGCTTTTTATTTCCTGTGGGATAAAAGGCAAGTTACTTAGCCTTGTTCTGCCTCAGTTTCCTTATCTGTAAATGGAGATGATGATAATATTATCTTACGATGTTTTTAGGAGGACTGAGTGAGATAGGAAGGGGAAAGCGGTTAGCCCATATCAGGTACTTAAATGTTGGTTCAGGGAGCCGGGGATGGGGGTGGAGGGAGAGAAACAGAAGGCAGTAGTATGAACTGGCTTTTCGAGGGAACTTCTGGAAAAATACAGATGGGTGTCTGACTTGTTAATAAAATTTTAATTTGACTGAGATCAATGAAAAGCTCCATGTGTTGACTACAAATACATACTCATCAGCAATTTCAAGGAAAATCTATCAGGGTTATTTCCTTTCATTAAAGAGCGATATAAATATTGATCAACTTGCCTAATTGACCTGCGGTTTGCTTTCATACATTAAACTTCTGTTCTGCTCTGAGGGCACAAATCTTCCAATTACTTTTAGTTCATAATTCATTATGTCACATTAGAAGCTAAACATGAACACAGAGTCCTCATCAAGAAAATACCACTTAAGAACACTTCTCCTTTTGCCGCCTTATCCCCCCCAGCTGCCGAAGCCTCTTCACAGAGGACACGTGCCAGGGCTGAGGGAATATCTTCACCCAGCCCAAGTAGGCCAACCTCTTCTATCTGACAGCAAAGCAACTGCATGGCAAGGCCAAGGAGCAGCCCCCTCACACAGGATGAGAAATGAGCAACACACCAACTAATGAAGAACAAATATTGGGCTTGAGGACACAGGGAGGGCTGGAAAAATGCCAAGGCAAACATCTGTTGTTTCATAAAGATGGCTACAGGCATGCTAATCATCTTGTCAATGGTGGTCAAAACACTGAAGATGTTTTCTTTAAAGGCAATGGCAATACATTCTGTCTCTTGAACTTAGAAGCCAACAAAATAACATGCAATACTGGATGGCCAGCATCCGGGACAGTGTGTCTCCAAGGGCTGTGCCCTGCGAGGTCTTTCTGGAAAGGCCGTTCCCTTGGAGGGCCTCAGATTTAACCTGCAAAATGGATTATTAATAAAGTTTTCTTGCTCATTCAGTTCCGGGGAAATGAATGAGTGATGGCATGAAAAGGCACTTGGCATCCTGCAGGTTTGAGGACTTTAGAGCTAGAGTCAGGCCTTTCTCTTCCTGTGCTTTCAACTGGCTTCATGACGACTTACTATTTTGTTCCTTGTGACTACACAGCAATCCTTCTTTTGCACCTTTGCCTTTCAGTATCAAGACAAACTTCTTGCCCCCAGTGCAGTAGAAGCTGAAGCACCCTGAAGAGCTGAGGGTGGAAATAGGCAGGACGTACGTCAGGCTCTGTCCCTTTCGTATGGTAACACAGGATGGAACTGGAATCCAGCCTCCTGAATTAGTGACGAAGACTACCCACCTGAAATGGGATTTCTCCTTTGAGGAACCACACTCTTATGGACATAAAACAACACTGGTTTTCATCAGTTCTCATGTATAGTAAGGGTTTGGTTTCTTAAATCTGAGACCGAGTTGGTTTTAGTTTTTTGGGTTTTTTTTTCCTTTATAAGCCTTTGTCCTTTAATATGTGATAATAGAAGTTTTTCACATATTCTAACCAGGAAACATTTCATTTCACTGTTGTCATGAATATCAAAGGATCACAATAGATGACTCTTCCAAATTTTTGTGGCATTGCAGAGGTGAGCTAGAGGGGAAGTAAATGCAAAATTCTGCTTTATGTATAAATGACATATTTTATTGTACTTCTATTTTCTCTTTTAGGTAGATTACTAACAGAAGGAGACTCTAAAATAATATAAAACAAAATTCACAAGACGATTTAAAAATTACTCAGTTGGTATGATCATTTTAAAAGATGTATTTACACATAAAGCCTTTAATAGCAAAGACTACCCAATTTTATTTTTTCAATTCCTATATAAGAAACAGACTCAGTGACTACCCCCAAGATCACCAAGTAAGACACAGGCCAGTAAGATACCAACCACAGGTCTTCTCACCTACTGCATTTCCTTTTCACAGTGTGAAACTCATGAGAAACTGACATAGGACACAGGGCTTAGCGACTGAGGGACAGTAAAATGAAGTAAGGATGGCAAGTCCGGGCACAGGAGTTGCCACTCACCTTGCACTGCTGATGGGTCTGATTCTCCTCCTTGGTGATTCCATGTACTCAGCCCCAGAAGCCATCTCGACCCACTGCTTCAGGGGGTCATTCCCACGGATTCGCATTATTCACAATGCAAAGTGTATTTCCTATGTCTGGTTCAGCAATTAAGTGCATGGAGTTTAGAACAGAACTGACCAGCATTCAAGTTCCAGTCTCACCACTTATTAGCTGCGTGACCTTGAGCAAGTGACTTCACTTCTTGGCTTGTTTAAAATCGGGATACTGCCATTTTTCTCTTAGGATTGTTAGCTGATACACAAAGCTGACGCAAAGCTGCGCAAAGCACAGTGTATGGGTGTAGTAAGTATACATATAGTAAGCTCTCAATCATACCAATTGTTAAGTCCAAAAGAATCGAATACTCTTCTCCATTTTCTACTTTTCAGCTTTGCCTCATTAGGTTTAGTAAAATATGTGTGCGAGAGTTTTATAGAGCTACCTGACAGTGTCTTAGCCCTTGCTGCTAGATGTTGTATTAAAGAAAATTATAAATCAGTCTAGGAGACACTTATTAAGAAATAAAATCTAGCTGTTAGCACCTGCTTAGTCCACTTTCAGCCACATGCTCAATGTCCCTCCAAGGTATCTGTTGCACTGAATTGCAGTTCAGCTAAAGAAGGCTCATTTTAGAGTCTAAAGAAGCCTGAAAAGTTCTAGAATTCAGGACAGAGTCAGTGCTCAAGCTAAATCTGGAGATGAAGAGCTCTTAAATCCCATCCCAGGAGCATAGGGTGCAATGGACAAACAACACACCCTGTGTAGCCAGGTCGGAGGGGCTCTTTTATTAGATGTTCTTTCCAGTGACCCTATCAAGAAGAGGGAGCTAAAAGCAGTCAAGCACACACTCTGACTGAAACAAAAATGATGTTTTCAGAGAAGCCTACTGGGGCTTGTTTGCAGAGCCTGAATCTGGGGCAAACAGCTTGCTGCATCTCTTAATGCCTAGGCTCAGCACTTACTTAATTTGAGATCTATTTCTTTCCTATTAAAAATAAAAACAGTCGCATTCACTCTTCGGCATGAATTGTTTTCTGGAAAGCATTGTGGCAACGTGAGATTGTCAGGCAGTTGGATCAGATGGTGACATATTCAGGCTCCCCTGTGACAGTCAGGGTGGGGTGGGGAGAGCAGTTCAGATAATCACTTTAAATATTTCACTAACTCAGTAAATATTTAAGAAGTGTATAGTGATAAATGCTGCTGTTTATCATACTCCCATTCCTTTATTTCCAAGAAAGCTTGTCTTCTGAGGATATGCAGTCAAGAGCTCTCCCTAGAATTTTATCATTTGTAATGGATGCTCCTGAATAGTTTATTTTTATTTATACTGGTAGCTAGGGAGTCATGGTAACCTGGGGAAGTGCCAAAGCAAAAAATAATTTTCTATTGAGGAGATAAGAGGAAGCCACTGCAAGAAAACTGCTGGGTGCCCATGGAGTTCTCAACCTCCTGAAGTAATGAATTAGCCAGAAGGGCGTGAATATTCCCCGCCACTGAAGCTTGCCCAGGAAGGTTTAATTCTCAGATTCTTATGAGTAGGAGTGAGGGTAAAGTGCCTCTTCCTGCCTTGTCTCTAGGGTGTGAGGGTGAGCATCTTTCCTCCCTTTGGGTCTTCTACTTTATGAAAATGTAGACAAAGTCCAAATTTTATCCTGATGCCTAGTGACTATATCCATGAATATTGCATAATTATTGAGAGAGCTCATCTTAAGAATTTTCAGGTATTTGCTTCCAATTCATTTTTTTTCCCCATTTACATAAAAAGTCACTTGGAACAGGCATCTTTGTTGCTGCCTTAGTGGGATCTTCTCACGGGATTTCTCAGATTTATGTGCTTGGAACCGAACTTAGATCCAAAAAGTCTACAGAAGGTTCTGTAAAGTATCATGGGAGTGACGGAACTCATAGTATATTACTGTCACACAAATACTTCTTCCCGGCTAGGCTGACTGCTGGCCTAGCGTGTATTCACTTGGGAACTCTATAAAGGGTACAAAATTTAAATTTGTACCTTCCTACAACCTAGTGAATCTCGTTCCTACAACTTCATCCCTTTAAAAAATGAAGGTAAAAGTCTTGACTCACGTCTCCTTTCAGAAAGAAGGCTCCATATATAGTGCAGTGGATAAAAGTAGAGATGATAGAGCCAGACCCATTGCTAGTCTGTCATCAGGCACATTTCTAAAGGGCCCTGAGAATCAGTTGTCGCCTGTGTCAGAAGGGGCAACAGTGGTTCCTCCTTCATAGAGAGGCGATGAGTAAATCCGATGACATGGGCAAAGAACCTAGCATAGTGTCTGGCATATAGATTATAGCTCTTATTTTATTATCAAGGGCTTTTCTTGGTTGAGGCCATTTGATCTCAAAAACTATTCTATGGAAAAGCAAACACTGGACCTACCTAAGTAGAAAGGAGTCGTTTAATTTATTTTTATTTTTATTTTTTTAATTTTTTTATTGTTATGTTAATCCCCATACATTACATCATTAGTTTTAGATATAGTGTTCCATGATTCATTGTTTGTGCATAACACCCAGTGCTCCGTGCAGAACGTGCCCTCTTTAATACCCATCACCAGGCTAACCCATCCTCTCACCCCCCTCCCCTCTAGAACCCTCAGTTTGTTTTTCAGAGTCCATCGTCTCTCATGGTTCGTCTCCCCCTCCGATTTCCCCCCCTTCGTTCTTCCCCTCCTGCTACATTCTTCTTCTTTTTTTCTTTCTTAACATATATTGCATTATTTGTTTCAGAGGTACAGATCTGAGATTCAACAGTCTTGCACAATTCACAGCGCTTACCAGAGCACATACCCTCCCCAGTGTCCATCACCCAGTCACCCCATCCCTCCCACCCCACCCCCCACTCCAGCAACCCTCAGTTTGTTTCCTGAGATTAAGAATTCCTCATATCAGTGAGGTCATATGATACATGTCTTTCTCTATTTGACTTATTTCGCTCAGCATAATACCCTCCAGTTCCATCCATGTCGTTGCAAATGGCAAGATCTCATTCCTTTTGATGGCTGCATAATATTCCATTGTATATATAGGAGTCGTTTAATTTAAATCGTCAGGCAACCGTTCTGTTGCAAAGAAGAGTGGGCTCTGCTTTGAGACTGCAGGGGTGCCTGGGTGACTCGGTTGGTTGATCGTCTGACTCTTGATCTCTGCTCAAGTCTTGATCTCAGGGTATTGAGTTCAAGCCCTGAGTTGGGCTCCACCTACTTAAAAAAAAAAACAAAAAAAACAAAAAATGGAGAAGAACTTAATGTCTGGTGAGAATGAGTTCACCTGTGTCTGAGGCGGAGGTGTTGAGGGGTGTGTCCTTCATGAGGAGGCCAAGCAGCTTCTATATAGTACTAGATGGATGCCAGCTTCATCTGCTGCAGCAAAGGACAGGGAGGCAGGCTGTGTGCCAGGAAGGAAAAACACCTAGGCTACACTTTATTCATGCTCAAGCCCATCACTTCATTCACTTCCACCTCATGTTTGGGCAGGTTTACACGTGGCAATTTTAGAGCCTGTGGGAAGCTAATTAATAATAATTCAGATAAAGTGAATGCTTTTCTTTTGGCAAGGGCATTGTAGATCAATTTAAGTCAAATATGTCCAGTTCTGTTGGAATAATAAACTCTTTCATAGTAATAAAGCTACTATAAAATCCACATGCTTTGTACAACCTGAATGGGATTAAAGACAGGCAATTAATCTTCTCTGTGTTTTCTTAGCAGGAGAAATAGATTTTTAGACATAAGTTTTGTACAATTTTTATATTATTTAGAAACTTGTGTCCCATTTTTTTCTACAAGGGATTTCTGCTCCAACTTAGATTCTAAATGTTATTAAAATGTCAATAATGTGCAATCAATCAATGCCAGATTTAATTACCCTTTACATTTAACTTTGTACTTTAGAAATTGTGTCAGATCTAATCTCATTTGACCCAGTGATGTCCATAGAAGTTTTTAATGCCTCCATTTGATAGGTGAGGAAACTCGGGGATGGAAAAGGTAAGGGTGTTACCCAGTTCTCCAGTTAGTGGCAGGGCTACATTAGAACCCATGAAAGGCTTCCCAAGTGATGCAAGACGTAAGAATGTCTTCCATCTATCACACATGGAGACGTCTCCTTTCGTCCATTGATCTAGTGAAGAGAGCAATCCATGAAACATCAAACCTCTAGCATGGCTGGAACTTGGCCATGGTGGGAGTTTTTACACAATTAAGGGAAATTAGCAATGGGTAGGTTTCTGCCCATGTGTTACCATGATAACCAAGGCAACTACATGGAGATTCTGGAAATCTCCCACAAGGGTTCTGATATGGCAGGTTCTATTCTGGGTTCTAATTTAGTATGCTCTGGGTAAAACCCACACATTTATATATCTATGATTATAGATCTATTCAGTAGTTAATTTTTAAATTGTGTATCATTTAAAATTCAAAAGAGGAGTAGAGGATAAAATTTTTTTTCTCCTACCTCTGCCTCTCATCTACTGAGCTTCCTCCCCTGGAACCAATATCATCTTTATATTCTTCAAGAGCTATTTTATTCATATACATACAAAGACCCAGTTAAGTATATTCTCATAATTTGGATCATTTTAAGCAAGCTCCACCAGTGATTCTGGTGCAGGTAATCTTCAGATGATCAGTCAACTCCTCTGGAAAGAATACTAACTCTTCTAGAACACAGGAATTCCTGGTGGTAATTTCCAACAGTGGTCCTCGCACTCGAGTGTGTATGGGAATTACCTGCGGGGCTTGTACACAGATGGCTGACCCCTCTACTTGGAGCACCAGTGATCCAAAGCAATACTGATTAAGCTCGACACTCCTACCTTAAGTGCCTTCCCAAAATAAAACCTAAAATGGCCATAAAAACAGCAATATGTGGTTCTTACTAGGTTGCAGGGTCTGTTTCAAGCACTTAGGTATCCTAAATGGTTTAAGCCTACAAATAGTTATATGAGGGCGATACTATTATCCCAGTTTACAGAGGGAAAATTGAGGCAGGCAGGTTTAGTAACTTCCCCAACTTGATTCATTCGGGTGGTTAGTGGTAGAACCAGCCTAACTCCAGACGCATGGACTTAACCCCCAGTCTGTGCTATCGTTCAAATCCTCAGCACCAGATTTGATTGAGAGCCTCTCTCACTTCCTACATAGCTCCCAGATGGGAAAGGTAGTAACACAAAAGACAAATAGGTATTTTTTTTTTTTGACAGAAGAGATTTTCATTTTAAGAAATGCAAATAAAAGTCCTTTTGTTAGTTTCTCTGATAATCAATTTGAGAAATTTTCAAATCACTTGCAGCTGTAGAGAAGGTTTTGTAAAATGAGGCACACCAGTCTTTTGTACCCAAGAACAATTTTTTTTTTAAAGATTTTATTTATTTGACAGAGAGCGAGAGAGGGAACACAAGCAGGAGGAGTGGGAGAGGGAGAAGCAGGCTTCCCGCGGAGCAGAGAGCCCAATGCGGGGCTTGATCCCACAACCCTGGCATCATGACCTGAGCCAAAGGCAGACGCTTAGTGACTGAGCCACCCAGGTGCTCCCCCAAGAACAATTTTTTAAAAATTTATTGTTTAAGTAATCTCTACACCCAACATGGAGCTTGAACTCATGACCCCAAGATCAGGAGTCACATGCTCTTCTGACTCAGCCAACCAGGCACCCCTCTACCCAATAACAATTTTTTAAAAATATAGTGGATAACATAAAATTGATACAGAAAATTGTATACAACATTATAAAATATTGCCCTAGTTAATATATATATGGAGCTATTTAGTTCAAAGCCATCGGGTTCACTTACTGTGTGTGATGGATCCAACCCCAGCTTTGCAAGAGTCCATTGTTAATTTTTCACATATTATATAAATGTGCTGATAACACATTGTCAACTGGAAATTGGCCCTGGTGGGAGTTTTTACACCATGAAAATCAGCAAAAAGTAAAAAACAGATTTTTTTTCTTTGGAGAACATGTTGTTAAACACTTACCAGCATACCACTGTTCCAGTAGGTCTTACACCCCAAACCAAATGCACACGTTTTTCCTTAATAGAAACTTTTAAGAAGAAAGATATTTTAAGTAGTACATTACTAAGACTGGCACATTAAATAGAATGTTAATCACAGTATTGTCTTCTTAACTTTAATCACTGAATTCTTGCCAGTAACCAAAAATGTGGATTAGACACACAGAATTTATCTCTCATCCCTTTGCTATTAAGTATCTAAATAATTATTTCTGTAGTCAACATCCCTAAAGCTAAACACATGATTAGGAAAAGGTGCCCTAAGGTCCTCATTCTTAGAGCCCTAGAATGCCAATCAGAAGTTAAGATTTGTAATAACTCCTCTGGCAAAAGAATGAAGAATGAGGAGTGTGTCTGGTGTAGGTTTGATAAGTTAATGTAGTGCTTCTAAGTTTTCTGTCTTTGACTCTTGTAGCATTTCCTAAAATCAAGTCCCATTTTGGAATTTTCTAGCATTAAGTAGGCTTCGAATTCCCCACACAATTAGGGCAAATGTATAAATAATCTCAACCTATTGATCCTTTCTTTCCCTAAAATGGTAAGCAAAGAACTTTCTCTTTACTCACATTAATGATGGCTGCAGTTTCAATTTTTGAGTAAATGCATTTAATAGTATTTGAATGACCTACTCCCTATTTTTTTTTAAAGTCCAGTGTAGTTAACACAGAGTGTGATATTAAATTTCAGGTGTACAGTATAGTGACAGCAATTCCATACATTAGTGTTCATCAAGATGTGTCCTCTTAATCCCTTTACTTATTTCACCCATACCTCACCCATCTTCCCACTGGTAACCAACCATCTGTTTGTTCTCTATATTTAAGAGTCTGTTTTTTGGTTTGTCTCTTTTTGGTATTTTATCTTTGTTCATTTGTTTTGTGAAATTCCACAAATGAGTGAAATCATATGGTATTTGCCTTTCTCTGGCTTATTTGGCTTAGCATGATACGCTTTAAATCCATCCATGTTGTTGCAAATGGCAAGATTTCATTCCTATTTATGGCTGAATAATATTCCAGTGTGTGTGTGTGTGTGACCTCTTCTTTATCCATTGATCAGTTAATAGACCACTTGGGCTGCTTCCATATTTAGGCTATTGTAAATAATGCTGCAATAAACATAGAGGTGCATATATCCTTTTGAATTAGTGTTTCTGTATTCTTTGAGTAAAAACCCAGTAGTGCAATTACTGGATCGTATGGTAGTTCTATTTTTAACTTTTTGAGGAAACTCCATACTATCTTCCAGAGTGGCTGAACCAGTTTGCATTCCCACCAACAGTGCAAGAGAGTTCCTTTTTCCTCCACATCCTTGCCAACACTTGTTTCTTGTGTTTTTGATTTTAGCCATTTTGACAGGTGTGAGGTGATAGGTCATTGTAGTTTTGATTTGCATTTTCCTGATTATGAGTGAATTTGAGCCTCTTTTTGTGTGTCTGTTGTCCAAAGATATGTCGTCTTTGGAGAAATGTCTGTTCATGTCTTCTGCCTATTTTTTAATTGCATTGTTTTTTGGGTGTTGAGTTGTATAAGTTCTTTATATATTTTGGATATTAACCCTTTATGTTAGTAACCTACTCCCTGTTTGTTAACCCCAACTATTGATGGTCAAGAATTCAATTGGTCCTTAGAAAAATAGTGTTTTTACCCGGGAACTTTTAGTGCCAAGATAATCCCTCAATAAAAGCGCGCAATACCATGTGGCAATGAACACAATTATGGTGACTAGCAGTGCATGCATGGTGTTGAAGGTTTTTCAAGGGCTTTCACATTGTCCCAGTAGTACCAACAGGCCTTTGATGACACAACAGGAAGTTGACTCTGCTCTATGTTTACACACACTGCTATCATTCTACAAAACTATACTGACCCCCACCCCCTGAAAGACCCCGAAAAGCTTTCTCTAAAGATCTGTGAAACTCCTACCTGAAAATTGCAAAGAAATAAAAGCTCTCCCAGTTAGAATGGAGAGGGACCCAGATGGGGCACATCATTGAGGACTGCAGGTCTGGGCAGCATCTCTCCTAAATTCCCATTATGGCAGCCTGGGACCTTGGTCCTCTCAGGACCAGAAAGTACAAAACCAACTATCTCCCTGGGAATACCAAGATTTCCATTTGCATGAAAAAGACAGTAGAGCCTTTCATTCTTTAAATTGGCCTCACTGGTGAAAAGATGTAGGAGCAGTAGTGGTGAATCAGGTTCAAATCACAAGGTTTCCATCCTGTCTGGGTGTGTTACCCCACGCCATGGACTCTGGAGCAATGACTTGTTTATGACAGACGAGTTGTTAGAAGATTTTCAGGAGGATTTTTGAATGGATAGAGAGAGGAGTATTCGAGATGAGGAGGGGGAATGTTCCCTTGTTAAACAGACTTGCAGAAAGTCTTTCTTGTGTCCCAGGTTTACTCAAATGTAGCTGTTCTCTTCAGGCAATTTTATCTAATTAACATCTATTTTTCACTTCTTTACACAGTAATCAGTGTTCAATTACTGGAACCCAGCTGCTGATACTAAAATGTACTGAAAAATCAAATTCATACAATAAATCCTTAAATGCCCTCGTCATCTCCTAAACTAAGACAAAGGAATTTGATTCTTTCTTTGACTACCCCCTCTTTCTTTTACCTACATACCTTCATTCCCTTTTTATAAATCCTTTTGTGACTTTGGTTCTATTCCAAGACCCATTACTGAAGGCCACAGGGTAAGGGTCAAAAAAAAAGAAGAAAAACAAACATGAACACTAACACAGAAGTTTCCATCTAAGGATAATAAGGGACTTAAAAATTTACACATCTTAATATTTATTTGCTTTTAAGGAATCAAACTAATTTTGAAGAGCATTTTATCTAAAGTTACTATTCATGTGTGTATTTGCTATAGAGAATTTTATCCTCCAGAGGAAAAAATGTTGCCCATTTGCACAAAGGTATTACAAACATGACTCATGCTTAATTAAATGGCTAATTAATGAAATTGGCTAATGATTTTTAAAAGGTCAAATTTCTAATTCTGTCAAATTTTTCGTGTACAATTTTATAACACATTGGCTACCTTAAATCTTTAAATAAGGGAAGGAGGGAGAGGTGGTAGAGAAGGAAGAAAATGGGGGAAAAAAAGGAAAATGGGGGGGAGGGAAGAGAAAAGAAAGATAGTGACATTTTATGTGATTGATGTGAAAAATGCAGTTATACAGTGTAGTTATAAAACTTAGGGGGTGACTTTGCTATTCTAAGTAAAAAGAAAGGGAGAACCAAGATTTGCTAAGGGCTTCCTCTGTGCCAAGTATTTTATGTGCTTTGACTCATTTAAAAATCTCAACAAATAGCTGAAAAACATGTATTATCCTTGACCTTAGGAAACAGGCTCCCTGAGTTTAAATGCCATGATTAACATAGTTAATCAGCAGTTGCAAGATCAAGCATTGGAGACTTTCCATGCTGTTTCCATGATGTGTCTCTGTTTCCATGGCATATCAGTATGTCTATGATTTCTTGATAACTGGTTGTGAATTCCAAGTCTTTGGGCATGAACTCAGCCCCTAATTATAACATGGTTGATATGAAAATAGCACAGCCCACTATATAAAAGTTTTCACATTGGACTTCAGAACAATTGAGAGTCAAAGGCAACATATTTCCTCAAGGGTTAACAGAATTCATAAGCATCACTCTTGTCACAGCAAAAACTAAACACAGAAATCAGTGATGTTCTGTTGAGGTTAAATATAAACTCCTTACTGTCAGTCACAGTCTTCTGGCTGTAAAGTAGCATAGCTCTCAAAAGACAAGAGAATTTGCTGGACTCTAACCCCAGATCTCTTGCTTGATCTCAACTTTTTCCTAAAACTGTATTAATCAAGATCAAAGAAATATTTTTTTTTCAGATTTACACTGAAAGTACTCAATTAGTTTTGAGGTCAGCATCAAGTAGAAAAATTGTTATAGCAGAACCCTGGAACCCAAGGAGTATACCAGCATAAGACTCTATGGGGGGGAAATCAACATGCTCTCAGGACAGTGGTCATATATCCTCCTTTGTCTGGTATAGTCTGTGTTTTTCACATGTTGTCCAGCATTATTCTGAATAGTGTCCCCACCCCTTCACTGAAGTGTCCCACTTGGGGTGGTATATTCTGTGGTCATTCTACCGGTAGGAAACCTAGATCACCAGAGCAGACACAAATGTATTTCCCACCTTGAGTTTTGCCATGCTGAGAACATGCAATATTAATCCAACATAATGAGACGTTAGTAAAGCTAAGAGCAATACATTACATAATGAATGTTACTTATTTAATCTATAAGATACGTTGACAGAGAGGGGTTCTCTGTTCCTCCGCTATCCAAATTCTATATGCAGAGATGGGTAGAGGAAGTTCAGCTAAGCTATGGAGTCAGTGACGTAGGCTTGAATCCTAGCCCTACCAGTTGGACGTGAATGGACTTGATCTAGTTGCTCAGACTTCCCTAAGTCCCAATTGCATATTCTGCTAAGAACATAGAAAATATACCATCTGTCACCCGGAGTTGTTTTTAACAGAATAACTCGGGTTTTAGAGCCAGAAAGACCTTAGTTTAAATCCTACTTCTACTGCTTCTTTGCTGTATAACCTTGTACAAGTAAATTCACCTAGAGACTCAGTTTCCCCATCTATATAAAATGGTAACAAAAACAGGTCCTATGCAGAGGAGGTTGCTTTGAGGACTGAATAATATAATGCATGTTAAAGTAAGCATGTCATAAATTTTTTATTATTATTTTGAAATATAGAATGGGATAATATTTAATAAGGCCTATAAGTAATTTGTACCAGAAATTTAGTTAATGCTTCCTTTTTTTTTTTCTGACCACACATTATTAGGGACTAATAGGCCAGTTTAAATCAGTTTTCTTACCTAAAAACCAAACTAAGATTTCACTTGGTTCTAAATACTCAGGGTTTCACATATAAATTATACCCTTCAAGTGGCTGAGCTAAAACCGCAAATGACATTGTTTTCCATAAAACAAAGTTAAAATTGCTAGAATTCATTACCTTATGTAAGCTCTTTTATATGCTGAGCTCTTTCATACTTTGTTTCTGACTGTAATTTTTTGTCATGAAAATCTCAGTTTGCTAAGCCATTTATTAGTTTTCTTTCAAGACAATTGAAAGATTTTAGAACATGCTAAATAAATATCCAGATGAGGACAATTAGCATGTATATTGCATGAGGGTAAATATAGTATTTAAGATAATGTGATTCTCTATGATTCTAGAAATGTTTACCAAAATACAAATAAACTGGCAAATACATAGAAGCCTCCCTAATACGTGACTACACATAGTGTATATATGTACACACACACTATACTATATACAGTATATACCATGGATAGTGTGTATATAACACATAGTGTATATATGTACACACACTATACTATATACAGTATATACCATGGATAGTGTGTATATAACACATAGTGTATATATGTACACACACTATACTATATACAGTATATACCATGGATAGTGTGTATATACAGCATGTGTGTGTATATAATCTCCAAAGAGACACATAGTTATCAATTCAAATGCACACACGTATTCATGTATATATAAACTTCTCATCTCTTTGTATGTATTTTCAACTGAAAGAAAGAAACCAAGAAATCAAATAAGATGCAATTTCTCTGTTCCCTCATTAGAAACACATGAAAGAAGAATATTCACTAATACTCTATCTGTAGCAAAGGATGCCGAGCAATAAGATGGAAAAAGACACCCAGAACTGCACCGGGAGGAAGACAGGAGTGTAGAAGGCTGAGAGTGCAGACAGAGGGCTGAGGGCGAGTGTCTATTCCAGCATTTGGTAGATGTTTGACTCTCTTACTGCTCTTACAGAATCCTGACAAATGAAATATTAGAAGTGAGAAGGCTGTTTCATTTAAGTCTTTCATGTATTTCCCAAAGTCTGGGATGCATTCCAATGTGGGACTCTGATTTTAGGTGGCACAAAATGGTTAGTAACCCTGCATTAATGGGCATAAAGTTATTCCCTTTTAAGTTTACGGTCTACCCTCTGATTGATTACAGTGAGGAGACTCAGTTTGAACACCTCTCGAACCCCGCATTCCCAAATGGAAGGCAGGTCTCTAGTGCAGCTTTGGAAGATAAGAAATTTTAGCTCGAACATGTTTTGCTTCCATTGTAGGTTTTTAAATGCCTTTCCATTTAGTAATTTCCATTCTGATTCTCCATTTAAAGTTGTACGTAAATAGGACAAGTGACACAGTCAACAAAAGTGATGACAGTGTCATAGGAGTGACATTTGGAAACATGGTGCTACTGAGCTCACCGATCAGCAGAGGCTGACTACCTCCACCTTTCCTCCTTCGGGAGACTGATAGGCAATAAAAACATGTTTATACAAGAAAAGAGCTACTGCCCAGATCCGGCTGAGGCTCTTAAGTAGTTCCCTTTCGAGTATCCTTGAATTTGAGTCCTTTCTTTCTCACTAACTTACTCTACACCTGCAGTTTGGGGATACCCTGGTCAAGAACTGCTATTCCAAGAAGGCACATAGGTGCAACTCCAAGAACGTAGATTCTACTAGAGCAGATAGGACATGCACATACTCAATACATGGTGGGAAAGCCTAAGGTATTCATGGCAAAAATAGAAACAGGAACCCCAATGGGGACTTACATTCTGCCCTAACTTTAGAGGGTGGCCATTTAAATAACTGATGAAGGGCATGGCAGGTCATGTCTATAGATCAGTTATCCACCAGCACAGAGATTTACTGTGATTGAATTTCATTTCAAAGGGTTGGCATCATGCTTTTATGTTCTTGTTTTTCAAAATTAGTGTAATATAATGCACATTGAAAACATTTGTTGAACAAGAAACAAATAGAATTGACAGACTGTGCTCCAAATACTGGATATTCTGACACTTAACATTTTGGTGTATTTCTTTACACTCTTTCAATGCATAAGGGTATTATCCCCTCCATTATATTCATAGTACAGATACAAATTCATATCCCACTTTTTTCAGCTTACATTTTCTATGTAAAAATCTTTCAAGTTAAATACCTCCTTACTGTAACAATAGTTTTAATGCCTGCATAGTCAATTTAAAAAGATGAATCACAGATAAGCAAATTATTTCTCCCTGATGTGGTTTTATGTGATATTTCAATTTATTTTTAAATAACATAATAAAATGTATCTTTGATGTTTAAAGTTATAATTTGATTCCAGTTTGGGACAATGAGGTTAATATCATTAATTTGTTTATGGGACAGTTTTTCCCAACTACGCTACCAGCTGTTTGAAAACAAGAATTGCATTTACTCCTCTCTGTGTCCCCAGCTCTGCCTTGCACGTAGCAGGTACCTAGTATGTGTTTATTGAGTTGGATTAAATACACTTTTTGCTTTGATAGTTTCCCACTCTTTCGTAGAGGGATTTTAAGCAATTACTTGGCAGTCATTAGTTGCTAAAAAAGGGAAAGTCTACAAATATCTACTTAGAAGCTAAAATCTGTTATGAATGTCTTGGTATATAAAAATTACATGTTCTTGCTTAGTCTGTTTACTATATAGCTTTTTTTTATTTTCTCATCTAAAAAGTAGCTAGAAAAATAAAATTCCTGTCACCTAGGAACCTAATAATGACTTAGTATGAATTAAGAATAGGTAAATGGGAATTTTAGATGCAATTCTCTGACAAAGATGGGTACATCAATAAAAGCTTACTGTGGCAAGACATGATTGTTTCTCTAATGTGTAAAAAAATCAGCCGAATGCAAAATTGCATCAATGATACTTTAGATAAATGATAGAAACTTTAATATATCCTTAAATACCAGATTGATACTTAATATCAGTTTCTATTTGTTTTCAGGAAAGAATGGCTGGCTGCTTACCAAAGCGATTTGCCAGCCTCCCGTGCGGTCAGGTGTACCTACATGCCTGAGTTCTGGCTAATGAAATGTGAGCAGAAATTATGAGTGCTATTGTCAGGTCAAGCTCTCTTACCCATAGTCCTCTTCCTTTCTCCATATGGAATGGAAAGGATTTCCACGATCTAGAAGAGTGGGGAGACATAAAATATACAGGCACAAGTCCCTCAGTGTTTTAGTGGAGCAGAACTAATAAACTACTGGTTTAAGCCCCTGAGATTGCAGGATTTATCTGTTACAAAAGCCAGCAGAAATTTATATTTGTTCATTTCCAGAATGTTCCAGATGGGATTTAAGACAGCTATCTTGTCTGAACAGCTTTAAATAAGAAAGAAAATGTCTAGGTGCCTTCAGCACCAACTAATTAAAACCAAGTAATCTCCCGTCAGACTCCCCTTCATTCATGAATACCCACACTTCAAAAGAGTCCAGGTTTTCATAGAACAACAGACAGGATTCAAGAATCTGAACTCCCTAAGAGAATGCTCCTCCATTTGATTTTATTTTCCCAAGTAAAATGTAATAATCTTACGCAAGAGAAGTAGTGGTCCTCCGTGGTCACACATTTCATTGAGATTGGCCTGAATGGATCTTGAGGACTGAGCAATCACAGCAGAAAGGCAGGCAACCTTCTCTTTTTTTTAACTCCCAAGTGAGGCATGCATTTCATAGCTTTTTCTAACTCTACCTTCAGACAGATTTAAGTGACATAATTAGCAGGAATGTTTGCCCGGGATCATTCTCATTTGTGCTATGAGATACTTAACAGCCCTAAATAGGCTACTCCAGAGCCTGCAGATAGGCTCTCCCTGGAGGTGATTGTGTCCATCAGGAAAGGTGTTTAGTGCTCCCTTCAAGTGAGAAATTTTGTATGTCTAAAGATATCTGCTATATTTCCCTTTCTCCAAATCAATAACAACAATAGCCAACACGTATGGAACTCTGACTTTATATGCATGCACTATGGCATTCTGTTCTCACAAGGACTCTGTAGGATAGCTACTATAATTCCCATTTTAAAGATAAGAAGACTGAGAATGAGAGTTAGGACTTAAACACATTTTTATTTTGTACACCTATCCTCTTGGCCATTCCCTTATTCCCAATTTGGAGCTTCACGTATCACATTTGTGAGGCCCTCAGCATCTCAAGCCAACTACCCTTTAATAATATTAATTTCAAAGAGAGATCTCAAAGCCAGACAAAAAGCACTTTCATCTTTAAAAGGTTTAAGTAAAATGTGCATATTCTGTATGTCCAAGTATTTCTATGTAGGCCAAAAGACTCAGAACTGTGGGAGAGGAGCAAATAATTTGCATTTCAAAGGGATGAAAATAATCACAAGAACAGAGGGCTCTCCAATTTGAGAAAAGATTAAACAGAAACTATTAATTAATGACTTAGGACAAGCTCTGCTAATTGTTTACTAGTCACTTGAATACAAAATGAACTCATGTTTTGAAATAGATACAGTCCAGTGGAAAGTAGATTCAGAACCATGAAAAGAGATACTAAAGCATAGCCCGGGGTGGGGGTGGGGGGGGCGGGGAGTGGGGAGATGGGGAAATTTTAAAAGGAAGCATTACTTTTTAGTTGCTTAAATAGTTGCTATCTGAGATGAGTTGTATTTAGTGATACTGTATGAGAAAGGATGGAAGAAACATAGGATGAGGGTTAAGAGGTCTGCCCGTGAAGCTAAACAATCCTGCATAGAAATAGGGGCTCCGTTATTGACTAGGGCTATATGACCTTTGGCAGAACCAATGACCTTTGGCACATGGCTCAAGGAGCAAGAAAGGTGCTTCCCCGGAAATGGAGACAAAAGTGCTTCAAACAGGATGTATGGAACCCTTCCTAGTCTTCCACTGTAGTTAAGGGCACATTATGACTTCGACCTTCTTCCTGGGAAATCCAGAGAATAAATGTTAGGCTAGACAGCCTTTTTTTGTGGCAGAGTAGAGGAAGTTGCTTCTGTATTGGGTTTATTCTGCACTGACAGGGTTTCTCTGGGCAAGTGAGTTTTCCCCATGCAAAATGAGGGCAACATGCATGAGGGCACCAGTACAGGGCTTGTCTTAGGTCCCTTCAAAAATGCCACCTGGGGGAGGGTACCGGGGCCTCTGCCAAAACTAGCTGGAGGTGACTATTCCTAGGAATGGTGGGAAGACTATTCCCCCAGCATAGAATAGAAATTCACTCATCCAAATCAAGGGAACTACATCAGAGATGTCCTTTGATTGTGTGAATCCCAAAGAGACCCAGATTTTGCCCCATAAAAGGAACCAGTTTTAAAATCTGCCAGTCCCAGCAGACACTAAGTTATCTATGAAAGCTCCAGTTAAAAAAGAAGTTTCCTGATCTCCTTACCTCTCTTGAATCAATTATAAAGGGACAATAGGGGGAAAAAAATTAAGATGCTATCGGACTAGATCTAAATCCTGTCTGTTCAATTTACTAGTTGAATGACCATTTTATATTAATCTCACTGCATTAAATCATATTAACAGCTAATTTTCATACAGATAGATACTTGCAATTATCATTTGGTTCGAAGCCTATATAGATAATGTGAGATTCTAGCAGTCTCTGTCCTAGCAACTGAAGATCAAAATGCTATCCTCAGTTATTTACAGAACTGGCAATCTGCATGTAATTAATTGAGAGGTATCTACAATGTTGGGTAACTGTTCACCTACCTGCATGAGTGATTATCATTACATCTGTGATTTTTGTTTAAAAAAGTTATCTTGTCACATAAAACACCATGGATCCTCTTCAAATCTGGCTTTCATGTTGGCTCTTCTCATTTCCTCCTTGAATGTTCTTCAGGTTGAACCTCAATATTCAAAGTTTCTATTTCCGCCCTACCAAAACTGAGTCAGGAGAAAAAGGTAAAAATACAATGCTCTGGAGGGTAACTGGAGATCATGTAGAAGGACAAATTTTATTCTGTAAAAAGTTCAAATCCAATTTTTCCTGCCAGGTTAGGGGTTTGATTGAAGCTTGGGGTTCAATCTCAAGTTCACCTGGGGTCCTTCAAAGAATTTAGGTAACCCTGGTGAATTTCAAAACTTACAGTAAAATTGATTTCTTGGTTCTCAAATGTTTTAAACAACTTTCACAATTCTTTAGAATCTGATTTTAGCCCAGACCAGTATTTCTGAATTTACAGTTCTAGACACCTTGAAGTTATCACCTCAGGTGTATTTTGGACTCCTTTATTCATTACATCTTTCCCTTTTCTTCCCCACCTCCCTCATCACCCACCTCTCCCTATGGGGAAATAGCTTTCATGAAAAAAAGAAAAATCCTACCATTAGCTAGGGTGAAGGTTTAAAGAGATTTCTGTGCTCTCCATTTATTGTTTTGTTCCCTTAGTTGCCAGTTAGAGAACTAAATTTATCATAGAATTCCCAGCTTAAGCAATTTATCATTACCTTAACATCTTTCTTTTTTAAACAGCATACAACTATCACTTCTTTCCTTTATAGCTTCTTTGTGTTGTTTTGTTTGTTTTTTAATGAAGGCTGCTTAAAGCTTTCCATTTCTCCTTATCACTGTGTCATCTGTTTGAGGACCTTTTTCTCCAATATTCTCCTAATCTGTACTCAGGAAATCCATGTCTTTGGCATGCTTTCTCAACAAACCAAACCATTATCCCTTTAAAAAAATCGATAATGACCACTATTATTTATGCATTAGGCACCTTACATGGACCATCTTTAATCCTCATGTTTATTCTGCTTTATTATCACAAATTAACAGAGGAGTTAAGAATCGTAGTCATCATCAGCCTACCTATGTTCCACAGCTAACAAATATTTAACTTAGACTTGGAGCCAGGTATTTCTGGGTCCAAATTTTTGCTACTTCTGTTCTTCCTTCTTTAAGTCTACTTCCTGATGTTTTTGTTTGTGTTTCTTACATTAATAGGACAAGCTGTAAAATAAATACCCAGCACACAAAAAGTATAAGTATGAAAATATCCAACTTCACATACTAGGTTTAGAAAGGTATAATCATTGTACCTGAGAGGCCCTTTGATCAGAATTAATAGAAAGGCCCTAGTCAGCTCCCTACAGAGTTTAGTTCCTGCTTTATTCTTAATGAAACGAAGTTCATCTTATCAAACCTTGGTCACAGTCAGACATGACAAGAAAGCTTTGATTGTAAGGCTTCTGCTGACAGTGAAAGCTAAATGGAGTCAGCAGTTGGCCCTTCTAGACTAAAACTGAAAAATATTTGTGATGAGAACAATAAAGCACAACTTGCCTACACAGTTTCCGAAGTGCATCAAAGAACTCTGATGAGATATGGCCCCAAAGTATCTACTCTGCCTGAAAGACAGTAGTAGAACAGGAAAGGTATTCCAGATCTGAAGGGAGCTTGTCTGCTGCCTGCTTGCTAAGTACTTATCTATCCTTCTTTGTGGTGGTCCTTTACTTTGAAACAAACAAAAAAATTTTTTAAGGAAAAAAATTCCAGATACTATCCATCTTAGTTGAGCTCCTTTCTGGTTAAATTGCAGCTATGGCTGAATTAGATACTGTCATTCCATATGTTAGACACAGTCAGCCAGATTAAGGGATCCAAGCAATAAAATAAACTTTCCCTAAAGTATTACTGAAATAAATCAGAAATAGGATGCCAGTTATCTCCTTTTCTAGCTGGTGATAAGCAGATTGGACAAACTCTGCCAGAGAAGATTAAACTCTCCAGGAGAATTTATAAAAAAAAAATAATTAATAATAATAACTCACTCTTTACCATCAATTCAAAATAAACTCGAGTACAGAGTGTGTAATCAAACTTTTATCTTGAACATAAAGAGTCCTGTAAGTGTAACAGAAAGTACATTTTCCCTGCTCTGCCAAAGAAATACTTTAAAAGTATTTGAAAGATACTATTTGCAAGGAGTAAAAACATCATTAAGTTGCCCAGTGAACCCACACACGTTGACCCACTGAGGGACACATTGGAGGAAACCAGGAATTGCTCATCCTGTACCTGCCCTTAAGCTTGCCCTCTCAGTGAATGACACCAAGTCTTAGCCAGTTGACAAAAAGGTAGAAATCATCTTGGCATCTTCCTCTCCTACATCCCTCACAGCCCATCCATAACTAAAGCATTTCTCTATTCTGCTTCAGAACACATTTTCAATCTGTCCATTTACCCAAGCCTATTCCTATGACCCTAATTGAGACCACTTCTATTCCAGCTTGAATTAATGCAACAGCTTCAGGAGTTTCAACTTTTTCCCTCCTGCAAATCTATTTTTCATGCCGATTAATCTTCCCAAAAATATAAATCTGATCATATTACTCTTTTGCATAAAACACTTTAATGGCTTGCTGTTGCCCTCAGGATAGAGTGAAAACAGCTTATCATGGTTTACAAGCCTCTTGTAAATCATTCCTCTAATTACCTCTTTGACCTCTTTTCTGTTTCCCTCCTGTATTTGCTCCAGCCCGTCTGGACAAATTTAATTCTCCAATCTCAGAGGGTTTCCATTGCTTCCATGCCTTTGTACTCCCTATTTTCTTTGCCTAGAACTCTCTCTCTCTCTCTCCATGAAGGATGACGGTGGGGACTAAGGGGTGAGAATGGAAATAAACTGTTGTCGGGTTACTATGTATTTTACCTAAAGCAATTTGATGACACCTCTAAGTAGATTGTGATAAATTAAAGATGTATACTATAATCCTTTGCACAAATAAAAATACTGTACATAAACACACACAGAAAGGCTAAAGAATTGAAATGCAATACTGAAAGATTAAAATAGAAAAAGACAAGAAAGAAAGGAACAAAAAATTCAAATGGTGACAGATAAACAAATAGCAAAATGGCACCCCAAAATGCAATCATTTTAGTTAACTATATTTGGTATAAGTGGACAAAACAATCTAACAAAAGGCAGAGATTGCAGAGATCGTGAGACTGATTGAAAAGCCAGAACCAGCCACATTCTGGCTATAAAAGAAACTAACTACAGAGACACAAATATGTTGAGAGTTAAGGATGGAAAAAGATATACCATGAGAACATTAAGCTCAAGAAATCTAGAGTGGCTACAGTAATCATTCAAAATGAGTTGAAGACAAGGAGTATTACTAGAGACAAAGATGGACTCTTTCTAATGATAAAAGATCCGTAAAACAATCTCAGTAGGTTTCAAAGGATTGAAATGTTGCAGAGCAGTTCTCTGACCACAACAGAAGTAAATAAATAAAATACAGTAAGACTCTAGAAAAGATCTAACTACATACTTGGAATAAGGTAACTCTATCCTAAATCATCCATCAGCAAAAAAGCATAAACTAAAAAAAATGTTGTCACTAAGTTTTATATATATATTAAAACTTCTGAAATGCAATTAAGCATTTTAAAAGCTTATATTAAAAATGAAGGACCAAAATCAATGATCTAGGGTTCCACCTTAGGAAGATAAGAAAACAAAACGAACCAACCCAACCCTGATGAACCTGTACCAAACATCTGTGCACACTAAATTATTTCCTTATATCTTCAGAAAAAAAATATAGCTCATCAGATCAATCCTCTTCTGGAAGCAGTAGCTATGTTTATGGCACAGATTGTGGTCATAGATTCACAGATATCTACTTACCTCCCAACTCCTCAACTTGTATACATTAAATATATAATTTTTTGTATGTCCATCATCCCTCAATGAAGTGGCTTTTAAAAATTCAAAGTTAGGAAAAAAAATGGTTCAAAGGGATGCACATATTGAACTTAGACATGTTTAGGTTTAATGTATCCAGTAAACTCCTCACTGTTGTCCCTGAACCTCCTGAAGGCTCTACCTGTTTCTATTCCATCAGTTCCTTCTACTCTTGTTAATTCTGGGTAAAAATAGGGATTAAACTTAGGTAAAAATGATATGTTCCTGTTGTTTAACCTGCATTTCTTTGCTTACTAGTGAGGTTGGTCATCTTTTCATATACTGATTAACTGTTTTTAGTGTTTATTACATTCATTGCCTCATTTTCTATTGACATTTACCTCTTTTCCTTGTTGATTAATAAGAGCTGTTTTAATACCAAGTTGATCATGGTCTTTGGGTATTCAATGTGCATGTTGTTTGCTTGTTATGCTATTATTTTTTAAATGCATACAATCAGACCATTTTCTTTCATGGTTTCTGGCCTTATTCATAGAAAATGCTTTTCAACTCTATTATAAAATTATTGAATTTTCTTCTAATACATTATCTGTTCATGCATTCTAGTTCTTAATTCATCTGGATTTTATTGGACCAAATGAAGTTGTGTATCTTCTCCCACTAAATATCTAGCCAATCATTTATATCTTTCTCACTGAATTAAAATGCCACCTTTCACCTATACTAACTTTTCAAATATACTTAATGTTAATTCCTTACTTTGTTTCATTGACTGTATTTTCATGTAGTGTACTGCTTTATTTTTGATATCTTGTAGGGTCTGTTGCCATTACTACTGTGTAATATTTCTGATTACTCTCATATTTATCTTCTTTCAAATGAACTTTCAAATTACTCAATATATACATAGATCACAGAGATATATTTGGTTTTGAAAAACAATGTCTTTATAATTTTGAATCTATTAAAATAAATAGTATACGTCTCTTTTTTCTAAGTTTTATTTTCTTAGTAGGGCTGAGTGTTTGTCATAGTCTGTGTATTTCTCATTAAATTATTCTTCCAGGAATATAATTTTTTCAGAGATGCTGTGACTAATGATTTGTGACGATATTTTCTAAATGTTTTTATTTTGTACCATGTTAATTTATTCTCCTATTCTAATCATTTTTCAGGTAATTTAGACATTAATTTGATCTACAAACAATGCTAGTTTTACCACATCTTTTCCAATAATACCAACTCCTATGTTCCTAGATAATGGATTTTGGAGCACTGTCTGAATCTTTGCCTTGTTCTTACATTTGGGGGCACTTCTCTAGTGATTCACCATAAGGTTGGATCCTAGTCATTTTTTTACAGATATATAAATTTAGATGTAGACATAGCTTTACATGGAGATATAGACATATATGTGAACACTGTGAATGGAGAATTGTACTTTCAATTGCTCTTTTAGGAGTGAATACTGAAGTTGATCAAATACCTTTTTATCTAAAAATACTGTTTTACACTACTGAGACTTGTGTAAAATATGGTGTTTGTAGATGAAGTGTACCCCACAGGATCTCATGTGGAGAAGCAAAGCTCAACAACACCTGTCTTGCTATTCAGTTGAACAGTAAGTTCAGTGTCGTCTGCTTAAATATCTACAGTTAAAGCATACTCCTTTCCAATATCATTTGATACCTATTTAAGTTCAGTTTAATATGTCCACTGGGTTTGAAATTGAATACGAAAGGATAGTTCATTTATTATTTAAAAACTTTTTTTTCCTTAAAATTCTGACTCTTCCCACTCTTAAAGCATTTTCATCATCATAGCCATTATGGTGCCTTGATTCGGTCTCTTCCCTATAATAAACACAAAGCATACAAAGAGATTTTGAGGATCTTTTTGCTTACCTCAAAAAAGAAAACCCCTTCATAAATGAAGACTTACTGAATTCTGAAGGATGTATACCTTCTAAGGGGCAGTTTTTAATAGAAAGCTTATATCTGAAGGAAATAAAGCCTCAACCTCTTGTATTGCATGTAACTGTTTGTACTTTGAACCTAAGAGCCTGATATCCAATGAAGTTTCTATTAGCTTCATTTTGAGCAGAGGATGATATCCCAACATTACAGATGCAGACACTGATTCAAACTGAATAGGTTTCCTCTTAGCCACTGACCTCTGTTGCCTGAGTTTGAGTTCAACGTAGAGCCTTTTGTGAAATGCATGCTGTTGGGCCGCACACTCTGTGCCAGACGGTGTATTAGTCTCCTCATAATTGTTAAATACTGTCTTTGTCCTAATGCTAGGATGCTATTACTATCGTCATCCTCACTTTACAGCCAAGAAAACCAACATACAGAGAGGTGCATCAACTTACCCCATGTGGCTAATAAGGGCAGCCCTCGGGTTCAATCCCATATCAGTGTGATTCCCAATCCAGGGTCCTTTCCATCGTACTTGCTGCCTTATTGATGTCCCTTTACCGATCCATGTCCTAACTCAACTTCTCTTCCTGCCTCCTCCTGCAGGCCCGTGACCAAGGCGTAGACTAAGAGGTGGAGTCATGCTTCACACGGCCATATCATGTTGGCAGCCATTCCTGGGTCTGGCTGTGGTGTTCATCTTCATGGGTTCCACCATTGGCTGCCCCGCTCGCTGTGAGTGCTCTGCTCAGAACAAATCCGTTAGCTGCCACAGAAGGCGGCTCATTGCCATCCCCGAGGGCATTCCCATCGAGACCAAAATCTTGGACCTCAGCAAGAACAGGCTGAAGAGTGTCAACCCTGAGGAGTTCATATCCTATCCTCTGCTGGAGGAGATAGATTTGAGTGACAACATTATCGCCAATGTGGAGCCAGGGGCTTTTAACAATCTCTTTAACCTTCGTTCCCTCCGCCTCAAAGGTAACCGCCTGAAACTGGTCCCCTTAGGGGTCTTCACGGGGCTATCCAACCTCACCAAGCTGGATATTAGTGAGAATAAGATTGTCATTTTACTGGACTACATGTTCCAGGACCTGCACAACCTGAAGTCTCTAGAGGTGGGGGACAATGATTTGGTTTATATATCACACAGGGCCTTCAGTGGGCTGCTGAGCTTGGAGCAGCTCACCCTGGAGAAATGCAACCTCACAGCTGTACCAACAGAAGCCCTTTCCCACCTCCGCAGCCTCATTAGCCTGCATCTGAAGCATCTCAATATCAACACTATGCCTGTGTATGCCTTTAAAAGACTGTTCCACCTGAAACATCTAGAGATTGACTATTGGCCTTTACTGGATATAATGCCTGCCAATAGCCTCTATGGTCTCAACCTCACGTCCCTCTCGATCACCAATACCAACCTGTCCACGGTCCCCTTCCTTGCCTTTAAACACCTGGTATATCTGACCCACCTTAACCTCTCCTACAATCCCATCAGCACAATTGAAGCTGGCATGTTCTCGGACCTGATCCGCCTTCAGGAGCTTCATATAGTGGGGGCCCAGCTCCGCACCATTGAGCCTCACTCCTTCCAAGGGCTCCGCTTCCTTCGTGTGCTCAATGTGTCTCAGAACCTACTGGAAACTTTGGAAGAGAATGTCTTCTCCTCCCCTAGGGCTTTGGAGGTCCTGAGCATCAATAACAATCCACTAGCCTGTGACTGCCGTCTCCTCTGGATCCTGCAGCGGCACCCCACGCTGCAGTTCGGGGGCCAGCAGCCCATGTGTGCTGGCCCCGACACCATCCGTGAGAGATCATTCAAGGATTTCCACAGCACTGCCCTTTCTTTTTACTTTACCTGCAAAAAACCCAAAATCCGTGAAAAGAAGCTGCAGCATCTGCTAGTGGATGAAGGGCAGACGGTCCAGCTCGAATGCAGCGCTGACGGAGACCCTCAGCCTGTCATTTCCTGGGTGACACCGCGCAGGCGTTTTATCACCACCAAGTCCAATGGAAGGGCCACCGTGTTGGGCGATGGCACTCTGGAAATCCGCTTTGCCCAGGATCAAGACAGCGGGATGTATGTCTGCATCGCTAGCAACGCAGCGGGGAACGACACCTTCACGGCCTCTTTAACCGTGAAAGGCTTCACATCAGACCGCTTCCTTTATGCCAACAGGACCCCTATGTACATGACGGACGCCAACGACACCATGTCCAACGGCACCAATGCCAATACGTTTTCCCTGGACCTTAAAACAATACTGGTGTCTACAGCCATGGGCTGTTTCACATTCCTGGGAGTGGTTTTATTTTGTTTTCTCCTCCTTTTTGTGTGGAGCCGAGGGAAAGGCAAGCACAAAAACAGCATTGACCTCGAGTATGTGCCCCGAAAAAACAATGGTGCTGTTGTGGAAGGGGAGGTGGCTGGACCCAGGAGGTTCAACATGAAAATGATCTGAGGGTCTAGCGCTCTCACTGTTGTTTCCGGGTCGGTGTTGGTTACCAGTGAGATAGCTGGCACAGTCAATTACTAGGTGAAAAGGTGGCCTCGGGCAGCTGCCCCTGTGTCCAAGCAGGGTCCACGGAAGCAGGAGGACTTCGTCTGGAGACTCCACCTAGAGGCAGGCAGGCACGTGTCAGAGCCCTTCACAGTGGGATACTAATTGTTTGCATTGCAAATATTGGCATTCTGGGGATCTCAGTAATGAACCTGAACCTTCGGCTCATGCTCACGGACAGTTACTCAACATTTTCTACCATGGCAAAAACAAAAGGAAAAAAAAAAAAAGGAACAACCTACAATGTAGGATTTACATATTAAAAAGACACATTTGTCTAAAACATACTCTACAGAAAAATTTGTATCTATGATTCTCATTTGTTAAAGCCTTGCATCATACCGTATTGTTGATTCAGCACCACAAAGAAATCAATATATTCTTTACTCTTTTTTTTTTGAAACATATATGCTGTATATGTTTTAAAGCAATATGAATGAGAGGTTGTGCTTTTAGTTACTCACCACTATAGATCCAAGTGTGATATCACCTTCCTTTCCATACAGATGACCCTGAGACTAGATCCCTGGAGTTATGGGCGGAGAGATGCGGGATGATGCGTTTGTCTGATGTAGGATGCCAAGAAATAGAGCCCAAGGCAAAACTGCTCAACTCTGTTAACTTCTGTTACTATAAATAAAGGCATGTGCCTAGTTTTGATACAGAATGGAATATTTTTTATACTTGTGATATCACCCTGGACCAGTTTACTGTAACAAAGCCCTTGGTTTCTCCGGAAGGTTGTATACCACTAGTTGTACCTGTAAAATGCAAGGTAGGTGTTCATGATGAAGATGAACCATTTAAACACAACTTGATTTTACTTTCATCAGTTACTACTAATGGGTTGACAGGAAGAGCACATACTTGTTATCTATACTCATAGGGTAATATTTACCTTGTAGAGGAGATCAAGAATTCGGATATGCAAAAGCTCTGTGGATAAAAGGGAGCTCTTCTCAGATGCCAACACAAACCAGGGTGATCCAGGCATCACGTGATGTTAACGCAACTAAAGATCTCTTACAATGATAGCTGTCTGACGGCTGGATTGCTGCCAAAGGAAATATCCAGCTACCACTCTGATGTTTTCTATTCAAATATTTACTGTACGTACAGTATTACCTTGAATGGGTAACTTCAGGGCTTTTGCCTGCTTCCTTTTAGCTTGAGAATTATCTTGTGTACACAAGAGGAATCTGTCTCATTTTTAAAGACGTGAGGAGGAAGAGGTGAATTAAAAAGCACTTAGTTTTTTCCTCTACTCTGTACAGGAAAAAACTAAGTTCAAGAGCCCTACCAATAGGTTAAATCGTGCAGATACTTTTACCCCTCTGACCCAAGGATCTCAGTCCAGTTCAGTTTGTATTAATGATTGTTACTGAAAGTTAAAACATTATAGCGTTTGTTTTTTAATGACGTCCTGCCCCTACCACCAGTGATCTGGTTCCAATGAGACATAATTCCATTTGGCTAAATATTCAGTGAATGCCTTTCAAGGCATATATTCATATGATCCAAGAAAGCACTGAATACAGAGTGCATTCATGAAATGTAATCTATTTAATCAGCAAAGGACAGATAGGAAATGGCTATACTTTGTACATTTTGAGAGGGACCTGAAAGTGAGCCCCCTTTTGGACAGTGAATAAGAAGTTTCTGAGGTTTGTTTCTGGACATATCCACATATCCTCCTGGGGGTTTGACTTTCAAAAAGCTGGCTTTTTTTTTTTTTTTTTTTTTTTTTGGTAGCATTTGAAATTTTGAGGAGCTTCAATAAAATTAAATTGACCCCAATAAAAAAGTGACAGGTCCAGAAATTGTTTTGCCGATTGGATAGTAGTACAGTTAAACCCCTTTCTCCCTTCATAAAGGGTGGAAATGAGACAGAAAGATTGAAGAATTGCCTGTTTAAGTCATTTTTCATTTGACTTTCCTAATGACTATCATAGATCTTTTAGAAATTCATTTTCCACTTTTGGAAATTACTTTATATTACATATCCAATAATACAAATCAAGACTTTTTTGCAATTTCTATTTCCTGTGTGCAGGTGGAATGGGGTCTTTCAAACTGGAAAGAAAAAGTGGAGAGCTAGTCTTCCACAACTTAACAGAAAATACTTCATCTTAATTTTGCAACATTGTAATTGCAACCCATTGTCCAACAACAAGACACACATTAAGCAATTAATAAAAGGGCCTTGTGATTGTAACTGCTATATTCTGTTAAAATAAAAGTGGACCAAAAACAGCTTAGTCAAATGAAATTGAATTAAAGTTAACCCATCCACGAAAAGATTAAGTGAAAAGATTTTGTGATTATTCCACTGGAAGAAGAGAGACTGTACTCTTTCAGGGGCTTCCATACTCTCATCTGTGGAACAACAGGTATTTAAGATATCAGAAAGCACTCTTCCAAAAAAGAGACTGGATAGACTACTAAATTGGGAAAATGCTGCATTCTTTAACCACCTCTTGACGTTCAAAATATACATGAGCCTACTAAATCCTCTGCAAGTCCTGTAAAAAACAATTCTGTTTAATATTGCTCACCTTATGGTTTCACTATTATTTATTTGAGCACGAAGCTCTTCCTTTTCCGATTTGACTGTTAACATCTTGAAAAACGAGTTCCGTCAAACCCAGTTTGATCAACAGTGAACTAAAGTAGTGCTCTTCCGAAGTAGTCCTAAACTCAGTGTTACCACTAAGAGTAAAATTGCTATTTGAAGTGGATTCCAACAGATAACAAAAAAATATATCACCTGCACATGTGATCTGATCGTAAGAATGTATTGGCCAGGTATTTCTATGAGAATCTACTTTCCACCAGAAACATCACAGTAATGGATTTGTAGTTAATTGAAAGGCTACTTAATTTTCTCTATTTTCACTAGTGGTGCAGATTTTGGGTTCCTTTGTATATCTGTAAGGCCCGACCATGGGTTCCACTAACTAGCTCTAGGGCTTAGCATGGAGTTACACACAAGGAATTTTCCCTTATGGCTTTAAATTACCTCTTTGTTAGAGCAAAGTAGACCATGGTAGAGAGTAACAGCTCAGAGAGCACATGGGCCAAATTCTCTCCTAAGTAGACCTCTCTGAGTCAACCTCTTCCCAGAGGATTTGTCTTAAAGTGTCCCAAGAAGAAATACAGTTGTTTGGCTCACAACTAAGTTTTGGGTTGACCCGTTCAGTTGTGTGTGTTGATATCATTTTCAGATAAATGTTTATTTTCTCTAAGCATTAAATCTCTAGAAGAACAAATTCTCTGACTAAAGCCCTAATAGTCTGAGAGAATTGATCCATGTCCCTAAATATCTGAAATTCGTGTTACCATAGTAAGGTAATTCACCAGTCGGGCTTAATGTGTTCCTGATGAGGGATTTCTACTTGTCCAAATTCTCCTAGTACTCACTTTTTTTATACCTCATTTCATTTTCATTGCATTTATAGCTATGAGCTTTTCAAATAGTCTCAAAATCTGAAAATGTAAACCAAGAATTGCCAAGATTTACACATCCTAGTTCCTGATGACGTGGGTCAGATTTCCAGTTTTGCTCAAACTTCCAAGAAATTTTGCTTCTCACCAGCAACTCCCCAGTAGTATGAAGGCATTCAGGATTTGCTCTAGAGTCAAGGGTGGATTCTTTTTTCATCGTACTGTCAAATATTTTGCTCTCCTCAGTTCTCAGAGAAGCCCAGAAGTTATATAATCCTCTATGACTTTTTTTTAAAAGGATTATTTAAATCTCACCTGCACTGAAGCCTGACTTTTGTCACTTTCCATGACTCAAGTAGGAACAAATATATTTATATTTTAGAAAGTACAAAAGAGAGGATGTGATCTTGGAGAAGAAAAATTGAGTACAGCCCCATGTAAATTAACTTACCCTTCCAGGTTCTCCTTTCGTCTCTGGGTCAAGACATCTGTTTTAATTTCAGGGACTGTGCTCAGAAGCTGTTCAGCAACATGTAATATGTCTTGAGGCTTTCTAGGGAAGAAAAAAAAAATACATCATTTTCAGTGTAGAAGGCTAAGACTTAACAAAAAGACATTATTGAGGATTTAAAGAAAGGTTAGGAGATACTTGGATCCATTTTAATTCTATTTCTTCTACTGCTAAAATTTATAGTTACTATCTTCTGAGAAAGAATCCTAAATTATCTTCTTTAAATTTAGTTTCTGCTTTATCCCTGTTTCCTACGTCCCAGTCACATTTATGTAGCTCATACGATCTATTTCAAACGGATTTTGTGGCATATGAACCTAGTAACAAAACCTTTGGGGTTGAAGCCAATCGTTCTACTTGGTACTTAGGTAAAGATACATCGTTCTTTATTACTAGGATTAGGTTCTAGCAACATTCCCCATTGGACTTGTACATCCTGTGCCTGGTTATTTCCATGGATTTTCCACCATTGGCTTTGGGAGCTTGTCCTTTCTGCTAAAATCCTTGGTACTTTCTGTTCCAGGAGTTTTAGAGTTACTTTGCCTTTGTGTGTGGGAAGCCTTGAAGAATGCAATATTATGATTTGTTGATTTCAGAATTACATGCATTGGTTAGGCACCAGAGGGTGCTTCCTGATATGTTGGCCAACACTTGATGAATCTCTGTTGCTGTCCCCTTAGCTCCTTCAAAAGCCATCCCTAAGAGAGCACTCTCTTTCTCCCTGTAGTGAAAGTATGGCGACAGGGAAAGGGCAGCTTCACGATTTAAGTCTCCAAGATCAAAATGACAGCTGATTTGCTACGATATTTACTTATGTCATGTAACAAAAACTGGGTCTCGGGGCCATAAAAGTCTAGATTTGCAAGGTTTAACCAAGTCAGCTATGGTTTAAATCAACAATGACAGGTTTTCAAACCCGAAATTGGTTCATCTGTTTTGGGAGCAGTAAATGTGGCTGTATTGCTCAAAAAAAAAAAAAAAAAGATAATGAAAACTGCTTGTGTTAGCTTTGCCTATAATAAAATGTTTGCAGCAAATATATATATCTATATCTATATATATGTATATATTATATATAGAAGATTAAGAGGTTTGTAAAAGGTTTATTTTTCTAAAACAGGCCTGGAGCTGATGTTCCTCTTTCAAAATACGGGAATCTGATCAAGACACACTTGCATGTGCCTCAGATGGCCCGTCTCAGTTGGCCAAGGTCTTTAATGCCACTTTTCCCTCCCCTCCCCCCCCATCTCCCTGGAGAAGATCTGGAATGGGAAGGAGGAAGAGAGCGGGGACTATGCAGTCCCCAGAGACAGCCCACAGAGCGGAAAGCTTTGTATCCCCCACTTTCCCGCCTCCTTTCCTGAGACCACAATTGAAATCCTCCCTCATTCTCCAGCTCTGCCCTCCTCGGCAGTGTCATCTCCCTGCGGCTGTCACACCTCATCAATGAATGCTCTCTCCACGGATAAGTCTGCTTTCACTGGTACTCAGAAATTTTAGGGTAACTGTTAAACTGGAAATTGCTTATAAAAAAAAAAGCTCCAGCCTATCTCCCATAACACTTTAAAAGTTAAGACTTAACCATTCACATAATCACAAGCTGACAGCACTCTGCAGGTGGAGCGATTCTGATTTTTTTTCTCTCTTCTAGAAGCAGGTGGGTTGATATAATGCCAGCCCTAAATAGAAGCTTTATTTATAGCCTTAGCAGAATGAGAAAAGAGCTGGCATAATCAAGACGGTACTGCATATTTTAAGGAAGGCTTTACCTTTAATATGCAAGTAGCCATTAGAAGACAACAAAAATGCAAATTTCCATTCCATTAAAATTGGTTAACTGTATTACTAAAGTTCTAAAGATAACTGTCTATGCTGAAAATGGGTCAAAAATTTGGTGTACAGGACCAAAAAAAAAAAAAAAAAAATCCAGAAATTTGATTGCCATGTTAACTTTCTTCATTTTGGTGCACACCTCCTATTCTAAATTGCTTTAATATCTTTAATCTCCACTACAATATAATCAGTACAGTCTATAATATCACATAATAATGATTAAGCAGGAGATTAACTCAAACTTGCAAAAAAAAAAAAAAACTTTCACGCTATTTATAAAAACTATATGTGTTTAGCAAGGCCTGACTCATATACAAACATATGTGATAGCAAGAGATGGGAACTGAGTCACAAACTTTATTTAGAGGCTGTTTGGAAGAAAACATACTCTTTTCCTCCCTAGTTATAAAATCAGGTGTATTACACACATGGGTTGCTTGATATGCAAGTCAATTGTCTTACGTTTTTTCCATACAGTTTGGAATGCCCAAATCATAATTTAAAAGCTATTGTTTATATATACATATATAAATATGTGGGAGAGGGTGGCTTGATTTTTTTAAGTGTTTAAAATATAACTGTTTTAAAGACTGATATGCTTGAGCAGGAGGGAACAAGAGAAAAAAAAAACAATGTGTGTCTGTGCTCTTCTTTGATTTTTTATCAAAATCTTATTCTGGGAACATCCCATGATTGGAAGTTAACTAACAATCTACAGAACTTATTTTTGTTTTGTTTTTAGATGCCTGATTGTTTTTGTTCTCAAAAAATTAGTGATGACAAAAGTATCTCAGTTTAGGTTTGTGTCTCATTGACTATTACTGATTCACTGTTGTGGGCATGTTTTTTTAACATGTAAAACCAGGTTAACTTATTTTATTAATATGTAAAATAAGTTAAGAAAACATGTTTTATTTACATATGTAAAGGGCTTAAGCATATGACATCTCAGTTAAATCCACTGGGGTATTATTAAGAAATGAAATGTAATAAAAGGCGATTGGAGTCCTACATCAGAAGATACTTCCTTACTGAGAGAGGCAAGGTTCTATGAGCCTTAGGAACATGAAATTGCTTACATATCTTTAGCACTGTTACTAGATTGAATAATCTAATAATCTTCAGTCAGGGAAGAAGCCGATCCAGTGAAATCTGATTCTAATGCCAGAGTAGGCGGAGACCACTCAGAGCAGAAATCAGAAACCAAGCTATTAGGTTCTTTCTACACAAAATTACCAAGGGGCCATAGTTTGATCTGCTGGATATCCAAATCTAGGTAATATTAACCCACTATAAAGATAATCTATTTTAGTGAAGATAAATCCTGTATCACTTGAAAAATTACCCAAATTCATTTGACTTGGTTACATGAGCAAGTAATGGGCATGACTTCAGGCATGAAGAGTTCAGCCAGCCATACACATAACATCTAGTTTTTCTCAGTTACTTTTCACTCAGCTGACTATCAGTGATTCAAGACATCCTCTAAGAGAGGAAGGCACAACAAATTTTAAGAAAGATTGCTCGTCTTCAGGCAAATGGGTAACAAGGGGAAGAGAAGGCTGTCCAGCGTTAGAGTGAAAGAATTAAAAATGTAGAAACTGCATTTGTGCACTCTTTCTGCTGAACATGAAGGTGCTCTCTCTTCACTTTTGATCCTGAAGGGAATGGGCTTCAGGGAGCCGTGCTCAGGGAGCTATGATCCCATGATACCATCTTCCTGCCCTGTGGCTTGTTAGATGCCTTCCAGGGAAGAAGGAGGCACCAAGCCGATAGGAAGTCTTGATATAGGACAAGAAAGCCCGGGATTCACCTCTACGCAGCAGCAAACACTCGAACTCTGAGCCTGCTGGCTTCTTTAATTGCAAAATGAAGAGCTTGCCACCAGAGAGGGACTTCCTTCTCCCTGAAGATTCTCTAGTAATGCCAGAGCTGCTTGGGTAAGAGTCCATCTCTGACTATGTGACTTTCATTTTATACTACTGAACTCACATGACTAAAATAGATGATCCATGAAGGGAGTTTCAAATGTGTTGAGTATACCCCTCTGCAGACAAATACATCACAAGTCGGCCTGGCCAGTAAACATACTGATCAGGGAGATGGTTCTAGTACTTCAGGACTTGTTTTTAACACTGGGAAGAAGGTAACATCACTAAGTCAGATTTTTTAATGAAAGCTAAATGTACTTTTAACTCAGCCTATCTTCGGGCTCTACTTAAAAAAGAGACTCTGGCCACGTCCTGCTTCGTAAATTTGGAAGCCCATCATACTTTGTTTCTGGGGATCCCCCCCCCCTTATTTTCTTCAGTTTTGAGCATACTGCGCCAGTGGGCTGTTAATTTTTCTGTCATTTAATATGGTCAAAATAAATATTTTCAGTTCCTACCTACTCCTCTTAAGGCAGATAAGTTTATTATAGAACCTGATATTCTTTTCTTAATTACCTCACTGTCAGAACTAAAACCTAGGACATGAAGATTTGTTTATGTGGCATGAAGCCAAGTTAAGGAGGAAACCTCAGTGGAATTTCTAGAGGGAAATTCACCTAGAAATTCTGCCGGTGACTGGTGGAAAACACTGGCTTCTAGGGTTTGTCACTACAGCACTTCTCATCAACCCTTATAAACAACAAAATGCAAAAATTATAACCTTCTATAAAAAAATGTGGACTGAGAAGGAAATCCGCTGGTATAGCTATATAGGCATTGTTTCATTCAATAATACTCTGAACCAGGTAAGTCAGAATGTTGGGACATGTCAATAAATCTAAGTAGTATGTGTATTTTACTGCCAGATACATACACCTATAACTAAGAACCATCTAGAGAAATAACAGGCAGATGGAAAACATGTATCATATCTGAGGATTCTCACTGTTCTACTTGGCCTCTAATCAGGAAAGCTAAGAACAGAACTCAATCACTAAGGAGTCAGGGTCTGAGAGATGAAAATCCAAGCAGCGTCTCCATAAAAAACCAAACTACTCTTCTATAGGTTACGTCTTTGCTTGGAAGACCCAAATCTTATATGTGATTGCAAAAGTGACATCTATAGTGACTAATTTTGTTCATTGTCACAGTCAGAAATAAATATATTTACCAGACTCCCCTCCTCCATTTCTGAGGCAGAGGTAGCATTTATATGAGCCTTTTCTAATTGCAGCCTCCACTGGTCATATTCTTCCTAAGCACAGAAGCTCAAGCATGCTAGCACCATAGTACAGAGGCAATTCACTGCATTTAATCTATTCCTTTAGCCCTGGGCTATTAGCTGGATGTACAAAAGACTAATAGATTACATCTGTTATATACATTCAGGGCTCTCATGAAAGTTAAACACTTCCTTAAACACAGATCCATACCATGACATCCAGAGTTTCTTAAGCCTCAATGTGTATCAAACATCCTCCTGGAAATGAATCCACGGAGCCCAGAACAAATGTGTGATGCCAAGTGACTACCCAATCAGCTCCACCATCTTGATTTATATGAGCTCTTCTATCTTAGCAACACCCGCAGGGTCGGTTACCTCTGCTTTAGTGGTCTCAAGATCCTTCCATGGCACTGAATCTGAAATCTGCTGATATTAATGCAGGGCTGGTTTCAATACATGGAAGCTCTTTATAATCCTGAGTCTTCTGGAGTAAAAAAAGAAAAAAAGAGTTTGCAGAAACAAAGTAACTGGTTAGTCAAGAGAAGAGTAGTTCATTGTTTTAGTTCAATGTATTTTAAGAATAGCATTTGATAGGAACTGGATAGCACAAGCTTTTCAAATGAATGGCAATGAGAAATTAGGTATATACAAGATAATTTCACTTCAAAGGAAAATGGATCGTGTTTATGTATGTATCACTGCCTCTAATATTGGTCTTCGTAGTTCAGGTTCCAAACCAATAAGTACACAAATTCTTTATTAAAAATTACCTTAAATGTCTGTATATTTATATCCTCTTAAATGCTGCCAGTATTAGCTCAAATACATGCCCACAGGAAATTCAGGAATCTGCTTAATTCTTTCCTTTTTATCCTTTATTAGAAATTGCAAATCAGATTTCTCCAGCTTCTGTTTTAAAATATGTAGAAATTTTAATTTTCCATTTATCCAAGCACAATCTCCTTTCATTCATTCATTCATTCATCCATCCATCTATCCATCCATTTAATCAGGCAACATCTACTGAGTATTCATTATGCTAGTAACTTAATAGCACATTGATGAATAAAGTCATTATCAAATTGTGGTCCAAACTTTATTCCTGCATTTCTCCACTTTAACTTCTTTGATGTCCAAGGTGATCACAACTTATTTCTCATTCTTTCATCCAAATCATGTGGTTTAGAGATGGGCCTTAGTGTCCAACTAGCCAGGTACTAATCTGGCTTTAAGGACCTACCTGCTTTAATGATCCATTCTCAGGGAGTCAGAATAGTTAAGTACTAAAAAAACAAGGATCTGGGGTAAGAGTCCCCAGGGCTCTGTCACTGGATTCACATTTCTTTATGAACAAGCTACTTAACATCTCTGCATCCCCATCTCTCAAAAGGACCATAACACTACCTACCTCACAAGGGTGCTGTGAGGCTTACCATGAAAGCATGAGGGAATGGTACGTAGAATTGGGGGCCTATTACAAAGGTGCTACAGGATTTAGAGTTGGTTGGATAAAGTTATTGAGTATGAGCCCCTCTCCCCCTGGGAGTCCCAGGTCTGCCAGGTTATATCAACTCCCTTTACAACTAGAATCTAAAATGGCATTGACCATCAATTGGCTTGGTTGATCTTTAATACAACCTCTACAAGATTTATCACAAACCCCACTCTCTTTGAGAGATGTTGCCTTGGGAAAATTTTAACATGTTAACAAAGGATAATAAAATGATTCACTTCCAGGTGCTGGGGGTGGGGGAACAGTTATTATTTCAATATGATTCAAGAATTTGAATGGATATATTCAAGGGGATGCATTTTATTGGAGAAATTTATTGCCTAGGGCTTTCTGTTGTTTTAGTCTGACTCCCCAGCTTTCTGTACCATTGTTTAAACATACATCTCCTTTTCCCTTTCAGTGGAAGGGAAGCTATAATCCTCGTTTCATGATGATTCTTTTAATGAAGTCTGTTTTGCTCAAAGGACAAATTCTTTTCAACAACTATTGTAATTATTTTCTTAGAGGGCCATTTTTAATTGCCATATTGTTTAGCTAAGCCCTATTGTCCTGGTGTCCTTCATAACTGTCAGTTGCTTTAAAATAAAGGGGTGGGGGGGAGCTGATAAGCACATTGTTGTAATTTATTTGTATGTTTGAATTGTCTTATCAGAAAACAAGGTTATGAATTTCATCTGTTGAGACACAAAAATAAAATAATTTCCTAAAAAAATTGTATTTGGTTTTTGAATATTCTAAAGTAACATTTATTCTTCATCTTTTAATGTTTCATTAATAGTGTTTTGTTACTAATCATATTATAATGAAGCTTAGCCTTCTATATTCATCAGTATCGCTCAATTCTTTTTTTATATATAGTTGGGAAAGAATCAAATAAAATTGTTCAAGATTTAGAATTGAAAGAAATCAAGAAGAGCCCACTCTCAGGGATCTGCAATTCAAGGCTGACCGTGGAATTACCCAAGACAAACAGGTATGAAGAAAGAGCTTTCAAGCTATATAGTAATATCACCTCTTTTTTTTTTCCCCAGTGCAAAATGTTACTCCAAGTAATGGAAAATGACCAGGAGATATTATTTTTATCAGTCAGGAAACTTTAAAAAATGAGGTGAAAATAACTGAGCTTGATTTTTAAAAAAAATCTCTGGGCCAAGATTCTGCCATAATAATTTAGAGTAACTCTGCCCCCTCTGACCCGCCCCGCCCCCGCCCCCCCACCCCACCCCACCCCAGGCAAAATCCAAAAACCACATTGGTATCTGAGCTTGGGTTGCCACAACAAAATACCATAGATTGGGCGGTTTAAACAACAAATTTCTTTCTCACAGTTCTGGAAGCTGGGAAGTCCAAGATCAAGGTGTTGGCAGGGTCAGTATGGTAGAGCTCTCTCCCTGGGTTGCAACGGCTACTTTCTCACTGTGTCCTCGTGTAACCTGCCTTTCCTTGGTGCATGAACATGGAGAGAGGGAGATAGCTTCTTCTCTCCCTCTTTTCATAAGGCCCACCAATCCTATCAGATTAGGGCCCCACCCTTGTGACCTCAATGAACCTTAATTTCCTCCTGGAAGTCCTACCTCCAAATACAAACACATTGTGGGTTAGGGCTTCAACATATGAATTTGGGGAGGGGGGGGGGCGACACAAATCAGTCCACAGAAATTGGTTTCTGCACACATATCAAAATGCTACATCGCCCTTCTTGATCATGAGCATGAGAGATGGTATATAATATTAGGAAGGCAAATTAGGAAAGTTGATACAAACAAGCCAAGATGCATTGAAAAAGGATTTCAACAACTAGCAAAGATTCCTCTCCTTGTTTCACTTCCTTTACTACTCACTCTTCGACTCTTCAAGACTCTGGCCTAGTTGTTATTTTCTGCAATTACGTATGATGTTTCATTCTGCGGCACCCAAGTTTTTAAAGAGCTTCTGTGTCTTCTGATTTCTCACAACACCCCCAGAGTTCTATTACCATTTGTCAAAAACCTTAACCTCTTAAATTTCTTTCTTATTCAATACCATTAGTTAACTTCTTTCTGGAATACCCACTCCTTGTCTGATGCTCCTTTCAAACCCTTCAAGTTCTATTTTGACTGTGACCCCCTCTCCATCTACTAGAAAAAGCCTTATATAGATTTCATGTCGAGTAAAAAGACAGGACAATATTCTCCCCGTGATCCAAAATTTACTCAAACTCCGGGTCACCTGTACCAATTTCCGGATAAGATTGGCTGACCCATGGGAGCCAAGTTATGGGCTATTTGCTTGTTCTCCATGGTTATTTTAGTGTGGAAAAGGTAATCGAAGTGCTCTTGTCTGAACAAGCAGAACAGCACTTGCTGTGACCATTTGCTTAACCTGAAGAGTCCTGGTGAATAAAATGTAGAAACGCCAACTGTGTGTTTGAAGAAGAGAAGTTCCCAAACTAAAAGCTGCTCAGATGCCCACTTGTCCTCCCGTGGCTGTGTCTGTTGGGTTTGCAGATATTAAGAAGCAAGGTGCCAGGCTCAGGGTGATAAGCCAACATCTGTCCAATATACTCATGCTCGCTGATGCTCCCAGTGAACCAAAACGCTGTGTCCAAGGCCAGGCTGCATGGACTTTGTCCCCTACTGGAATAAAAAATTTCCAGAAATCGGAAAGATGTCAGGGGAAAAGAGTAAAATCCTCCTGTGAAACAATTTTACTTTCTCAAAGATTAGACTTGTGCTTACTAGGCTAGACACCCTCACAGGAAACACAGTGCCCTTTGCCTCTTGTGAGCACTAAAGGGGTCAAGGCCGTGGTGGTTTCTTAGCCCCTCCCATTCTATTTGTGTTCATCTAACCATTAGTTAGCGAGCCTCCTCAAACGTCACTCTTTCAAAGGTCCAGCACGAGACATAGGACACCAAGGTAATTCACAAGGGGTCATTTGGTTTTTCCTAATTATAAAGTAATATATACTTGCTCACTGTAGAAAAGTGGGAAAATAAAGAGGTTGGAGAAAAATCTTATATTCCCATCTTTCAAAAGCACGGCTATTATCATAGTATCATTCCTTTTGATCTTTTCCCAAGTGATGAGCTAGGTTTGAAAATAGCAATTTAACATGTTTCATTGCTACCACCATAACTCCCTTCTGCTCCTCCACCTCCTTCCTTCTCTTCTTCCTGCTACTTCTCTCCATTATGTATTTCAGGGCCTCTTGTGATGTGGCAACAGAACAGCTCCCAAAGCAGAAACAACCTGCCTATTTGCTCAGTCAGGACCTCAGGAAAGGGTTCTGAGAAAATCCTCAGTAGTGATCATGATGGGAGCTGAATCTTCAAAGGTTCATTTTCTTAAAGAAAGTTACTCCCAGCCCAGTCTATACGATCCTCTGAGAAATTTGCAGAGCCAAAAACGAGAGGCAATACTGGATATCAATTACACCCACCTGGTGCCCACCACCTACCTGGAACATGACAAAAATAAGCTCATACATCCTCCCCAAAGTCCTAGAGGCCGGACCTCTCTTTCTTGTTTCATAGGATTTTCACCTGATGCCAATTCCAAAATCCATCTTCTTTCTGCTCTGCCATGCTGCCCCCAACCCTGAAATTCTCTTAAGTAGAACAAAATTTTAGTCATTTCACAAGGAGCCCTCTGATGATCGTTGTGGCCATACACATGACATTCAGCTTCCCCAACTCCCTTTGCTTTCAACTGAGATTTGTTTCCTTTCACTGCTGCACCCCTCACCCCCTGCAGCCACCCTGGATCGGATCCCTTTTTCATTCCCCTGATGTTCTTTGCAACAACATCCATCCAGGTGAACTCTCTTCCTACTAATGCGGATCTAACGAGAGATGCTCTGAAAGTGCTATTGTAATTTGGAATTAATTGCAATGATAGTACAGATGCGGCTGGAAATTCTTTGCTGCCTGCTTCTAAAAGCTTGACTGTCTTAACGGGCAAAGGAGCATTTTGGTTCCTCTGAAGTTACCATCCCGCGTTAGTGATCACAGCCACCACAGGGAAAAATATTGTTGCTCCTCACCTTCAAACATCTTCTGCCCTCATGTTAATAAAGCCTCTTTTGGGAAGTTGGTTATGTAACCCAAAGAAAAGAAAAGAATAGAAAAGGAAAAAGAAATAAAAAGTAAGTTGTGCCACCCACTGGTGGAGGAAACCCATCTGCTTTTTATAGGAAATCATCTTTGTCTGTTCTACAGAACTTCAATTTTTTTAATGGAAGGAAGATATATCTTAGGGTAAATGAAATACTGAGGCGTGCTGGCCTCATTTGGGAACACTGGGTGTTGTGTAAGGCTGGAAACTTCTGCTAATTGGGGAAGGAGAGAGAGGTTAATGATGCAGATGGACACTTTGTGGCAACTCTGACCCACACGTCACAACCATCTCCCCCAGGAGGATGAAAACCATCTTTCAAGTACCAGGAAGGATCATTAACAGTGAGTGGTTGCCTACTAGTGTTGAATGAAGCAAGGTAAGCCTGCCGCTGGAAATTCATCTCATTCAGGGACAGATAAGCAGAATGACAGAGGGATTCCAACACAGAAACCTTAATATATTATTTAGGTTTCCAATTAAACACCTGCATGTTAACCAGGGACAAGGCCGACTGCCCGCGTGTGCTTCTGCAATCTTTGCAATGCAACCCGGACTATTTGCTGTCAGAGTTATTGCATGCATAGTATTCTTCGCAAAGTCCTTATATCGTCACATGTTCAGAGAAGGGACTCCACCCTCTTGAACGCTTTCAGTGAGATGAGGAACAAGGAAGCTGCTATCTGGTCTCTTGGTAAATCATTCACTCAGGTAGTTACTGAGAACCTACTCTCTGGCAGCTATGACAGGAGTCTCTGCATTACAGGCGGCCCCTGGAAAAGGAGATAACCGGTCAGGGCCTGTTCTGGAGCTACCAGTCTGTCTGGGAGTCTTTCAGCAGGCTGGCTTTTAGTCCTGCCTTTGTCCACCTTGTCAGGTGGAAAACAACGTGTATCAGCTCTTCATGGGAAGCTGGGCCAGTGACCCAGGGAGGGGACGACCTCAGCAAAAACTGCTACAGGCCACAGGTTCAAGTTCACTTTCAAGGAGCTGCTTTCCTGGGCAAAAAAAAAAGGCTCCTGAGACTGGACTATCCCAAAATGAAAAGCCCTGGGATCAGGCTAATGCACACACTTCCCATTTTAGAAATATCTTTAAGAAAAAAAATAAAGTGATATGTGAAAGTCTCTTCTCTGTCCCAGGGAAATTCTTACAAAGGTGGTGAAGGACTGTTGGAAGTCAGCAGCCCCATGGTAGAGAGATAGCCTGCTAGGGAGTTTGGCATACAGTAGGTGCTCAGTAAATGCATGTCACATAAATGGGTACATAGCCCAAAAAGACAGGACACATCATGCAGAAGCATATTCACAGACAAGGAGTAGGAGCTTACCTGCATGAAGCTTTTTAACAAATCATTCACTTCTTATGGGGGTTATAGGTGTGTATTTTTAATTACACAAATAACAAATGCCCATTTTAGGACCATTAAAAAACAGAAAATAGAAAACTTAAAATTTCCAGTAACTCAAACTGAGATAATCCACTATTAACATTTATGTGGTTAAATCAACATAAGCCTAAACCAATTTTTCTATATAGTACATATGGATTTTTAATGGGCGTCTCTTGTTTTATATACTTCTTTTTCACTTAGCATTTAAATTTTACCTTTACTTTTTTTTAAGATTTTATTTATTGGGGCACCTGGGTGGCTCAGTTGGTTGGGTGACTGCCTTTGGCTCAGGTCATGATGCTGGAGTCCCAGGATCCAGTCCCGCATCCGGCTCGCTGCTCAGCAGGGAGTCTGCTTCTCCCTCTAACCCTCCCCCCCTCGTGTGCTCTCTCTCTCTCTCTCTCTCTCTCGTTCTTAAAGATTTTATTTATTTATTTGAGAACGAGAGAGAGAGAGAGCATGACCAGAGGGGGGAGGCAGAGGGAGAGGGAGAAGCAGACTCCCCACCCAGCAGGGAGCCCCATGTGGAGCTCCATCCCAGGACCCTGAGATCATGACCTGAGCCAAGGAAGACATTTAACCGACTGAGCCACCCAGGTGCTTCACTTAGCATTTTATTGTGACTCTCTTCCCATCATAAATGGCTGCACACTGTCTAATTTTACTATAATTCATCAGCAGGTATAAATACCTGTTGTAGGGTATTTAGGTCACTTCCAATTTTTTTCCTATTACAAATGACTGTATTAGAGGTTTTTGGAGATAAGTATTTACTCATGTTCATTATTTCTTTATGCTAATTTATCTGGAGTAGAATCACTGAGCCAAAAATTAATGCAACTTTCTGAGGTTTTTGATAGGCACTGATACCAGAGAGGGGCTGATTTAGGGTTTGAACAGTAAGGTAGAAGAGGACTCTTTTCCCTGAAACCTCATGAAATGCTCCAGGTTTTGATGAAAGCATCTATAACAAAGATTGTCACTCTGTCCTTTTCTATCAAATACACTTAGATTCCACCCGACCCTACATCGTTGTACAATACTACCAGACTCTTTGTTTACAATATTTTTTATTGTCCTGTGTAACTTCCTCTCAAGTTTTTGCATTAGGAGGCATGCCCAATAGTTTCTTTCAAGTGTAGTGTGGTAACTGGTTAAATCCAAATACCAGTATTCATTTGACTGTAGGCAAGAAGATTCACTCATTCATTTATTCAGTAATCACATAGTAAATAATTTTAATGTACCAGGCACTCTTCAGACTGGTGCTATAAAAACCCTGAACCAGACAGATAAAACCTCTAACCACAAGGAGCTTGAATGTGTTCTAACTCAGGTAGTCAGAGAAGTCCCTTCTGAGGAGACACGTGGGTGAATGGACTGATCAAACTGTGCTTACGTCTGAGGTAAGTGACTGTCGGAGAAAAGGAAGAGCATGTGCAAAGGTCATGATCAGTAAATGAGTTGGACATGCTCCGAGAACAAAGAAATGCCAGTATGATGAGAGCAAAGTAGAAAAGACAGGGTAAAAAATTGAGATTGCAGAAGGGGCCAAATCAAGTAGGGCCTGGTAGACCATTTAGAGGACTTCGAATTTTCTTTTAAATGATGGGAAGCATTTGAAGGTTTTACAAAGGGGTGCAACATGATCCAGCTTACATTTTCCAAATCTCATTTGGACCACTGAGTGGAGAATAAGTTGCAGGCCAATAGTGAGAGTAGGTAGACAAGTTGAACAGCTCTTGTGATGGTATCGGCAACCGGGGAATTTCAAGCTCCTGAATCCTGTTTTGGAAGGAAGCAAGAAACTAAGAAGTGATATGAATATTCATACTCAAAAGCAGAATCCAATCATCTATTGCCTGGCACAGCAACTCAAATGAAAAGCCTTGGGATGCCTGGTCATCTCTGTATTACCACTTCTACTTCTCCCAGATTGGTTTCCACGTGAAGATGTCCACAGAGCAACTTCTGAGGATCGCTAATGCACAAGAACCCTGCAAGCACAGATGACACACCCTCCAGCAGTGTGAAGCCCCAACCTTCACAAAAAGCCTACATCAATGTAGCCTCCTAAAGAAGTCAAATAACCAGGTGGGACTACCAGAAAATTCTGAGCTGCTCTTTCCCCCGACCCTCGGCCTGTCTCACTAATGACCAAGCTGGGCTCTGGAGTAAGACCTGAATTGAAAGCAAAGTATTACAAATATGAGTCTAGTTACTGAGCTATTTATAATCGAACGCCTATTAGGAAATATTAACAAAGAGCTAAATTAAAAACTTGTTTCCATTTCTAGAAACCTGCTCACTGAATATTATTTAAGCTTTTGATGGAGTAAAAGTGGGATTAACTTAATCATCTTAAGGATCATTGGATTTTTGAAGTACGTCAAAACAGGACTCAGTACTTTTCATTTAAAATCACACACAAAATTAAAAGGACTTCTGAATCCACAAGGACATACACTCAGTGCAAGTCATGGGAAAACCACAGTGTCTTGTTCTCTGTATGTACATCTTTTTAAGTTTCTCCTTTTAATTCCCTCTGACATGAATGTGTAATGCTGAGAATCTATGCTAATGAAGAATGTGTCCACAAGATGTATAATGCATGCCTTTTAATTAGTTCTGCTGCTATAATTGATTAACATTGTGTGTGTGCAGTACTATTACAAAGAATGAGCAGTGAAACACTGTATGCATCTAGTCCCTGTGAGGAAAAAAAAAAAAAAGCACTGAACACCGCCATTGCAGAACATCTGCACCGCCAAAGCGATCGTCCGAACTCCTATTGAAAGTCTGGTGGGAGGCGCTTGAAGCAGCCTGGCAAGAAGCAGCAGAAATAAAAGACAAAATGAAAGGGTGAAAGGCCCAGAGGAATGAATATGGGAAACGTTAAAGGGGGAGGGAAAGAGATCAAGATGAATATGAAGAGTCTGAAAACAGCCCTAACTCCATAAGGCATCTGGGGCAGATGGAGGAGATAGAAGTCAAAGCAGAGAAAGGAGAGAATACAAATGGTGGGCACATCTGTGTGTATAGACAGCTGCATGCATTCAGGGACGCACGTGCGGGGACAGGCATGTATGTAATCGTATGTAGGATAACAACGGCAGAAACCAACTGTGGGAATGCAAGGCTCCAGCACCAGCACAGAGCCTGCTGATTCAGTGACTTCACCCCAGGGCCCGACCCCCTGATGGAGCACCCCTAGCAATCATGTACTTCCCCTCCCCTGCCCAACGTGAGCGCAAGGACCCCTGGCCCCCCAGCCTCTCACAGAGTGTGTACTATGTATGAACCCTGTGCTCAGTGCCTGGGAGACATGCTCAAGAAGGCAAATCTCCTTACCTCGAGTTGCTTACAGTCCAGTGGGGGAGAGTATAAGCACACAGGGAGTTAGGATGCTAGGACCGGAGAACAGGAGCACAGATTAAATACACACAGCTGACACAAGGCTTGGGCAATTCTAGGAAGGATTTCTGGCCTAAGATTTTTTAAGATTTTATTTATCTGAGAGAGCAAGGTGGGGGGGGGGGTTGGATTTGAGAGAACGAGTCAGGAGAGGGGCAGAGGGAGAAGCAGACTCCCTGCAGAGCATGGGACCTGGATCATGACCTGAGCCAAAGGCAAACGCTTAACCAACAGAGTCACCCAGGCGCCCTGGCCTAGGAGATTTCGATCCCAAGACAGTCATATGAAAAGGGGGTAGCAAAAAGGATGTTCCAGGCTAAGGGACCATTCTGGGCAAAGAACATGAGAAACAAACGGTTGGGCTTTTAAAGATATGTGAGTATCCAAGAGAATGGGGAGGGAGGCAGCTGGCTGGGAGATGCCAAGTGGCAAGGTCGTCGGGCACAAGCCAGATCCTGAAGACCTCTCTTGGGGGGAGCTGGTTTAAGCAAAGTTTAGCAAGTTTACTCCAAGATTTTCACAGACCAGGGGTGCCTGGTTGGCTCAGTCGTTCAGCGTCTGCCTTCGGCTCAGGTCATGATCCCAGGGTCCTGGGATCGAGCCCCGCATCGGGCTCCCTGCTCCACAGGAAGCCTGCTTTTCCCTCTCCCACTCCCCCTTGTGTTCCCTCTCTCGCTGTGTCTCTCTCTGTCAAATAAATAAATAAAATCTTTAAAAAAAAAAAAAAAGATATTCACAGACCATGCAGCACACTCAAGTACATTGTGAATTTCCCAGTGAGAGAGATAGTAGGCAGAACTCCTTAAGGTTTTCCCCCCATTTTTTTAAGCACAATATGTATTCACATCTTAAGTATTCAACATAAGACCTGCTAGACACAGTCTGAGAATCACAAACCTAGACACACATTTGAACTTAGCTCTGGATCCTCCGTAACCTACCCCTCAGCCTACCTGTTCAGATGCCTGACAGTCCTTCTGTTTCCTTTTTTACTTTTAGGATCATCTCACTCTTCCATCCTCTCTAACAGCAATTTCAAAACTCCTCTCAAATCTCCCATCCTCTCCCCATTTGTCTTCACTCTTAGCAGATAACCTCCACTTGAAGAAATTAGAAGCCACCAAATGGGAACTCCTCGGTTTCCCGATACCAAACTCCCATCACTCCCACATCTAAGGCACCTGTCTTGTCACAATAGAGGAGCTGTCCAGCCCCTCCTTATTTAAATCCCATCCTTCCATGGTTTCAAATTACACTATCAAATGCCCTTTCTCACAAATGTCTCCCGTTAAGACAACACCACTATCCAGTAACCCACATCCACCCCCATCGGCAACTAATCTCCTTCTTCCTCTTCCTCCTCACAGAATTCCTCAAATAAATTGTTGCAATCCCTTTGTCTCTATTTCCTCACGTCCCACTCTTTCTTCCACCTGCATCTATCCAGCAAAACAGCTCTTGCTGAGGATCACCAGTGCCCCCCGATGCTAAATCCAAGGGACATTTTTCAGTATGCATCTTCCTTTACTTCTCTCGCTGGCATTTCACACTGTTGACCACACCCATCACTTAAAACACTTCTGTCCCTTGGCTTCCACGACAGAAGTCTCTCCAACTTGTCTATGATCTCTTTATCAGCCTCCTTTCCAGGTTTATCCTCCTCCATTTCACTATCAAGTCTTCAAGCCTCAAAGGTCCCAAACTTAGCCCTTTGGTCCTCTCTCTATTCTCCGTCTTTGGATAACTGTGTCTATTTTCATGTCGTCAATTATATTCTAAAAATCCCATGAATTCCAGAGAATTCTTGAACTTCAGAGTATTCCAGAGAACACTCATCCCAGTCTTTGTTGCCACCAATTTCATTTACAATGTGCTCTCCCTTCCATAGCAACAATGAACATTTTATAGAGCAAATTTGATGATTTCAAACCTTTTCCCCTTCTGTGTGCACATGCACATACACCAAGAACATTTTTTTATCGCTCCCTATCATTCTTAGGATAAATGCCAAAAATATGTAACATGATTTTTAAGACTCTGAATGCTCTGGCCCTTGCCTCTATCTCATTTCTTACTTCTCTTTTGTTCAATCTCTGTGCTTCACTCTATTATCCACTTAGAGATTTCTCAAATACACCCTTTCTCTCACAAGTTTTTTGCATATTCTATTCCCTCTGCCTAAAACACTCTTGCCCCTTCCTCCCTTCATCTGGCAAATGTCTTCCCATGGCTTAACTCTCAGTTGTAAATTTTTATTTTTATTTTTTAAAATTTTATTTTATTTTATTATGTTATATTAGTCACCATACAGTACATTAGTTTTTGATGTAGTGTTCCATGATTCATTGTTTTCATATAACACCCAGTGCTCCATGCAGTACGTGCCCTCTTTAATACCCATCACCAGGCTAACCCATCCCCCCCACACCCTCCCCTCTAGAACCCTCAGTTTGTTTCTCAGAGTCCATAGTCTCTCATGGTTCATCTCCCCCTTCGATTCCCCCCCCTTCATTTTTCCCTTTCTTCTCCTAATGTCCTCCATGCTATTCCTTATGTTCCACAAATAAGTGAAACCATATGATAATTGACTTTCTCTGCTTGACTTATTTCACTTAGCATCATCTCCTCCAGTCCTAGCCATGTTGATGTAAAAGTTGGGTATTCATCTTTTCTGATGGCTGAGTAATATTCCATTGTATATATGGACCACGTCTTTTTTTTTTTTTTTGATTTTATTTATTTATTTGACAGAGAGAGACACAGCGAGAGAGGGAATACAAGCAGGGGAAGTGGGAGAGGGAGAAGCAGGCTTCCCACTGAGCAGGGAGCCCGATGCGGGGCTCGATCCCAGGACCTGGAATCATGACCTGAGCCGAAGGCAGGCGCTTAACGACTGAGCCACCCAGGCGCCCCGGACCACGTCTTCTTTATCCATTCATCTGTTGAAGGGCATCTCGGCTCTTTCCACAGTTTGGCTAATGCAGACATTGCTGCTATGAACATAGGGGTGCATAGGGCCCTTCTTTTCACTACATCTGTGTCTTTGGGGTAAATACCCAGGAGTGCAATTGCTGGGTCATAGGGTAGCTCTATTTTTAAATTTTTGAGGAACCTCCACACTGTTTTCCAAAGCGGCTGTACCAACTTGCATTCCCACCAACAGTGTAAGAGGGTTCCCCTTTCTCCACAACCTCTCCAACATTTGTTGTTTCTTGCCTTGTCCATTTTTGCCATTCTAACTGGTGTAAGGTGGTATCTCAATGTGGTTTTGATTTGAATTTCCCTGATGGCTAATGATGATGAACATTTTTTCATGTGTCTGTTAGCCATTTGTATGTCTTCTTTCGATAACTGTCTGTTCATGTCTTCTGCCCATTTTTTGACTTGATTATTTGTTTTTTGGGTGTTGAGTTTGAGAAGTTCTTTATAGATCTTGGATATCAGCCCTTTGTCTGGAGTGTCATTTACAAATATCTTCTCCCATTCTGTGGGTTGCCTCTTTGTTTTGTTGACTGTTTCCTTTGCTGTGCAGAAGCTCTTTATCTTGATGAAGTCCCAAAAGTTCATTTTTGCTTCTGTTTCACTTGCCTTTGGAGATGTATCTTGAAAGAAGTTGCTGTGGCCGATGTCAAAGAGGTTACTGCCTATGTTCTCCTCTAGGATTTTGATGGATTCCTGTCTCACATTGAGGTCTTTCATCCATTTTGAGTTTATCTTTGTGTATGGTGTTAGAGAATGGTCGAGTTTCATTCTTCTGTATATAGCTGTCCAATTTTCCCGGCAGTTGTAGATTCTTTAGATGAATCTTTTATGACACCTAGGCTCTCCATCCTAAACCCTGTGTAAAGCCAGAGATCTTATTGTGTACCTCATCATCTAGAAGTAGCTGATATTGAAGGATATTAAAATAGATCACTGAATGTAGATATAGTCTTAGCTGGGAGAAATATTTTCTAAAGTTAGTGATGTCTTGTAACATATGTATATACCTGAACTAATGGCTAAGACAGCGTGTCTTTTACCCACAACCAAAGTAACACATCTGAGAACCAAACAGTGAAAGTGTGGATGGTACCTCTTGATGATACACTTAATGGTCCACATTCAAAATGTTTACAGCTAGACCCATGCTCAGCCTTCCACAAGTCACAGGTTTAACACCTATGGAAGGGACATTTCTACGGGGGCACAGAAAATACTGCCATTAAATGAAAGCTGAGTCTCAATATAGACATTTGGAAACTATATGTCTTATGCAAAAAAGGTCATGAGGTTGGCTGGGGTGACGAACACTAACAATTATAGCAATTATTGTTGTTGCTACACAGTGAGGGCCACAAGGATTTTGAGCCCAGAGGATACCCTAAACCATCTCCTCTATCACTCTGCTAATGTTAAGGGGAGACTCTCTCAAACTACACCTAAGTAGGACCACCACAAACTTTGTCTTTCAGAAATAATATTTAGATTACCCTAGCAGGCAAGGAACCTTAACTATCTGAAATACTAGATAGAGAAAAGGAGAATGTGGAAGGGTTAATAATGCAAAATAAAAATAGCTAACAGCAGTCGTGGTCTCATGACTCACTCCAGAAACTAGGTGGTGCATTTAGTTATGTGTCGTTGCATATGTCTCTTCTCTCTTCCTTTCCCTTACTACTTACATCAGAAATATGGGCGGTCGTTATCTTTCCCATTTAGTCCATAAGTTGCCCAATATGGAGGTGGATTCATAACAGAACAAAATGGGAAAGAGACATACACAGAAATCCTGGATGTAAAGAATACAGATACCCTCTTACTTCTGCATGAGCTTTGGAGATGGACACCTCTGGCTCTTACTCATTTACTCATTGATTCAGTGACATACACGTAAAATAAATACAAACCTATCTGTGGCAGTTCACAAAGTGCTATGTCAGGAAAGGGGGTTTTCAAGTTTGATTCTTAAGATCTCTTCAACAAGTTACAGCAACACTTTGTACTCCCTAGGGTACGGCAACTCTATATTTACTGTGCCCTTGCATAAGCAAGGACAAGAACTTCAGCAGCACATAATTACATTTCCTGTCTCTTAAATCACAACCATCTTTATATGAGTGTCATACACTCTGTTTCAATCCTTGCATGTTTTATAGTTTGTGATTATTTTGGTAAAGGAGGGTAGGTTAGTAAGCCCATGATAAATTCCAGCATAATTTCCTGCATTTTTTAATGGACAGCAGAATCTGAACGGCAGATGAAGGCACATGAGGGACCAATTCATATTTCCCTGGACACACTGTTATGCTCGGCATGGGCACAGAGAAAATGCCATTTGGGTTACAAGATTTTCTGCATGAAAGTTTCATCCTTGCAATCCAAATGTGGGTGGTTTTATTGCTGTTCCATCTGAAATTCTGAGGTTCCAAAGGGAAAAACATACATCCTGGTGGACGGATTCCAGTGTCTCTACATTTCCCAAAGAAGCTAGACATTGGAGCTTAGGGAAAAAAAATGCCTTTGTAAGCACATTTTTTTTTGTAAACCTTTGTTAACCAAAGAAAAATGAGAAACTTTTATTCTGACTCAGGCCAAAGAGTTACTCAAAAATGTCTGGGGACAAAAATCAATGGCATGCATTTATTGAGCACCTGTTATCAACCAGATAACACCCTGGGAATTTATCTCCAAAATATAACAAAACCAAAGAGCTACACATTTGAAAATGTTAATTCTACATTGTGGCAAGAAGCTGAAAACAATCTTTATGCCCGACAGTAAGAAAATGGCAGAGTAATGATGGCCTATTAACAAACTAGAAAATTATGCAACCAACAAAAATAATAATTTGAAGATTATATAGATATATGGAGTTATTCATGGTGATATAGGAGAGTGGGAAAAGTAGAATTCAGAACGCTACACGCAATGAAAATCTGCAATGAAATCAGCAACCAAAGAAAGGTAATACCATTAAGGAAAATAAAAAATAGTTCTTGGCAGGGTTAGTGAAATTAAAATTTTACTTTTCAACTATTAATATCACTGATTCATAACCTGTTCAATTATAAAATTATAAACTACCCAGTAATCCTAGAGTATTTTCTAAGCAACAGAATACTCTGATTTGTTAGCAGAGGAGAGGAAGGTAAGAAGTACAAATAAAATCCCGTCCCCACAGTGTTTTTGGTCTGTAATAAATTAATGCAAACACAGGAGAAACATTACTGAACAATACAAGACTCATTGTTATAAAGTTCTATATTCATAGAAGCAAGATAACAAGTGTTGGCAATCAAGAATGGCTTCAAGGAGGGGCACTTGGGTGGCTCAATTGGTTAAGTGTCTGCCTTAGGCTCTGGTCATGATCCCAGGGTCCTGGAATGGAACCCCACATCGGGCTCCTTGCTCAGCGGGGAGCTCCTTGCTCTCTCCCTCTCCCTCTGCCTGCCGCGCTCCCCCGGCTTGTGCGCGCGCGCTCTCTCTGTCAAATGGATAAATAAAATCTAAAAAAAAAAGAAAAAGAAAAAAAGTAAAAGTCTTCAAGGAAGAGGGAGGACATGACCTGGGGGCCTGGAAGACGATGAGAAGTCTGGACAGGGAGAGGTGGAGAAGGTGGCTCCAACAGGGTGGTTACTCACACAGAACAACAGCACTGACACAAGAATGATGGCAGCCTTGTCTTATCTTGATGTGCCCTGACAAGGCACAGGCATAGATAATGGGAGAAGAAAGAGTACCCTGATCAGAGGAGAAGATCCTCTGATAGAGATTAGACTTTGTTCTATTTCCACCTCAGACACATAAATAACTGAATGAACTAGGGTTTCTGGTGGGTGTGTGTTCATTTATTATCTGCATAGCAACCAAGACCAAAGTATTCGTATCCTACAGTTCCCTCAGGATCCACTAATATCCACATAGGTGCTCAATTGATATTGGCTGTAGGAGAGTCAGGATTTATTGCAAAAATGATCCCTCTTGTGCAAAATTAGCTTGCTGGGGGGACTGTGGGTGTAGGGTGTGTGTGCTTGTTGAGGCTGGCACATTTGCTGAGGCCCCTGTCTTCCCTGTACCCAGGAGTGCTTGTGGAAGGCTGGTGTAGCCCCTATAAAAATAACCACTAGCTAGTGGACAAAGATGCCACAAGCTGGTTCATCCTGCTAAGGTCAAAACACCACATGAAATAAGTCTTAAAACCTATGGATACCACAACAAACAAACAAAAACTAACCTATGGATTCCACTTGCAGCCATTAAAAACAGGGCAAAACTCCAGAAAAGTAGCCCATTGCCCAGGATAAGGCCACATCAATCTGCCAAGGTAAAAACCTAAATGGTCCCTTTCATCCCGGGAATTCATTCTTTTTACATCTCTCAAGGCTTATCCTCTTTGTCCCAAGCTAGTTCTCAACCGAATAAAAGAGAGACAATGAAGACTAAGGCATACAGAGGCCAAAATGCTGCTTTAATCACTATAAAGCTGGTATTGGAGAATATGGCTTAAAACGGTCTGCAGCAGAGCTTCCTAATAATTTCACCCAGAATTAGAAGATTTACCCACCCAGTAAGAGTTACTCCCCTACACACACATTCCCCAGAACTACGACATGGAGAGGCAGAGTGTGGAATGTGTGTTCCTTGCAAGCAGGCAGCTTCTAAACAAAGGGAGAAAGGAAGAGGCCGAACTACCTATGTCTGTCTCTGCTTCCAAACTCACAAATCAGGTCATCCACCTCCCATCAGGAGTGAATGAGGGAGCAAAAACAAGGCCAGTCCCATGTTTGTGGAAGTCCCTCTGACATAGGAGAAAGTGTCAGGAGTATAGAAGAAAGGATTCCCACTCTCTTCCAAAAGATAGATTTCTGCAATGGCTTTGCAAGCATATCCATAGAATAATTCCTAACAAAGGGACTTCTAGGTCATTTTTAGCTTCATAGATATTGCTCAATTTCCCTCCTGAAAGGTTATACCCCTTTTCTCCCAGCAACCAAGTATGAGGATTCCCATTATCTACCCTCTCACCACTAAATACTTTTTTTTACCATCTGGATACCATTAAACATTAATTTTTTCCCATCTGATGGGAAGGAAGGGGAATAGTATCTCATTGCTTTGATGTGCATTTTCTTAATTATGAATGAAGTGGAGCTCCATTTCATGTTTTGGGTTGGTTTTGTTTTTTTTTTTTTACTATTTGCATTTGTTTTTTTCCACAAACTGTCTTTTATGTGCTTTGCCTTATTTTTTTAAGGTTGCCCATCACTTAATTATTGATTTGTATGAACACTTAGTGAACTAAGGCAGTTAATCATTTGTCTTCTATGTTGAAAATCTGTATCCTAGATTGTTATTCTCTTTACTTTTTTTTGCCACCACACAATTTTCAACTTTTTTGTAGGTAAATTTATCAATCTTTTCTGTTATGTTTCTAGGAATATAATGCTTGTTTTACAGTGGCTCATCCAGCTAAGTGAACATAGCACAGTGTAAGTTTAACTAGATTTCTTTCCCAACCTTGACAATAAATTATCTTTGCTAACCTTTAAGACTGGGAGGAAGGCTACCACAGAGGGTAAGGAGTAGATCTCTAAGCCATTTACTTTCTTTTACAGAGCAGGTCAGATTTTATCTATTAATGTTTTATAGAAAATTTCATTTGAAAAAAGTAAAATCTAAATTAGGGGAGAAAAACTGAAACTCATTTCTCTGTTCAACTGTAATTTAGAAAACCAGACATTGACACCCTTAACCCACGCTATAGCCAAAGTGACTTATAAGAACTGTGTACACTGAAGGCTGTTCTCCATTTACCTCCTCCCAACCTCCTACTTCCAGATCTAGCTAATGTTCATTCCTCTGATACAGGAGGGCACACTAACCTAAGCTTGTGCTTTACACATTCATACACACACTACATTTTACCATGTGTTTGAGGAAATGATAGAGACTTTGGGGAACAGGACTAGGATGGAGAGCGAGTGAAATGGTCATCTTTTAACCTGCCATTGGAGACCCTGCCTGGCAGGCAAAAAAGGCTGCAGGCACTCACAGATGTCAGACACGTGGATTAGAAATCTCCCAGAACAGGAATGTCCAGCTGCTGAGGACACCATTCCTAACCTTCTGGTGGCCACTGACAGAAAGGTACCTCCTGAAATGGCTACATTTCAGGGATTCCTAAAAAGAACTACATTCTATATTCACTTGTGTGGTGCTTGATAGTGAACATAGCAGTCCCATATGCACAATTTCCCCATGGTATAGTGACAGTATCACTGGACTTATCATCAGAAAATGTGGCTTCTGCTCTAACACCTGTGTGCCGCTTGGAGAGAGGCAAATGTTTCTTTAACAAGACACAGGGAACAATAAGCATAAAAGGGGAAAAAAATGATGTATTTCATTCAACTTAGAAACCTCCAGTCAAAAAAAATTAACTTTTCCTTTACTTTCTTTAAATACACATGACTGTTTAAAGTAAAGACTATAACAGAGTATCATGGGAGTAAAGTGGGTTTCCTGTGGAATACAGTTGGGCCTTTTCTATCACATCTGACAATCTCTGTCTTTTAATTGGAATGTTCAACCATGTACATTTAATATAATTATCAATATTATTGGGCTTAGATCTATTATCTTGTTATTTGTGCTTTATTTCACCCTTCTGGTTTTTGGCTCCTTTTTTCCTATCTTACTGCCTTCTTTTGGGTTAACTGAGTAATTCATACAGTTCTGTCTTTCTCCATTGGCTAACTGGCTTTACCTCTGTTTTATGTTTCAATGGTTATGCTATGCTTCATAATATGCATCTTTAATATATCTTAATTTGACTTCAAATTATAATATTTCATGTAAAATGTCTGGCCTCTATAAAGTATTAAAAAATACACTCTATCCTTTGAACCATTGTCATCTATTTTAATTCTACATTATCATAAACTTCATGACAGGTTGTTATTATTTTTCAGTGATTCAATTATTTTAAAGGAGTTTTTAAAATGAGAAAAACCTATATTTAGGAACACAAAAATCTTCAATAATCTATTTTCAAATGACCTCTGGAAATATATACAAACAGAACTGGATCATCACCAAGGAGGATTTGCCCCAGAAACACTTGGTAGGTTTAACATTCAAAACCCAATCATGTAATTCACCATATAAATAGAAAAAAGGGTGAGAATCCAAATAATCATCTCAAAAGGTAAGGGTATAACATCTGACAAAATTTCATGTCCATTCATAACAGAGCATCTCAACACTTAGGAATATAAGAAATATAAGAGAACTTCCTAAATTGCATAAAGGGCATCTGTGAAAAACCTGGAGCTAAAATCATACTTAAGGATGAAATATTTAAGGTTTTCTTCTTAAATCTTAGAACAAAGCGAAGATATCTATTCTTGACACATTTATTCAACATTTTACTGGATGTACTATCAGTGCAATAAGGCCAGACAAAAAAAGACCGTAAAAGAAGAGGTCAGCTCTCTTTATTCACAGATTACATATGATTGCTGTCATGAAAATTCTTTTTTTTTTTTTTTAAGATTTTATTTATTTGACAGAGAGAGACACAGTGAGAGAGAGAACACAAGCAGGGGGAGTGGGAGAGGGAGAACAGGCGTCCCGCAGAACAGGGAGCCCAACGTGGGGCTCGATCCCAGGACCCTGGGATCACGACCTGAGCCAAAGGCAGACGCTTAACGACTGAGCCACCCAGGTGCCCCGCTGTCGTGAAAATTCTAAGGAATCTCCAACTACCATAATTAATAAGTAAATTTAGCAAGATTGCAGAATATAAGGTCAATATTTAAAGTCAATTACATTTTTATATACTGTGGCATTAAAAGAACAATTTCATTTTAGAGGCATCAAAAAATGTAACATACATACTAAGGAACAAATTTAACAGAAGACCTTTAAGACTTCACTACAAGGAAGACTACAAAACTTTGCTGAGAGTGAATAAAAAAAAAAAAACTTAGTAAATGGAGAGATATAGCATACTTATGGATTAGGATATTCAATATTGCTTAGATGTCAATTCTCCACAAAATGATCTACAAAACCAATGCAACCATAATTGTAATTCCACTAGGCTTTTTTTTTTTTTTTTTTACAGAAATTGACAAGCCAATTTTAAACTTGACACAGAAATGTCAATGACCTAGGATAGCAAAAGCAACCTTGAAAAGAAGAATAAAGTTGGAATACAAATACTGCTTGATACAAACTTTCTATAGAGGTATAGTATAGTATTAACCTAACAGTTGACAAAATGGTCAGTAGAACAAAATGCATTTATAGGATCATTTGATTTTTTTTTCAAAGGCACTAAAGAAGTCCACGAGGAAATCAAAATCTTTACAACATATGATGTTAGAAGAACTAGATATTCATATGGAATAAATAAATGTTGACCTCTACCTCACACCATACACAGAAATTTAGTTAAGCTGGATTATAGACCTAAATGTTAACGCTAAAATTAGAAAGCTTCTAAAAGGAAATAGAATTACCACTTGGAGGTAGGAAATGTTTCTTCAACAGTACACACAAAGTAATTACCATAAAAGAAAAAAAGTGGTATATTAGACTTCATCAAAACTATACATTTGTGCTTATCAAAAGACACCCTTAAGTAAATAGACAAGTGACAGAATGGGAAATATTCACAAAACACCTACCTGACAGAGAATTGGCATTGAAGATACATGAGGAAATTCCCTAACTCAGTAATAAAAGACAAAGAACCCAACTCAAAACTGGACAAAAGTCTTTAACAGACACTTAGGGAAAAAAAAAAAAAAAAGATCTAACATGGCCAAAATGCACATTAAAAAGTACTTAATATTATCATCCAATAGAAATTCATATTAAACCATAATGAGATACTACTACACATCTACTGGAATGGCTAAAAATAAAAAGACAAATAATTCCAATTGTTGAAGAGGAAGTGCAGCAACTATGAGTCTTAAAAATTATAGGCATTAACCAAAGAGACATGAAAGCGTATGTTCACAAAAAGTCTTGTAGAAGAATTTTCATGGATTTATTCATCCCAGCCAAAAAGTAGAAACAGCCCAGATGTTTATCAACAGCAAATATTTTTAAAGAGGGGTATATTCATATACAATGAAATACTATTCTGTAATAAAGAATAAATCTCAGAAATATTATGCTGAATGACAGAATCCTTTCACAAAGAGTACACACTTTAGGCTTCCATTGATAAGAGGTTCTAGAAGAGGGCAAACTAAAATATGATGAACAAAGTATCAGGACAAAGATGGCCTATGGGGGAAATCCCATGACTAGGAAGGGGGAGGAGAGAACTTTCTGGGGTAAAGGAAATGTTCCATATCTTGACTGGTGGAAGCTACACAAGTGTATGGATTTGTCAGAAGTTGTAGAATAATGCACTGAAGATTTCACATTTCAGTGTGTTTAAATTTTGTCTAAATAAAAGTACTGTAAACAAATATTGAACTATAATTAAATAATATAGATACTGACATATTTAGGGATATGGGTACTAATATGTGTAACTTAGTTTAAAATGCACCAAAAATTGATAGATGTCTAAATAGATGGATATGTGATGGGGTAAATATAGTAAAATATTGATGGCAGAATGTGGCGCTCACTATACAATTCTTTCAAATCGTCGATGTTTGAAATGTTAGAAAAAACACTGCATGTAAAAACCTTCTATCAAATCCAAAGTGCTAGACAACAAAACATGTTCTTACTATCTCACTTAACTCTTAACACTTTCTAACTGAAAGTTTAGGTGGCTAACTCTTCCCAAAAAATCTTTATTAGCCAAGTAGTGACATGGTACTACCATGGGTTCTTAGAAGAAACTTTCGAGATAGGATAATGAAAGTCAATATCAGAAAGATAATTATTTCCTAAAAGAACAGCAGAACATTACAGTAGGATGAAAGACTTTAAGATGCTAAACCAGACTCTATGTACAATATCTGTAACAGGTGGCCCTAACAACTGCAGTTCAGGCTCCTACTACGTGTCACTTTACAAGGAGCCTTATTTACTTTGTTTTATTTAATATTCACAATTACATGGTGAGGTAGGTATTACTGTCCCTGTTTTACCAATGAGAGGGTTGACTTTCCTGAGGAGAACAATTTGCCCAAGTCACACAGCTGTCATGGGGTGAAGCCAAAGTTTTAAGGCAGGGCAGTCTGTCTCCAAAATCCATGTTGTCAACAGCTATGCTTCACTTACTCCGTCTGAACGTCCAAAGAATGGGAGAACTCACAATCATCTACAATACCCTCTTCCACTGCTGAACAGCTCTGCTTGATATATTTTTTTTCCTTGGTCTACAACTGGACTCTAAAACATCTACCAAATACACAGTTCACATTTTTGCCAGGTGTCCTTGTCAAAAATCAAGCAAATGTGTCCTTTCAAAGTCCCTGCTCTCTAGGGACATCCAAGGAGAAAACTTTCAAGAAAAAGTGAAGACAGAGAAGAGAACACACACACACGCATAAACACACACACACACACACACACACACACACACAGGTGATCCTAATGTTGGGAGAAAGCAGGTGTCTAACAGTTGGCCAAAATGTTAAATTACTAGAGCAATTCAGTTTCCCAATTTGCCATGATGCCAGCTACCCAGAATTAACAAAGACCTGCATATATCAGCAAACAGCTGAAGATAATTTTCAGCAACACTGTGCCCACAGCAAAGAAAGGCATTCTAAAGATCTCATTAAACCTTTAGAGCCTGAATGATCAACTGATTTCATTGTAAGCCACAGACTCTGCCTCCTGCACTCTCCAAAGTATCTCTCAAATCAACATTTTTCTGGGGAAATGATGTGTCACAGTGAGCAAGCCTACTTGCCAGGTCTTGCAAAATTGATCTGTACTAGTCCTCTCTCAGGGACTTAGGAAACATTTCCTTTTGTTTGTCCTGTTTGAGGTTTGGTGTTGTGCATTGTATGGTCTGCCCTTCTCAAGATGGCCAAACTATAGAAGACAGTTCTTTGGATATCATTTGCTTCTTGTCTTCTCAGAAATTAGTGCAGCTTCTGAGATGGCTTATCCATCAAGGCAATCAGTGACAAAGAAGGTTCCCATCCTTTGTGTACATCAGTGTCCCACCTCTATTATTAGGAAATCAATAAATTTTCAGAGTGTTTTAAGGTTTTAGGGAACCAACATGAACCAGAGGGTAAAAAAAAAAAAGAAAAGAAAAGAAAAAGAGAAATTGTTCACAAGTGTTTGGGCTGGCTAAGTACTGTTCAGTAAATGGTAACTATGAAGCTATATTTTAAGAGGCTTGGTGGTATCCACTTCCAAAATTCCTTCACTGCATATCATAAAAATACACACACACACACATACACACACACAAACACACACACACTTCAGCAATTCCTAATCCCTAAGTAACTGGGTTCAATGACATGAAATATTCCTCCTAATTCCATCCCTCCTACTGAGTAAGCTCAAAGAAAGCAGTTAGTCAGACCTGAGGGCACTTGTTTCCATGACTCCTCAGACTCTAAAATTGATGAAATCATCCTTTACCCCCTCATTCTGAATAGTTCAAATGGGATATAGGTCAGTCCTAAAGCTATTGTACTTTTATTCCAAATAATGGTACTCAGAAAATGGTGGGAATAGAGAAATAGGAGAGGGGTCAAGAAACTACATGTGGGACTGAGTTATCTGTGAAGTGAAAGTACACCTTGATCTAAAATGTAGCTCTCAGTTCAACAACCTAACACAACAGCAACGTGGCTAGGTCTAGGTCTGCCCAGCTAATGACTGCAAGTCTGGGTAAACTGAATGAATCCCCAGTTAACTGTTACCAGCCAACTGCCAGCTCTCAAGTGTCACATCAAACCCAGAAGGTAAAATTTACATATTAGTTCAGAAAGAATAAAGCCACTCCTATCAAAACCAAATCCATTCAAAATAGAACGGCCTCAGCTATGTTTTAAAAACAGTGACTAGTAAACCAATTATCCATCTTCAAAAGAATTCAAATGGCTTTGAAATAAATAGTAGAAGCTTTATTCACAAATGTATAAGAAAAGTTCTTATAATGAAAACCATTTCTTGCCTTCCATCAACCATACATGGGATGAGAAATAGAAGTTCTTAATTAAAATCAGAATTTTTGTTTCGTATGTTCATTTTTTTGTGATTCTTTTTTGCATAGGGCACTCCTAGTGAATTCAGAGGCAACTGACTCATTTCAACTCTAGTGCCATCTTGACACTACCTTGAAGATTATGATATTGTAAGGGCAGAACGGCAGCAGGAAATGCTCTAACTTCAACCTTAGCTGTTGGCTTGAGCAAACTCAAGCACTATCAAAGACAAATACACTTTAATATTCCAAATGCCTCCCAACCATTCATAGATCATAAATCCAGCAGCAAGAATCCTCAGCAATACTTATCTCCAAGTCAAGGCCAACTTTTTCAGACTGAATACTTTTCTTCTTGAGATGGCCTGCTGGCAGCCTGAAATGACGAAACCAATATTTATATAAGAATATGACCATGCAGAAAAACCAAAGACTTGTTTTAATTATGCTTCAGATGTCTTTTACCTAGAGGATAGTACCTTGTGTTTTCCTAAGTTTAGAATTAGACCATTAAACATAATGGTCATACTCTCATCAAAGTAAGTCATACAGAATTCCTTTGCTTTGGAATTTCTAAGGGAGAGTTTTCAAAGTCTTCATTTTAGAAGAAAGATTAAACACTGGATTTTTAAAAATTCATTTAGGTAGAAGAAAGCACATCCTCTCAATTTATAATAGCTGCCATAGACTTGGCAAAGTGAGTGCTCTGTATATTCTACCTAAGAATTATTTACAAGGTATCCTATCAAAGCTCAACCTTATTTCTGACAAGACATACATCAAAAAAATAAAAGACATTTTTAAATTCCTTCTGAATCTGTCAATCTATTACCCTCTATGTCAAGAGCATGAACAATTGGGAACTTTACTCTGTGTGTGACACAAGAAAGTTGATATACTCAGTGAATGCAAAATGAACATAGAGCAAGATGGAAAATGGTCAGCTCCCCATATGGGGACTGTAACAATCCCATTCTAAAGAGGAAGGGTGTGAACTGGAAAGAGCTCTGGATTGGAAGGATTCAGTTTTAGATTCTGACCCAGGGTTGTGAACCTGAAGCAAATCATATCACTTTTCTGGGTCTTAGTTTCTTTGTATAAATAACAAAGATATATACCAGACCTATTTTGCCTGCAAGTGATAGAAACCCCATTAAAAATACTTTAAATGAAGAAAAATTTGAATTATCTCATGTAATCAAAATATTTAGGTAGTAGACCTCAGGAAAGGCTGAATCCAGGTGCTTAAGGGGTCTAACAGTTTACTGTCTCTCCTTTGCTCCGTGTTCCTATCTATTGGCTTCATTCTCAGAAAGGCCCTCCTCAAGGAGAGACAAACAAGGCCTTTGGAAACTCCAGGCTTATATTCTATCTGCTGGGTAACAATAGTGGGAGAAGAGAACACATTTCTCAATGGTTTCAGCAAAACTCCTAGAACTAGTATTCATAAGCTTTAATTGACCTGATGAGCTCACACAAACTCCTGAACCCATAAATGTGACCAAGATAATACATATTCACATTGGCTTGAGACTAAGTCACATGCTCACCAAACAAAGGAAGTCCATGTGCTATTATCCAAACAGATGTTGGTAGGAAGAAAACAATAGTTATCAATTATATAAAGGAAATGAATTAGAAGATATCAAAGCTCCCCTCACACTCTAATAATCTAAGACTTGTGGCTAACTTATAACAACAAAAAAAGTAGAAATACGTATGTAAAACACGTATGTAAAACATTGTGAACAAAATTGAAAAGAAATTTCAAGATTCATTGTAGAATCCTCCTACTTTTGAAATAGTCAAAAATAATGGAGAGATGAAAACTTTAACTTCATTATTTGTCCAAATCGGCTTTAATCTCTTAATATAAATTACATAAATCATTCTAAGCAAAATAAATTATAGTACCCCAAATGGAGTGGTTGTGAGTTTTATGATTAAAAAAAAAAGTGATTTGGTGGAATTTGTCAGAACTGTTTCCATAAATCTTCCCCCCAGAGAAACATGTCATCACCATGAAAGGTCAGTTGTGTACCTAAAGAATAGCTAGCTCATTTGACTCAAAATGTTAAGCAATTAGAAATAATATTAAAGATACTAGTATATGAAAATCATTTATTCTCAAATGGATTAGGAAAACTCTAACAATGATAGGTATATTCTTAATAATTGTGGAAAAATTCATTGGATTATGGTTGGAGCATGTGAACCAAATTCATGTATAGAAAGAATGATGAGAGTAGCTAATAGAGAGTGCAAGTAGCTGACAATATAATCTCTGGGTTGTAGGAGACGAGAGAAGACACACTAATGTCGATACAAATTTAAAATGGCAGCCTCATAGGAATGGATCTGATGATTAGGATTTTAAGGAATGGTGTTTATAGTGGCTAATTTTATGTGTTGTCTTGACCTAACTAAGGGATGCCCACACAGCTGGTAAGACATGATTCTTGGAAGTCTGTGAGGGTGTTTCTAAAAGAGATTGGCACTTGAATCTGTAGACTGAGTAAAGAAGATATGCCCTCACCAATGTGGGTGGGCATCACCCAATCTGTTGAGACCCAAATACAAAAGGCAGAGGAAGGGCAAATCCTTATTCTACGTGAGCTAGAATGCCCATCTTCTCCTGCCCTCTGACATTTGATCTGGCTTTTAGGCGTTTTGACTCTGTGACTTACACCAGGGGCCTGCCCCACCTCTTCTCAGGCCTTCAGCTTTCCAGTGGGAGTTACATCATCAGCTCCCCTGGTCTTCAGGCCTTTGAACTTGGACTAAATTTTATCACTAGCTTTCCTGTTTCTCCAGATTGCACACAGCAGATTGCATCATGGCTTATCCCAGCCTCCAGGATCACGTGAGCCAATTCCCATAGTAAATCTCTTCTTCTACACCTGTATCTAAAATATGTCCTGTTGGTTCAGCTTCTCTGGAGAGCCCTAACACAGTGTTCATGTTTGACTTGCAATTGGTGTTTACATAAATGAAGCTTCCACAGGCTTTTTTGTTGCTACTTTTAAATTAAAAACCATTCTATAAATTATATGTAGTCAGCATTAGCCTTTTTTCCCTTTACTTACTAGTCTTGGTCCGGTTTCTTCCATTTACTTTGGTAATTCCTAACCTTTTTGAAGTATTCACTACACCCTTGAAATTCTCTATTGGGGTCATATTTGTTGGAAGCATCAGCTCTGTAGAGTGCAAGACTTCTTCCTCCCAAAAGAGGCAATCATCTTAGTACCTCAATGATGTCACCATTACATATGCCACTGATGCATAATAGGATGATTTTTCAGTGCTTTGAGGATGTCTAAAGAAATAGCGAAGACAGGTGAGTAAGAAACAACTGCAAGATTTTATAGGGGCCAAGAAGATTGGAGGGTCTTTGAAATTCCTTTCAGTGTTGTTCATAACGTGTTACACATGTATATAATCCACTTTTTTATTGTTACAAGATAGCCACAACCAGTGGCTATAGCAGAGGTTCATTTATTTATGTGAAACAGAGAATAGCAGTACATGGAAGGTTTTCCAAGGAATGGGAGAGTCTTCTAGAAAACACTCAATCCATACATTTTTCCTTTATCACTTACAGATCATCAGGCCTACAAAACATGCCATTAAAGCTATGGAATTTTGAAGAGGCATTATTTTAAAGGGCAATATGTGGTCTCACTCACACAGCTAGCATTTTGTGAATCTGTATAATTTGTACAATGGTACATAGTAACAAATCCTTGAGCAATAAAATTCATTTAGTAGGCTGATATTTAGTCTGAGCAGAAAGTTTCTATACTTTAAAGGCTGAACTTCAAACAAGAGCAGCAGAGATTAAGAATACCTCGTAAGTATATACATGTTTACCTATCTGAAAAGAAACAGTGTCCAGTAGTATAAAAGGTAAACCTTCATAGATATTAGTCAAGAAAGACTAGATTGTGTTTCAGTAATCATCTCTCCACTCTTAATGGCTTAAAGAGAATCATTCTTATTCACACTACACACTCATCATGGATCTGCAAGGAGACTCAACACCAAGGGAAACAGTCTGATGAAGAAATCACCATATTGAGTGTTGCCAATCCAACAGCCACCCCAAAGAGAAAAGGACACTTTGCAGAACTGCCCACAGGTAATTAGAAACTCCTCTTGGAAGTGGCACATGTCCCTTCTACTTAAAACGCCTTCAAAAGAATTGGCAATATCATCCCTATCAGAGTTATTACATACCTAGCAGCCACAAAGAAGCCAAACAGTATAATTCTATCATGTGTCTGGAAGATAGCTGGATATATTCGGTGACAAACACTGATGACTACCACAAATCAGTTTGCAATGGAATAAAAGCAACGAAAACCAGGACTAAAATAGTGATTCTATCATAGTTTGCATAAAAACAGAAGATCACTTGAATCTGGTAAGAAGGAATTGGAAATGAATAGTGGACCATGCAATTGCACACTATAAAGTATTTATTACCTGCTTAACATGCACTGTTCAGTTCATTCTGTGGGTTCTACTCCTTCCACGTTATTTTGCTCTCGTTACAAAATCTTGAGCAAAGAAAAACTTGGGAGGGGAGATAATATTAAGGAAATGCATCTGAATTCCTGAACTAGCTAATATCCTTTTGCACAAGGAGATTAGAGAAGGTTAATAACATCTCATACCCAGTGATATTGAATAACACATATTCTTATGTAAATGGGCACCCCTTACCCAGGTGCATGTGAAGCATATTATTGCTTCCTTTCTTGCTGTACAAATTATGAAATTTAAGTTAGTTAATTTAGTCAGTGTTAATAATGTTTAAAGCATTGTAGGAATGTATTTTAAGAACTTCTTGGATTGACATCTCAGACCCTACCCCTGACTTTAAAGATTTCACTGTGAAGCTGATCCAGCTTGCTGCCTCCTCAGACCCATAGACCCGCAATCTCTGGACTGATGGTGGATGTGGCATTCTCACAGTTCATGGGTAGAAATGGTTTTGATCAGTATATGCTTCTTATGTAGCTCTAAAACCTTGCCACATTTACACCATTTGGGGAATATAGGAAAACTTCTCTATTAGCCACTCCCTCTTCTTACAGATACTTTCACCATATCATTATCTAGCCCTTGATGTGATTATTTGATGGTGCTAATTTTAGGACTGCAGAGAAAATGTTTTGGTCCATGGAGTAAGGTTGCTCTTATGTGACCAACTTTATAGAAACTATTACTAAAAATGGTTTTAAAAAATAATTATATATCCCAGTAAAATTTATAAAGAGAGATAAACAATAAATATAAAATGATGTAATGGTCCTCTTTGCTTCCTGGCTCCCTACTTGAGTTGGAATATCTCATCTCATCTTCTCTGGACTTCAGAATAGGATTTAAACAACTGGCTCCAAATCTGCTTCTCAGGCCTTCAGACTTGGACTAAATTATAACCACTGGCTTTCTGGGGTCTCCAGCTTGCAGGTAGAAGACCATGGGACTTCTTAATCTCCATAATCTCCTTCCTCTATGATTGAAGGTCATTTTTGTATATTCCCTGTCCACCATGCCCTTCTTATCTGATGGCTTCTTGTGAAATTTAAAGTGGTTAATTACTTTAAAGTGCTTCAAATAGAGTCTAGCAGGGACAAAGATGGAGACATTGGAGGCTCCTGAAGTTCCCTCCTCCTATGGATGCACCAAATTTACAGCTACACATGAAGCAATTCCCTCTGGCAGAAATCCAGAAACTAGTTGTGTGACTTCTACCCATTGGACAACTGGGACAATATCAAAACTGGCAGAATGTGCTGAGTATGAGCACAGTGCCATACAATCAGGAGGGAACTCCCAACTCCCAGCTTCCCCCTGAGGAGTGAAGGGTTTGGACCACATACCTAGCAACTCAACTTTTAAAGCTGCCACCCAAGGGACCTAGTTCTGAAAGCCAATGGGTTTACATTCAAGAGTCACAAATGACTATAGCAAACAAAGAAGCAGTTGTTAACAGGTGCATGAACACTTGCACAACTACTCCCCAGGGCTCAGTGCAGAGGGACCAAGCAAAAATGTCTATCTCCCAGTCTTTCCCTGGAAGAGGTTTGATTGCATCCTCTAGAAGCTGCTGCTTGAGGGTCCAGCTTCACTAGCGAACATTTACATGCTGACATAAATACTTGCCAGAGGCTGTTTGTTTCTTGTTGTTGCATCTTAGGAATTTTCTATATATTCCAGATGTAAACCCCTTATCACATACATTACCTTTTTATTCTGGTAACATTATTTTTGATGCACAAAGGTTTTTAATTTTCATGAAATCCAAGGTGTCTATTTTTTTATTGTCTGTGCCTTTGGTGTCATATCCAAGAAAACACTGCCAAATCCAATGTTGTGAAGCTTTTGTCTTATGTTTTCTTCCAAGCATTTTATAATTTTAACTTTTATGTTTAGGTCTTTCATTCATTTTGAGTTAATTTTTGTACATGGTATTAGGTAAGGGTCCACCGTCTTTTACATGTGGATATCCAGTTTTCCTAAAACCACTTGGTGAAGAGACTGCCTTCTCCCCCCACTGAATCATCTTGGCACCCTTGTCAAAAAATCACTTGACCATTTACGTGAGAATTTATTTCTGGGCTCTCCACTCTGTTCCACTGGCCTACATATCTGTCTTTACGCCAGTACCTCCTTTTTTTTTTATTACTATAAATTTGTAGTAAGTTTTGAAATCAGGAAATATAAGCCCTCCAACTTTGTTTTTCTTTTTCAGGATTGTTTTAGCTATCCAGGGTCTCTGGAGATTCCATATAAGTTTTAGGACCTTTTTTTTCTATTTCTGCAAAAATATTGAGATTTTGGTAAAGATTATATGGATTTTGTAGCTCTCTGACATCTTAATAAGATTAAGTCTTCCAATCCATGAATATATGATGTCTTCATTTACTTATGCCTTTAATTTCTTTCAGCGATGTGTTATAGTTTTCACTGTATAAGTCTTTTGCCTCCTTTATTATTCCTGATGCTATTTTAAGTGGAATCATTTCTTTAATTTCCTTTTCAGATTGTTCATTGTTGGCTTATAGAAATGCAATTGGTTTTTTTGAGTTGGTTTTATATCCTGCTACTTTGTTAAATTCATTTATTATTTCTAACAGGGTTTTTTTGTGCAGTCATTAGGGTTTTCTACATATAATACTGTATCATTTGCAAACAGAGATAATTTTACTTTGGCCTTTCCAGTTTGGATGCCTTTCATTTCTTTTTCTTGCCTAATTGCTCTGCTTAGAACTTCTACTACTATGTTGAATACAAGTGGCAAAAGTGGGCATCCTTGTTTTGTTCCTGATTTTGGAAGAAAATCTCTTAGTGTTTCTCCATTGACTATGATTTTTTCCATGGGTTTTTCATATATGGTTTTATTATGTTGAGTTAGTTTCCTTCTATTCCTAGTTTATTAAGTGTTATTATCATGAAGGTCTACTGAATTTTGTCAAATGCTTTTTATGCATCAATTGAGATGATCATATTGCTTTAAACTTCATTCTATTCATGTAGTATATTATACTCATTGATTTTCATATTTGAACCATACTTGCATTCCAAGAATAAATCTAATTGGTCATGGTGTGTAATACTTTTAATATACTGAATTTGGTTTGCTAGCATTTTGAAGATTTTTATATTAATGTTCATAAGGGAAACTGCCCTATAGTTTTCTTACAGTGTTTTTGTCTGGCTTTGGATCAAGGCAATGCTGGCCTCATAGAATGAGTTAGGGAACATTCTCTACTCTCTACTCTTTTGGAAAAATTTGAGAAAGATTGGTATTAGTTGTTGTTGTTTGAATGTTTGGTAGAATTAACCAGTGAAGTCATCAGGCCCAGAGATTTTCTTTATTGGGTGATTTTTTATTACTGGTTTAATCTCATTACTAGTTACAGGTCTCTATTCATATTTTCTATTTATTTGTGATTCAGTCTTAGCAGGTTTTGTGTTTCTAGGAATTTGCCCATTTTATCTTATCAATTTTTTTGGTATACAATTGTTTACAGCACTCTCTCATAATCCTTTCTATTTCTAAAGCATCAGTAATAATGTCATTTCTTTTTTTTCTCCCTCAGTATAAACTTATTTTTGTGCTAATTTTACACAAAGAATCTGAAATAGGTGAGGCACACTGTAAGATGATACTGTGTAACCATTTAAGGCTTTGTTTCTTTAAATATAGATGCTGACAGAAAAGATGAACTAAATGCAATCTACTTTTTCCTTAGTTGACTGATTTTTTTTGAGAATTGTAAACTATAAAACTAAACCAAGTAAATGTTGAAAGTTTATTATAAGCAACATCATAACTTATAGTTACACCAGCACATCTAACAGCCCCCAAAGAAGTTTGGAAAATATTTCTGAATTCCTGAAATCACTTTTTGGAAAGCTATGGTTAGATATGCTCCTCTTTTCATATATTCTACAGCTTGGTAGCTTGGTAGGAAGCACATCAATGTATCACTATCCCCAGTGGAGCTGAGGTTGTCCCTGTAGCATCATCAGCACGGGTCGCAGCTCCAGATACTTGACAAATCTCCTTTCAACCATGTGTTTTGAATTTTATACTATTTGTAGATATAACAGTAGCAGTAAATCCTATCTTATGGATTTTCCAAATTCATCAGGACTTCCCTCAAAGCCTACAGTGCCATCACAGTGCTCTGTCCCACACATACCAAAGCCACTCTCAGCCGCATCCAGAATAAAACCTTCAGATGTTTATGTTCTCCACACTGCTTCAGTTACATTCTTAAAACACCAAGTCTTAAGGACAAAAGAAGGCTTGAGCTGTGCACCAAGGCCAGGCTGAGTAGGAGGAGCATGATAAGCAGAGGCAGACTCAACTTCTGTACCATGGCTACATGCCAGATGGTCAAGCTTGAGAAAAGTCACAGGCCCATGCAACTGGCACAGACCTAACTGTTGGTCCCTACTTTGGGTTCTGATTTTAGCAATTGAAGCTTCTTTTTTTTCTTAGTCCATTTGGCTAAATTTCAATTTTCTTGATCTTTTTGAAGAACCAGTTTTTGGTTTTATTGGTTTTTCTCTATGGTTTTTCAAATCTATATTTCATTTATCTGTCCTAATCTTTATTATTTCCTTCTTTCTGCTAGCTTTAGGTTTAGTTTGCTCTTTTCCTAGTTCCCTAAGTTGTAAAGTTACATTGTTGGTTTAAAATCTTTCTTCTTTTTTTAAGATAAGGATTTTAGTTATAAATTTCCCCCATAGCGCTGCTTTCACTGTGTCCCATAAGTTTTTGGTATGTTATGTTTTTGCTGTCATTTCTCTCAAAATATTTCCTAATTTCTCTTGTGATTTTTTTGATTCATTGGCAATTTAAGAGAATGTTGCCTAATTTCCACAAAACTGTGCATTTTCCAGTTTTCCTTTTGTTATTGATTTCCAACTTTATCCCATTGTGGTCAGAAAAGGTGGTTTTATATCGATCTTTTAAAATCCATTGAGACTTAATCTGTGGCCTAATATATCGTCTATCCTGGAGAATGTCCCATGTGTACTTGAGAAGAATGTGTATTTTGTTGCAGTTGGGTTGGGTAGTATGTTCCATAAAAGTTAGATCTAACTGGCTTATATGTTGTTCAAGTTCTCTATTTCCTTACTTATCTTTCACCTGGCTTTTCTATCCTTATTGAGAATCGGATACTGAAAATTTCAACTCTTATTATACAACTGTCTATTTTTCCCTTTAATTCTGTCAATTTTTGCTTTATATTTTTTGATGGTCTGTATATTATGTACATAAATGTTTGTAATTGTTCTATCTTCTTACTGTATGCAGCTTTCATTAATATACAATGTCCTTCTTTGTCCCTTGTAATCTTTTGATTTAAATAGGCTTTTGCTTTAAAGTCTATTTTGTCTGATATTAGTATAGCCATCCCTGTTCTCTTTTGGTTACTATTTGCATGAAATCCGTTTTTCCATCCTCTCACTTTCAACCTATTTGTGTGAGACCCTTAACAAACAGATGGAAAACATAAAAAAGAACCAATCAGAGATGAAGAACACAATAAATGAAATTAAAAACCACTTGATAGAATAAATAGCAAGCTAGAGGAATCAGAGGAATGAATTAGTGACCAGGAAGACAGAATAATGGAAGTTAATCAAGCTGAGCAAATGAGAGAAAAAAGAATCATGCAAAATGAGAAAAGAAGAGGGGACTCAGTGACTTCATCAAATGTAATGACATTAGAATTAAAAGGATCCCAGAAGAAAAAGAGAGAGAAAGGAGGGCAGAAGGTTTATTTGAAGAAATAATAGGTGGAAGCTTCCCTAATCTGGGCAAGAAAACAGATATCCAGGCACAGAGATCCCTTAACAAAATCAACCTAAGGAGGTTCATACCAAGACATAAAATGGCAAAAAGTAGAGAAAAAGAAAAAATTTTTAAAGCAGCAAGAGAAAAGAAGACCATTATATACAAGGGAATCCCCAGAAGGCTATCAGTGGATTTTTCAGCAGACACTTTGCAGGCCAGAAAGGAGTGGCATTACATATTCAAAGCACTGAAAGGGAAAATCTGCAGCCAAGAATACTCTATCCAGCAAGGCTATCGTTCAATAGAATGAGAGATAAAGAGTTTCTCAGATTAACAGAAACTAAAGGAGTTCATGACCACTAAACTCTCCCTACAAAAAAATATTAAAGGAGACCCTTTGGATGAAAAGTAAAGACCATAAATGAGAGTATGAAAAATAAGTATATCTGTAAAAATCAGTTAAGAGATTCACAAAATAAAAGAATGTAAAATAGTCCACCATATATCTAAAACATGAGGAAAGGAGTAAAGAATGGGTTAAAAATTAAGTGACCACGAACTTAATATAGATTGCTGTATACAGGAGAGGTTATATGCAAACCTCATGATAACCATAAATCAAAAATCAAGTAACAGTATGCAAATAATAAAGAGAAACGAATCTAAGTTCATCACTAAAGAAAACCAGCAATCCATGTAAGAGATCAAGGGAAGAAAGCATCAAAGAAAAATTATAGAAACAACCACAAAACAAGTTACAAAATGGCAATAAATACATATCTATCAATTACTTTGAATGTAAATGGACTAAACACTCCAATCAAAGGACCTAGAGTGACAGAGTGGATTAAAAAAACAAGATCCAACTATATGCAGCCCACAAGGGACAAGTTTCAGACCTAAAGACACCTACAGATTGAAAGTGAGGGGATGGAGAAACATTTATCATGCAAATGGATGTCAAAAGAACACCAGGGTAACAATACTTATATTGGAAAAAACAGACTTTAAAACAAACTCTGTAACAAGAGACAAAGAAGGACACTATCCAATAATAAAAGGGACACTCCAGCAAGAAGATATAACAATTATAAGTATTTATGCACCCAACATGAGAGCACCCAAATACATAAAACAGTTAATAACAAACATAAAGGAACTAATCAATAATAATACAACAACAGTAGGAAGCTTTAGTACCACATTTACATCAATGGACAGATCATCCAAACAGGAAATCAAAAAGCAAATAGCGGCTTTGATGACACAATGGACCAGATGGACTTAAAATATATATTCAAAAGATTCTATCCTAAAACAGCAGAATGCACGTTCTTTTCAAGTGCACATGTAACACTCTTCAGAACAGATCAGATATTAGGCCACAAAACAAGTCTCAACAAATTTAAAAAGATCAAAGTCATACCATGCATCTTTTTTGAGGACCACATCATGAAAATAGAAATCATCCATAAGAAAAATTCTGGAAAGACCATAAATACACGGAGGTTAAATAACATGCTACTAAACAATGAATGGGTCAACCCAGAAATCAAAGAAGAAATCAAAAATTACATGGAAACAAATGAAAATGAAAATAGAACAGTTCAAAATCTTCTGAATGCAGCAAAAGTGGTTCTAACTTGGAAGTTTGGAGCAATACAGGTCTACCTCAAGAAGAAAAATCTCAAATAAACAACATAACCTTATACCTAAAGGAGCTAGAAAAAGAACAACAAACAAGAACCAAACCCAGCAGAAGGAAGGAAATAATAAAGTTTAGAGCAGAAATAAATGACATAGAAACTAAGATACCTAACTAACTAAAGAGATCAGTGAAGCCAGGAACTGATTCTTTGAAAAAATTAATAAAATTGATAAACCTCTACACAGATTTATCAAGAAAAAAAGAGAAAGGACTCAAAATTACAAATAAGAAAGGAGAAATAACAACCAATGCCATAGAAATACAAATAATAAGAGAATGTTATTAAAAACTATATGCCAACAAATTGGACAACCTGGAAGAAACAGATAAATTCCTAGAAACATATAACCTACAAAACAAACAGAAAGAAATAGCAAACTTGAACAAAGCAATAACTAGCAAAAAATCAGTAATCAAAAATCTCCCAACAAACAAAAGTCCAGGACCACATGGCTTCACAGGAAATTCTACCAAACATTTAAAGAAGAGTTAATACCTGTTCTTCTCAAAGTATTCCAAAAAAGAGAAAAGGAAGGAAAACCTCCAAATTCATATGATAAATGAATTCAGTAAGGTGTCAGGATACAAAATCAAATTCCAGATAAATATACCACTAAAAAAAGAACTATAGGCTAATATCTCTGATGAACATAGATGTGAAAATCCTCAACGAACTACTAGCAAACCAAATCCAACAATACATTTAAAAAATCATTTACTACAATTAAGTGGGATTTATTCCTAGGAAGCAAGGATGGTTCAATACTCATAAATCAATCAATATGATACATCTCATCAATAAGAGAAAGGATAAAAACTACATGATCATTTCAATAGATGCAGAAAAAACACTGGACAAAGTACAACATCCATTCATGATAAAAACCCTCAACAAGTAGGTTTAGAGGGAGCAGACTTCAACATAATAAAGGCCATATATGAAAAACCCACAATGAATATCACTCTCAATGGGGAAAAAATTGAGAGCTTTCCCTCTAAGGTCAGGAACAAAACAAGTCCACTCTCACCACCTTTATTCAACCTAACACTGGAAGTCCTAGCCACAGCAATTAGACAACAAAGAGAAATAAAAGGCATCCAAACTGGTAGGGAAGAAGTAAAACTCACTATTTGCAGATGACATGACACTATATACAGAAAACCCTAGAGACTCTCCCAAAAATCTATGACAACTGATAAATGAATTCAGTAAGGTGGCAGAATACAAAATCAATGTACAGAAATCTGTTGCATTTCTATACAGTAATAATGAAGCATCAGAAAGAGAATTTAAGAAAATAACCCAATTTACAATTGCACCAAGAATAATAAAGTACCTAGGAACTTAGCCAAAGAAGTAAAAGACCTGTACTATAAAACACTGATTAAAGAAATTGAAGAGGACACAAAGAAATGGAAAGACATCTCATGTTCATGGATTGGGAGAACAAATATTGTTTAAATGTCTATACTACCCAAAGCAATCTACACAATTAATAAATCCCTATCAAAATACCAACAGTATTTTTCATAAAACTGGAACAAACAATCCTAAAATTTGTATGGAACTACAAAGGACCCCTAATAGCCAAAGCAATGTTGGAGAAAAGCAAAGCTGAAGATACCACAATTCTAGATTTCAAGTTATACTACAAAACTGGAGTAATCAAAACAGTATGGTGCTGTCACAAAAATAGACACATAGATCAATGGGACAGAATAGTAAACCCAGAAACAAACCTATAATTATCTGATAAATTCATCTTCAACAAAGGAAAAAAGAATATGCAATGGGAAAAAGTCTAACAAATAGTGTTAGGAAAACTGGACAGCTACATACACAAGAATAAAACTGGACCACTTCCTTACACCATACACAAAAATAAATTCAAAATGGATTAAAGACCTAAATGTGAGACCTGAAACCATAAAAGTCCTAAAAGAGAGCACAGGCAGTAATTTCTTTGACATTGGCCATAGCAACATTTTTCTAGATATGTCTCCTGAAGCAAGGAAATAAAAACAAAAATGAATTTTTGGGGCTACCTCAAAAAGCTTCTGGGGTACCTGGGTAGCTCAGTCAGTTAAGCATCTGCCTTCAGCTCAGGTCATGATCTTTGAGTCCTGCCTGGGATCGAGCCCCATGTCAGGCTCCCTGTTCAGCAGAAAGTCTGTTTTTCCCTCTGCCACTGCCCCTTTTCCTACTTGTGCTCAGCCTCTCTCACTTTCACTCTCAAATAAATAAAACTGTAAAAAAAATTAAATTAAAAAGCTTCTGCATAGTGAAGGAAACAATGAACTAAAAGACAACCTACTGAATGAGAGAAGATATTTGCAAATGACATATCTGATAAAGGGTTAGTATCCAAAATACATAAAGTATACAATCAACACCCAAAAAACAAATAATCCAATTAAAAAATGGGCAGAAGACATGAACAGACATTTCTCCAAAGAAGACATCCAGATGGTCAACAGACACATGGAAAAGATGCTCAACATCACTCATCTTCAGGGAAATACAAATCAAAATGACAAGGAGATACCACCTCACACCTGTCAGAATGGCTAACATCAAAAACACAAAGAACACCAGGTGTTGATGAGGATGCAGAGAAAGGGGAACCCTCTTACACTGTTGGTGGGAATGCAAACTGTGCAGCCACTCTGGAAAACAGTATGGAGGTTCCTCAAAAAGTTGAAAATAGAACTACCCTATGACCCAGCAATTGCACTACTGAGTATTATATACATATATATATATATATATATATGTATGTATGTATATACACACATAGGAATATTATTCAGCCATAAAAAGAATGAAATCTTGACATCTGCAATGACATGGATGGAGCTACAGAGCTACAGAGTATAATGGTAAGTGAAATAAGTCAATCAGAGAAAGACAAGTACCATATAATTTCTTTCATATGTGAAATTTAGGAAACAAAATAACTGAGGAAAGGAAAAAAAAAAAGAGAGAGAGAAACAAACCAAGAAACAGACTCATAACTATAGAGAACAAACTGATGGTTACCAGACGGGAGACAGGTGAAGGGATGGGTGAAATAGAAAATGGGGATTAAAGAGTGTACTTGTCATGAGGAGCACTAGGTGATGTATGGAACTATTGAATCATTATATTGTACACCTGAAACTAATATAACACTGTATGTTAACTACACTGGAATTAAAATAAAAACTTAATTAAAAAAATATCATACATAGCATGCTTTTCTTTAACTGACTACTTTTTACCCTATTATTTTTTCTGAAATCTATCTGCACTGATGACTTTCTCTCCTTATAATTCCTGTATACTACTCCACCATGTGAATTTATCACCCATCATTTTTCATTCCATTTTGACATTTAGGTTGCTGTTATTTTCCTTTCAGAAATATTGCTTTATTTAAAACAATGAGTCCAGAGGGTGCCTGGGTAGCTCAGACCGGCTCCCCATGGGAAGTGGGTTTCTCCCTCTCCTTCTGCCACTTCCCCCACTCATGCTTTCTCTCTCAAATAAATAAAATAAACAAGTAAAATAAAATAAAAACAATGAGTCCATGATTTCTTGTGTACAAGTAGAAGGGTGTCATTAGAGACTACTCTTATAAGTAGCGTTGCCCTGTCATAATATATGAACATTTTCAAGTTTCCAATATATCCAATCTTGAACCATAGAAAAAAATAAAGACATACTAAAAAGAACAAAATTTTAAAGTTAGAAGAAAATTTTGGAGACTATCTTTCACAGAGTTTAAACAATAGATAAAATTTTGTTTATCACCTCTTTATTAAAGAGCTAAATGTTTTAAAAAATTAACAAGACATAGAAAGCAAAGGAGGAAAAGGAAAATGAAAGGGAAAAAGGACTCCTGAATTTGATCATATTAAAACTAAAAACTTCTGTCCTACAAAGAGGACCATAATCAAAATTAAAAAGCAAACAATAGACTGAGAAATGATATTTGTAATATATTTAAAAGATAAAGGATTGTAATCAAAATATAAAGGAATTCTTTAAAGCAAGTAAGATAATTTTTTAAAGGCCAGAATATGAAAGACAAATCAATTACCGAAGATGAAATCTGAATTAAAAATCAATAGATAAAAAGATCTTTAGCCTCACTAGTAATAAAGGACATTCAAATTAAAAAAATGAATGCTATCAGGCCTCACCCATCAGGTTGACAATAACCAAAAAAACTCTGTTAATTTCAACTGCTTGAGAAAATATAGAGAAACAATTTTCACACCCACTGTAGAGGTATAAATTGATATGTCCTCTTTTTCAAAAGAGTTTGGATGTAAATTTGAAAATGTGCATATTTTAAAAACACAGTATTTTTTAAAATGTGTTATTAGTTTAATAGATATATCTATGAAAATTGAAGGGCCAGATATATATATATGTCTATACATTGGAAAAATGTACATTAATATAAAAGTGGTCTTCTGAATAAGCGAGGAAAAGAGTAAATTTACCCTGGGCACCATGATTTCTTTTTAACAGACATCTTCTTGCTGTACTCCCATAGTAGTTCTGGGCAAGAGAAGTCACTAGCAAAAATTTTTCATTGCAGGGTAAACAACTTGAGGGCTGACCTTGCCCAAAGAGCATAGCATAATATTACAGTAGTTTCTTAGCAAGGAAAGGTACAATCTGGGTGCATACATGACAAAGACTATGATTGAAGAGAGGCAAACCCAGGGTTGACAATCCCAGAGGAAAGATACTTCCAGCAAAAAGGGGAATACAGGTTATATTGGCATACCCTGTGGATGAAAAGTGTGCTTTGAAAACAATCTTCTATTCAGAAATGCAAGTCATTTTAGGCTTTAATCCATTTATGAGCAAGACACACTCTAGGACTTTGGGTTTCTGAGGGCCAATAATCCTTCCTACATTTACAGATTTTTTCTTACACTTAAATAGATGAACTGTCTCACACTTTAGGTCCTGTGTACTTTTGAGGCACGGAGTTAGTGTTGGTTTATTATACTCTGTGTTGAGAGATTTTTCTCAAGTGGAAATTTGAGCCAAGACATGTATGACAACTCCACGAGAAGATCGTAGCGATTCAGAAGACTGGGTTTCCCATACACAGGTCATACCTCAACTTGGCTGCTAAGGCAAATGTACTGAAAAGGCCAAGTTGCAGTTCCCTTAAGAACATGTCCAACTTATAAACAAATTAAGATCTAATATTTCTTCTCAGTAACAGCTTAAAGCTGAATGTTCCTTTCCTCCTATACTATAATGAAGAAGATAATACAGTTTGCTAGGCTAACATCTTCAACAAACTGTGCAAGTGAAAATCTTCTGGAAGACACCTTTCTTACCCATCATTACAGCCATCTCCCAGTCTAGGTCAAGTACTTCTCTACTCCACAGCACCCGGGACATCGCCGGTTGTTGCAATTTTAACACCCTATCATAATTGTCTGTTCAGCGTACCCTACCCTAGTATACTCTTGTGTTCTAGTCACTAGACCACAAATCCCTTGAAGAGTATTTGTCCAGTTTCTGGCTCTACTCTCTGGACTTAGGATAGTGCCTGGCATAGTTTTTACCCATTAAATATTTACTGAACGCCAACCAGTTAATATAGTAGGCACCTATTCACACTGTGTAGTCTTGCATATGGTTATGTGTGCTATTATCCACTTAAAAAATACAGGGTGCCTGGGTGGCTCGGTTGGTTGAGCGTCTGCCTTCTGCTCAGGTCACGGTCCCGGGGTCCTGGGATCGAGTCCCGCATCGGGCTCCCTGCTCTGTGGGAGGTCTGCTCTCCCTCTGCCCCTCCTCCCACTCATTCTCTCAATCTCTCTCTCTCCCAAATAAATATCTTTTACAAAATGAAAAAATACAGACCATGCTGATAAAGTGATGTGGTCCAGGGACTAGGTGATGAACTGTGCTCAATTTCTCTTGGTTTCTATGTTTGGTGCCTAGAGAGGGGATGGAAGGGGAGTTGCATGAGGATCAGTGGAAGGGAGAAGGAGAGAGGGGGAAGAAATAGGAGGGATTTGAAAGTAACTTCTGTACTGATTCTGCCAGATACTGAACTGATTACACATATTTGAGGTCAAGTAGTTGAATATGTGCTAATGACCCCTTGCATGAATCTCTCTCTCCTGGGAAGCTATTTGTTTCTCCCTAGCAGTGGCTGTTTCTCCTAAGTCATTCTTCAATGTCTGCAGTGGTCATAATAGCAATCTGTCAGCCCACAAAACCTTTACCAAGCATGCAGAATAAAAGGCTGAGGAAATTCATTTGGCCAAAATAGAAGTTTAACTCATAGCAGTAGGAACCCAGTTTGACCCTGCACATTCTTATACCAATACTGTTTTGACAGAGGAAATATATATATAAAATTTAATGTAGTGTATTACCTCCCACAGTGAGTATTTAATATATTATTGTTCTTCCAAAGAACTGCAAGTATTTCTCAAGTTGTTTTGGCTCTCAGTATTCTTTATGTTAATAAATAAAATCATTCCATATATGAAACTGTGAAACGTGTAATGTATTTTAAATTACATTTATGATAACCAGTTATCAAACCATGTTAATGCTTATAATGAAATTCATTGCTAATTCAAGAGCTAATTATGTAGATAATGGTCCCTACTTCTACTTGTTTTTTAACTACCTTCTAACTTCCAACTTTCTCTACTTAGTGCTTGGAATAATGTAGGAATGACAGAACACAAAACAAATGCATTAACAAAAGCTCTAATTTTATACAATATTTGTATAACAGTTTATAAATCACTAGTACCTATATATTCTCATCTATTATAATACCTTTAAGAAACCTGTGAAATATTACTGCCATTGTAGAGATAAGAAAACATTAAAACTCTTGAAGAATTTACTGAGGTATTACAGCTAGCAAGTGACAAATGTAGAGCTTAAACAAAAGCTAATTCCTAATCAGTATTTTCCACTGTCTAGAAAAACCTCTGTGTGTTTTTATGGCTGTATGATTTGCCTGTCTCTGAAAAATTTACCAGTGTCATGGGTTGAATTGTATTCTCCAAAAAGGTGATGGAGTCCCATCTCCCAGGACCTGTGAATATGACCTTACTTGGAAATAGGGTCTTTATAGAGAAAATAATCAAGGTAAGATGAGGTCATTAGGGTGCACCCTATCCAATGCAATTGGCATCCTAATAGAAAGAACTTTGGACAGAGAAAGAGAGAGATTGAAGACGATGTGACAACACAGACGGAATGTTGTCTACAAGTTGAAGGACACCTGAGGCTATCAGATGCTAGGAAATAGTCATGGAACAGATTTTCACTCACACCCTTCAGAAGGAAGGAACCCCGCTAACGCCTTGACTCTAGAGTACTAGCCTCCAGATACATGGGCAAACAATTTTCTGTTTTTTAGGCCACCCACCTTTTGGTACTTCATTAAGGCAACCCTAGAAATCTAATATAATCAGTGAAAACCATTGATCAGTTTGTGCTCTATGTGCAAACTTGGAGTGAGAACTACTAGGGATTAAAAAAAAAAATGTATACAACACTACACTGCTTCCCACTTAAGGCACTCAGAAGTTAATTAAAGAAGCTCTTTTATTTTCATTGAGCCTCATCATATACAGTTATTGAAGCCAGTTCTAAGCAAAACAAAAAGTTCATCAGGAAGCTGATCACCATCAGCAAAATTAGTTTTATTGCTATAGGCCTGGCATGACAAAGAAGTTGGAATGCTAACTTATCCCATCCACCAGGATGTTTATCTTTAATAAACCCTCATCTGGCCTCAAAACTCTTCTCATCATTCCAGATATCCCCTACCAACGTATAGGGAATGGAACCAAAGATGACACTCACCTGCCATCCCTTTCCTAGGCTCTGTATCGCATGCATGCATGTTTGTAGGGAGAGGATGAAACCTGGCTTTGCACACCTATGCATAGCCATCTCTCAAACCTCCACACTTTGCTATGTTGGTCTCACCTCTAAATTTGAGTTTCTGGCCCCGTTTTCTCCCCTGTACTCCATCCCTGCTGGAAATTAGAGTTTTCTCTTAGCCTAAGCCCACATTCCTAGACTCCTGATTCCCAACCTGCTTTTGCCAATCTCCTCCCCAAAGAGATTGGATGCTACTACTAGATGAAATTCTATTCCAACTGTGATATACACCAAAGATCTTGATGGTATTGTTTTCCGTATAGTTGCTGTTCTTGAAAATCTCAGTGCTGTGCTGCACTCACCCTTAGGTAAGACTGCCCACATACATTAAGTACAAGTTCATCATGTAACGGTTACCACTTACTGAAAGGTTCTTACCATTACTATGATCGATGCATTTCTCCTGTATATTTCACAATAATCCTAAGAGATAGGCACTCTATTATCCAATTTTTACAGAGAAAGAAACCGAAGCTCAACAAAGTGAGTAAAATCTTGTCACTCATCCATCTCTAATTTTACTATGTTTCATTGCCCCAATTCTAGCAGTTTCCAGGATGTCAAACAAATGGATGATTTAAATATTGGTATTAGTATTGAGAAAATGAATGACTCCAATGACTGGATTTTTTAAAATTCTTTTGTAAGTCAAAGAGTTTCCAATTCTTTGCATGCAAGATTGATTGAAGAACTTATCAGTTGACAGCTATTCATAAAAAGTATTTTTGATGATTTTCATGTAATTTTTTTTGTCGTATATCTCGAAAGGATTTTAAACTGAGTGACACTGTTAAAACAAAACTTCCATTCCCATCTCCTTTTCAATAAATAATATTTCTTAGACATGAAATAGGAATAGAATTGATGTTGATCCTTATCTCATTCAGTAATAACATGAATACATGAACTAATTGGAAACAAAAGAGGTTCCAATCCATCCCACTGAAAGATGCATATCCAAAAAAAATAATAACCGTGGTAGAGATGCTGATCAAGAGATCAAAGAGCTAGACTAGCTCTCATTTACTGACAAGATCATTTTGGATGACTCAAATACCAAACTTGGAAATCAACATGCAAGTTCTGAACTTGAGAATTTTATATCTTTTAACTAACTTCACAGAGAACAGCCATCCTAATCAATGAGAAAAGCATCTGATCAAATTTGAATAACTGACAGCCTATGAGATCAATCTGATGATTTCCAACTACTTAAAGAAGGCCTAAAGAGGTTAACAATGACCATTATTTCTTTCCCACTAAAGTTCAATAGACATGGAGTGATAAAGAATTACTTGATGGCCCCATTGAAGAGCTTTCATAATCTGAGTTAAAACTGTCTACTCAGATATGCCAGTTCAGTGATGCACCATAGTTTTCCAAACTAGCAACCATATCAAGAATGGAAATTGGGACAAATAATTTAATTTTTGAGAATATAGTTCGATATCTGAATAATGGGCCAAATTACAGGCTGTTAGGAGAATTAAATTACTTCAGACATATAAAGTACCTACTATTTAAACACTGAATACTAAAATTCAGTCTCAAGGTACTCAATGCTTAACCTCAGCACTAATTTTTTTTTTTCACTTTGACAGTCAAATTGATAGAGAATGCTGAACCATTTGAAATTAATTAGGAGCAGCCGCTCAAAAAATATATGAGTATCAAGAGATGTTGTTCCCTCAAAGGACCAGCGAAGACCAGTTTGAAATACTTCATCATAAAGAAGATGGAGAAGGGCTCTCTTTTTTTCCCCATGGTAACAACATTCATATTTGAACAACACTGGCCTCAAAAAAAGATATCTTACTGTTAGCCGATACATAGCAGAGTGCTGCAGATAGGATGCATTTTCCACATATCTGAGACTTTTTTGAATGTAAATACAGTACTTCCAAGGCTGAGATAAACCAACAATTTTAGTTGGCATGTTATTCTTTTTAATAAAAATGCACTTTGATATTGAAGGACACATCAATTATTTTTTTTAATAATTTTAGCACTATATTAAAATGCTAAAATATTTAAGATAGCTAGCTCAGAGGTAATTGCCAAATATTTCTCAGCAAAAAATGAAAAATGGGAGATAAGAGGAAGACAAAAGATGGACCAAGGAGAACACTGTGTGACACACGTTTAAATAAAGGACACTTTCAAGCATGTTTCTTTTGTTGGAGCAGCCAGGTTGGCAGACTGCTGGAAGACAAACAGGAGACTCAGGTACGGAGATTCACGTGGCTATACTATGAAGTGGCACCCGCAGTCTCAATGACGCAGTCAAGCTTTAAATGCTTGTTAGCAAAGAAGGAAAGTAAAAACTGAGGCTAAGCACAGAAACTAATGAAAGGCCAAAAAAAAAAAAGAATTAAGATAATCAACAAAACTAACAGTTGATTATCTGAGAAAAAAACTAGTAGAAATTTCTGAAGGATCTGAATATCAATTACCCACTAGTTAATCATTAAATTCAACTCAATTCCAATCAAAATCCTGACAAGGACCTCCGTGGAATTTGACAAGCCTACTATGAAGTTTATATGGAACCATGAAGGGCCAAGAATTGCCAACAGACTCAAAGAGGAGTGTGGTGCGAACTTGTCCTACTATAAAATGAGAACAGAAAAGGACAGGAGAAAAGAGCAGAGGGAAGAATAAATCACATATGAGTATGGGCACGTGGGTTCTATGCATTATGAAATGTATTTCACACTGATCTGTGATACAAAATAAAAATGAAAGAACTCCATAGGAGAAAATTTTATTTTTAAATTCTTTTTTTTTTTTTTTAGTAATCTCTATACCTAACATGGGGCTCAAACTCAAGACCCTGAGATAAAGAGTCTCATGCTCTTCAGACTGAGCCAGCCAGGTGCTCCTCCACAGGAGAAATTCTTGAACATGTGGACAGATATGTTCAAGAATGTCCAAAGCAGCACTACTGGAATAACAACAAAAAATGTCCACCAATAACAAAATGGATATAATGTATTTATAAAGTAGAATACTGTTCAACAGAACAAAAGAAGTTACAACTAATCACATGAATAAATCTCATAAACATGTTAAATGAACAAAAAAAAATCAAGCTGAATATGCACATTGCAACTGCATTCATATATAGATATGAAACCAGCAAAGGTAAATAATTTATCATTTATAGATGCAACTTAATAAATCTATGAAGAAAAAGTACTAACTCTATGTGAGGGGAAGAGGAAATAAAATGAAAATACTAATGAGAAAGTTACATAAAGGGCTTCAGTAATATTAGTCATCTTTTCTTAAACTAGGTAGTAAATATAATCAGGTTTGATCTTCAAAATATGCAATCATATGAATGGTCTGACTACTCAGCAAATCTCAAAGGACAACTGCTGTAGTAATTTATCAGAGTCCAAGACTTCCCAGGCATTCTGTCTTTAGGAAATGAATCTTGGAGAGTTTGAGGTCCAAACAGCTGGGGCAGTGGGGGAGGGAAGGGCGCTTGGAGGTTCAGATCAGTAGCTACCTACCAGCCAGTATGAACACATTTCAACAATCTATAAGTGCCATCACACTAGTGCCTTCCCCCGAATAATAAATAGCCCTAGATATATGAGTGACCTTTTATTCCTTATAACATAGAGTATATATTATTTTTTGTACACATATAACAGTACTTCCAAACAGTAATATAATGCAAGCCACAAATGTGAGTCTCTTATGTAATTTTGAATTTTCTGTTAGCCTCATTTAAAAAAATGAAATGAAACATTTTAATAACATTTTGTGTAACTCAATATATCCAAAATATCATTTCAATAGGTAATCAATATGTAAAAATTTCTAATAAAGTATTTATATATTTTCATACTAAAGCTTTCCAATCCAGCATGTATTTTATACATATAGCCCATCTCAAGCTGAATCTAGCCACATTTCAAGTACTCACGTAGCTAGTGGCTAAAGTACCAAACACCACAACTATAGAATATTTCATAAATTTAAACGATAGAATAAGAATTTTCATATGTATCAATATGGAAAGATATCGGACATATTATTTAATGTAAAAAAGGAAGATGTAAAAGAGTACATACAGATCACCTGATCCAATGTGTGTAAGGATATGGGAAGCACATATTTTTTGTTTCACAAAACTTTTAAAACTATAACAGCAGTGTTTCTTGAAAAGAACTGGAGATTGAGGACCCAGTAATATTTTTTCTGCAGTTTTACACTTTTGTGAACTAACTTTTTAAAGCATGTATATCTATTCATTTTGTTTTAGAGAATAGAAACAAATAGCTAATAAGTGAAGCATGTAACAGTTAAGAAAATATTATTAAATGGAACTAGTTAATCTAAAGGGAGCCTCACTCACATTTCCTACTAAAGATGCCAGAACTACTGATTTGATAATTATGTAATCATTTGTACTTTTCTGTCTGTTCTGGCAAACAGGCATATCAAATAGGCCACAATGATCACTTGCCCTGTGAACATTCTACTTTTCTCAACATTGCAACCCCTGATCTAACTGAAGATGGATGGAAGATTAGGGAACTGAAATAAACCAAGACAGAAAGATGTCTAAAACTCCTATGGACTATGACTTTTAAGACTTTAATTCAAAGGCATTGGCACATGAGATCTAGATCTACAGTCCCTCAGACACTAATTCAGTGCTCTTATAAAAGAAGAAAGTGAACTTATATCTGACCTAAATTGTTCCCAGCACACTCATGGTTTGTGATCATCACTTCCTTTTAAGTGGATCTCAAACAACTTTTAAGAATCTTATTGAAGCTTTTCCTAGGGGTCCATCAGCATTACTAGATCATATTCCAGAGTCTTCTATATTTATTTTTTGGCAAATCAGGAGTACATGGTCCCATCTTTACTCCTGACTCCTTTCTTGTTTCCATCTATCTTCAGGATCGACAGCACTGTTTGGGAATCTCTCTTCAAAGTTCCATCAATGTTCTTAGATTATTTAATACTGATCAGGAAAGTTGAACCCTTTTGGGGTGGTCCTGTTCTACTCCACTTTTTAAATACTGTTAGTTATGCAATCTCTTCTGTGATGCACTTTTTATGGAGGAAAAAAAAAAGATCTAGGATTACAGTGACAAGGCCTCCATCTCATCATAGGTTCTTACACCACCAGCCCCAAACAGTAAGCCTATTACTTACTCTTTCTTCTCTCTCCAAAACAAAATCAGAATTTATTCTCAGCTTTATTACCTTAGTCCAATTCTTCAAAGTCTCTTGACCAGTTTCCTGTCCACAGTGAGGGTGTGTACAGTACTGCATCTGGCCATGAGAGGGCAGCAAAGGCCTGGAGCCAGGTGGTCATGTGGTCTATTGAGGCTGTGACCCAGCAAAAATAAGGCAGAACTCCTAATTTCACTAACCACAAAGCCCCAGAAAAACTGGGAGTGTACCAAGCATGGCCTGAGCAGGAGCGCATCGGTGGTTCAATTCATTCAACATTTGATGAGTAAACTGAAAAATCAGTTTCCCCTTTTTAACCTTATTTTTTGCTATATTTCAGTGTCTTTTAAATATATAATGTAGACCATCATCATCAATGTTCCATTCCAATAGTTTCTAATTGAGCAGGTCTGGAGTCAGGACCAGGACTTTGTATTTGATCAAACAAGACAGTCTGACTCTCATTTACATTAAAGTTTGAGAACCATGTCTAATCCCTTAATGAAATCCATGTAGTTACTTAATCTTATCTTTTATGCTGTATTATTATTGTTCTTCATAGTTGCTCACATTGTCAACTTTTATCTTCCATTAAATTTTTTCCCTTTAAGGCTCTCAGAATCTTATTCTCTCTCATTTCCAAACCTACATATTCAGCTACAAAGTATTTTAGAGGCAATACAGTGTAATGGAAAAAACAATGTGCTTGGAAATCAGATACCACCCCCCGCCCAAGCCTCAGTTTTTCTCAGTAATATTGAGATAATACAGAATATACTTGACATGGGGATTAATGAAATATGTTAATAATTTAGAATAGTGACAGGATAAATGTGAACTCAATAAATGTTAATTTTACTCCTTTTATTCTTTATAGTAACCAGAGATATGTAATCCACAGCCCTCCCTAGTGTCCACCTCCAGTGGTTCTACTCTGAAGAATGAGGACACAGACCATCTTGCTTAGTACAGGATTACAGGTAGAGGAAGGAAGAACAGCCCTGAGAAAAGATATGGGTCTGAATGCAAAGGCCGGGGAAAGAAAGAAGTGAGTGGCATATCCCCTCCTATTGCAAAATACTGAGCTCCAGTAAAAGAGAAAGACACAGGTGAGCTGTAGACTTTGATTAATACTTAAGAACTGCATTAAATAGTAAATATAAACTGATGTAACACTTTAACCCCAAAAGTTATTCTTTCTTGGGCCTAAATTGAATGTTGGCTATACAAAATGTTTCTAGAAATTACTATGGTTTATTACCTATATGCAAAAATGCAAGAACAAAATCAAGATGAATAACTTATTTTTGACAGATATTGATTATTAAAATAACAGGCAAACCATCAGTATTTGTCATGGAGTCAACCACCAAAGCAAGTAACCACAAGTTTATATCAATATTGTATGTGAAAAATAAACACAGTTCAAATCAATAAGAAACAAAGAAATACATATAGAAAAAGATCAGAAATCAGAACCAAATTGTCAATTTGCTATTCTATGTAGTTTAGTGGAACATTTCAAATGAAAGTAAAAAGAAATTATTAATTCAAGGCCTTAAAGCTATAGAGACCCTTACCAAATTTATCAATAGCTCCCTTCACTCCGCAGACCTCTAATTGCAATGACCAAAAGAGTGAATAAAAGCCCCAGATCATTGCAGAAACAATTTTATCCATTTTATTTCAAAGTCAAAGTTGTTTTTTTCAAATAACTCTTCCAGATAGAAAGGCAATTCAGTTTTCTCCACGGCAGCTGGATACAATGCAGTGAGAGGACATCTGTGCTATGAGCCTCAGCTTCCCCATCTGTAAAGTGAGTCTAAGAATTCAAACCTCACTGAACAAACAGAAAGCACATCACATAGTAACTCTAGACAATTGTAAATCTATAATGGCGCTCCTCCCCACCTTCCTTACATTACATAGCAACCCTTGGAATGTAATATCCAAGTGCATATGTTGGTGTTCATAATCCTGTTTTCTTCTACAGTTTTTAAATAATAGATGGCAGAAGTGATTCATTTGTTTTTTACACTTCTTAACATACTACTGGAAAGAGTATAGATAGGCATTAGTAGCTATTGAATTCTATCCATAAAGAGATTTCTAGGGGAGCCTGGGTGGCTCAGTCGTTAAGCGTCTGCCTTCGGCTCAGGTCATGATCCCAGGGTTCTGGGATCAAGCCCCACATCAGGCTCCCTGCTCGGCGGGAAGCCTGCTTCTCCCTCTCCCACTCCCTCTGTTTCTGTTCCCTCTCTCGCTGTCTCTCTCTCTGTCAAATAAATAAATAAATTCTTAAAAAGAGAGAGAGAGATTTCTAGTAATTTTCCCCTTGTTATTTCATCATAGATATTCACCCCTTGCTGAGTACCTGTGACTGGTTAGTTCAGCTGACTGGCTCAAAGCACAGGGAGTTCAAAATCATAGACCTCATTAGGCATAAAATGGCTCCTGGGATGTAGAGAAAGGGGAACCCATAATGCACTATTGCTGAGAATGTAAACTGGTAAATCCACTATGGAAAACAGTCTGGAAATTCTTCAAAAATTTAAAAATAGAACTACTATATGATCCAGCAATTTCACTTCTGAGTATATATCCAAAAGAACTGAAATCAAGATCTTAAGGAGATATCTGCACTCCCATGTTCACTGCAGCATTATTCCCTATAGTCAAGATTGAGAAACAACCCAAGTGCCCATTAAGACATGAATGAAAAAAGAAAATGTGCTATGTGCATGCAATGAAATAGAATTTGGCCTTAAAAAACAAGGGAACCTTGACATTGCAAAAACATGGGTAGATCTAAAGGGCATTTTGCTAAATGAAATAATCCAGATACAGAAAGTCAAATACTAGATTTTCTCACTTACATGTGGAATCTAAAATAGACTCATAGAAGCAGAGAGTAGAACGGTGGTTGCCAGGGGAGGAGGGAGGTACAAAATTTCAATTACACAAGATAAGTAAGTTCTGGAGATCTACTATTCAGCACAGTGCCTAGAGCTAACAATACTATATGGTATACTCAAAGTTTGCTAAAAGAGTAAATCTTATATTAAATGTTCTCACCCCCCAAAATAACAATAATAATAAAGACAGGAGGAAACTTGGGGAGATCATGGATAGGTTTATAGCCTTGATGGTGGTGGTTTCAAGGGTCTCACTTATTCACAAACTTGATTTACATACATTAAATATATAAAGTTTTGTATATGTAAATCATACCTCAGTACACTTAAAAATAAAGTAAAACACTTCCTATGCCCTGAAAATACCTACTATTGATTACAGGCTATTGACACCTGGTTTGCTGTCCTTCTATTCACTTCATCTTATGTCTCACCACCATCTTAAGTAATATCCACGTGCATGTGGACAGTTCACCAAACAGGCTGGCCTCACAAAAATCAATGACAACCCCATCCACCAACAGATACTTGGCTCTTCACTTGACCTCACCCCCAGCTGTCCCACCCCACCTCTGAAATATTAAACTTTAGCTTCCTACACTCAACCTGTGTGCCCTCACTTCTCTCCTTCTATCACTTCTATTATACCTATTCTTTGACCTTAGTACAACTTCTAGCACCCTGAGCTCTTTATTCTCTCAAACTCTGAGCCCCAGAGTGAACCAATTTCCTCACATATTTAGCCTAGATCTCACCGATCATTCAAAATCACCAACTCCTACAATTTCATCATTGTTGTGCTTTCTAGCATGCCAACTTTTTTTTTTTTTTTTTTTTTAGATATATTTGAGAGAGAGAACGAGCGAGAGTGAGGGTAAGGGTACAGGGAGAGAATCTTCAAGCAGACTTCCCACTGAGCACAGATCCTGACGTGGGGCTCAATCTCATACCCCATGAGATCATGACCTGAGCTGAAATCAAGAGTCGAATGCTAAACCAAGTCACCCAGGTGCCCCTAGCATGCCAACCTTATATCAGCCTAATCATCTGGCTTCCCTTCCCTTCATCCAAATGGCTAAGCACTACTGAAGAAAAGGGTACAACAGGTAGAATAACATTACCACAAACTTATGGTCTCCATCCTCAGGTGGGCCCTATGGGAGGCAACCTTCTTCTCCCTTCCCATTCCTCTTAATGTCTTTTTCAAACAGTCCCCAGAAGATTAATTCACTTCTCAGCAGATGAACTGTAACCAGAATTCCAATTTCACAGAGAAAAGAGAGACCATCATGGCCTTCTTATTGCTTTTCTTCTTCTTTGTCAGCCTTTTCTTTATAGGGGGAGAGTGGGAAGAGGAGAATCAGGCTGAGTACTTCTAATACTCCATTTTATCTAATCTATTGGTTTATTAGCTTTATAACTTAATGTTTTTATTTTAAGTCACTTCTCCAGGACTTATAATATGCATTTTGAACTCCCTACAGTCTTCCTTCACTAATGTTGTATCACTTCGCATAAATGGAAGAACATTTTAATAGCATATTCCATAACCTAACCCCACCACCATTCATGTTGTTATACTTTTTATTTTTACATGTTATGAACCCCACAATACACTTTTGGTGACTTAAATAATTATAATTTAAAGAAAAAAATTGGAAAGAAAAATACTTTTCTATTTATCCACATATTCATCATTTTAGTACTCTTCATCTCTGGTAGATCCAGCTATTCATCTCATATATTTTCCTTTAATGTTTCTTGTAGTACAGGTCTGCTAGCAATAAGTTCTCTCAGCTTTTGCTTGTCTAAAAATGTCTCTCTTTTTTGCCTTCCTTTATATATTTTTACTGAATATGGAATTCTAGTTTGTCTTTTTCCTTTCTTTCAGACCTGTGGAGAAGCCATTCCATTGTTTTCTGGACTGCATGGCTTCTAATGAGAAGTCAACGATATTTCCTATCTTTTTCCCCCCGATAAAAAGTATCCCCCACCCCCTTTGGCTGCTTTTAATATTTTCTCTTTATCACTGCATTTCAGCAATTTGATCATTTTGGTGGTGGGAGGGGGTAGTCCTTGCTTAGATTCTTTTTAGCTTCACAGAACCCTAGGTATACAGTTTTAATCAAGAAGGAAATTTTTTCTCAGTATTTCTTTTAATATTTATTCTGACACTCCCTCTTTCTGGAAGACCAATTTCATGCATGTTAGCTTGCTGGACATTGTCCCACAAGTCACTGAGTCTCAGCTTTAGAAGTTGTACTTGGTTATTTTTTATATCTTCTATTCATCATCTATATATTCATGTTTTTAACTCACTGAACATTTTTATAATACTGCTTTAAAGTCCTCATCTGATAATTTCATAATCCTTGTCATTTATCCATCTGTTTCTATTAATGTTTTCATTCCTGGTTATAGGTCACATTTTCCTGCTTCTTTGTATATCTAGTAACTTTTTTTATACACTAGGAATTGTATATTTTATGTTACAGAGTGTCTGGATTTTGTTGTTTTCCTTTAAAGAGGGTTCCTTTTTTGCAAGACAGATTTCAGCCCAATTTTTTTGAGCCTTCTTTTAATACTTAAATGCAGGTCTAAAATAGCACTCTAGGAATAGTTAGCCCTATGACAAAGAGGTGATCAGTTAGCCCTATGACAAAGAGGTGAGCCTTCATTCGGTCCCTACTGAAAGTCCCAAGTTCTACCAAGTCTCTCTGCTCTAGCTGGTCAAATTCAAATGTCTCTCAACCCTGTAAAAGTTCTGGGAATTATGCAGCATGTATCTACCTTGTGGTAGCTCTTTCTCTGGTAGTTTACTTTGTACTGAATATAATGAGCTTGCTCTCTTTACAGTTCTAAAGACTGTCCAAATCTGGTTCAAGCTTGAAGGTGATCAAAAGAGGAGCAGATTGGAGCCCACCTTGATTAAATTGCCTAAGTTTAGTATATGTTATAGCAGCAGTATTAATCATATGCTATTTGTAGTAAGACCTAAAATAACTCCACACTGTTTCTGGCCAGATTAGAACTTCTGATTTGGGCAGTCTTATTAATCAGGCTTATGAAGTTCTAACTCTTTGAGGGCCTCAGGAAGAACACACTGAGAAGGCTAGGAGAGATTCAGCTTGTTTTTAAGTTCCTAAATCCTCTGTAGAGGTTAAATATACACAGTTAATGACTTTTTTTTTTTTTCCTAGAGAATTAACCAGTGGGCTTCCTGGGAGCCAAGACTCTTCCATTTGAAAGGAAACAAAATGGTATGAGGCTGCCCCAAAGGCTACTTTTTAAAACTGCACATGGTCCTTTTCTCTTTGGACCTTAAGAAACCTTAAAAGATTGCAAATGGCATCAGACACCCTATTGCCTAAACATACATTTAGAAATATTTGCTCTTTTTTTGTTTTTTGCTTATGCCTGAGCACTAGCACAGCAATTCTTTCTTTCCCAATAGAGAGGCATGACCTGAGACAAAGACAGAAAAGACAGAACTAGTCTGACAAAGAAGTCAATGATTTTTTTTTTTTTTTTGCTAATGTGATAAAAACAAAGAGGGGAGAACTATCAACTTTGTTCTTGAAATTTGCCCTTAAAGGTAAAAGCTCCACTGAAATTTTTACCTCCTATGTGTTATCCTTTGGAGGTTTCTAAGAAATCTACCACCAGTCTACAAATTCCTGCTTTTTTTTAGTTTTTCCTAGTTGCATCAAAATGTATCTGGACAGCAGGGAGCAGAAGAAACAAGAAATGAGCCCGGTGACCCAGCTAAGGGCTTTATTTCTGACTAGAATGGATATAGATATCAATTCTCATTATGGCCGGTCAAGGTATCAAGGGAGGGTAGGCATAAATTTTTACCATTCTTAGTAAAAGTAGAAACATATGTTCTGTAGTTTATGATAGAGGGAAGTTCCATAAGGGAAAATACCAGGGGATCTTATAACCCAGAACTTTATTCCCAGATTGATATTCTGCTGTAACAGTGGATCTGAACTTTTTGGGCACATGGATCTCTTTGGGAATCTCATGAAAACTTTATTTACCTTCCAGAAAAACACATATTCACACGCATAAGATCTATTTTTATCCTTGGTTTTCCCTCTCCCTGCCCTAGCGTGTGCATGTACACACACACGCACGCCCGTGCTCACGCACACAGACACTGTCAAGTAATCATGAGCTCTAGGTAACAAATGGCTCTAAAACTTTAACTGTTAATAACCATCACGACCATGAGAACTACAGGAGAGTGGCATTGATTCCCCTCCAACATTCTGGCCCCAGAGAGAACAAATGCTTCTTTTTTTTTTTTTTTAAGATTTTATTTATTTATTTGACAGAGACACACAGCAAGAGGGAACACAAGCAGGGGGAGTGGGAGAGGGAGAAGCAGGCTTCCCAGCGAGCAGGGAGCCCGATGCGGGGCTTAATCCTAGCACTCTGGGATCATGACCTAAGCCGAAGGAAGACGTTTAATGACTGAGCCACCCAGGCGCCCGAGAACAAATGCTTCTCTTAATAAGTGAGTCACAGCTGAAAAAGATCTAAGGCTTAATGAAGCATAGAGAATACACAACAAAAATCGAGAAATTATAATCCCATAAATTGATTTACCAGGCGTGGCTGCCTTCCAAAGAGCTGTATCAATCACCTCTGCTCTGCTAAGTCCAAACTACACAAAGGGAGACTCAAAGAAAAAAGATAATCAGAAAGGTAAGCTCTTTTGAGGGACAAAAAAAAAAAGGAAGAGTCTCTCTGCCTTTTGTTACTTTCTTGGGATCTAGATATACGGTTTCATATAACCTCATGACCAAACTTGAGGTGGTCATTAAAACACGTGCAAAAATTTTATTCTTTCTATATCAACAATTGAAAAGCCAGGACGTGAACTTGGAGAAGGGGTGAATATAGGCTGGCAGATAACAACACTGAAGAGGGCGACTAAAATGCGGACTTGCCTCCATCTCACGGTGACAGAAGGCAGAACCTGCCATGACACTTCTACCACTTAGAGGACATTTTTGGGGGAGTTTCTGGTGGATCTTTGGTGAGACTGGGGAAAGCTATCTTTTTTGCATTCCATGGGTATCTATCTCCTCTTGGTTCCCTTGCAGTAATAGAGGCTTGCAAGACAGCAGAGTTTATAAGGCAAGAATGCAGCTTCCCATGGAGACAAGAATATAGCTGTGGTTTGAATTAATACAAAAGTTACTGGATATTGAAAACTAAGATGCCAAAATGTGAAAACAGTGTATCTGGAAAGGGAACTTAGGAATCCCTTGCATTACCTGATCATTTTGCATCTACTCTCAATTGTAACAGAGCCCAAGATGCCCTAAGAGAGTGGGTTACCTATAGCAGAAGTAAGGATGCTGAAGGACATAGGCTCTGGTGGTCTCTATGACAACACCAGCTCCAAGAGGAGAGACAAGCCAGCTGTACCCTCAAAGGATGAGTTTATTAATCTCTTGAAGACTACAAATCGAAGATGGGGGAGACTGGGAGACTGAGGGGCCTATGGACCTGTAAATAAGACAATATTAAGATGAGATAGCAATGAATAAAACCATTTTGTATCGGAATTAACAGCCTCTTGTAACAAGATTCTCTGGATGTAGGAAAGAATACAAAAGAACTGAGTGGATTGATCAGCAGGTATGCCTGAATTAAAGCAATCTGAATAGGGCTACCTGAGGGATCACTGGGTGTGGAAGGAAACATACAGTTCATAGCCACTTGAGGTGGTTTAATTCATTTAATGAGAACCAGGGCTAAAAAATATATTTAAAATGCAGGAGATGTTCAAACAGTTGAGATGAGAGTGCTCCAGCCTGTAGGCACTCTCTGTGAAGAAAAGCCCAGGGCTGAGAAAAGCACCAGGGAACCTTAGAGATGTTCTAGCCAAACTTCATTTTACAGTTAAAGAAACTGAATGAGGCCAGAGGAGGTGGAGTGATTTGCCCAAGATCACATACATAGTTGGGTCAGCATAGATGTGATATTTAAGCCCTTAGGGTACCTTTTCTAGTTTCCTATTCCTTCCAAGAATATGAGATCATTTTGATTTGTGCCACAAATTCATCTAGCAACTGTAAAGATAAAAACTTGATAAGCAGAGACAATATACTACCAGAAATGACATTTATCTGGCCTACGAACTAATAAAATCAGTGATAATGCATGTGATTTGACAGACCATTATCTGTCATATGCATATTAGCCAGTTTACTTGCACAACTTGTGCTCCAAAATGGACATTTTTAAAGTTGTCCCAATAAGGGACTTAACCATAGTAAAGATTACCAACATATGTAGAATCTTAAACATTGTTAGGATATAGACTTATGATCAGAAGGAAAATTCCTAAAACAGTGTACTTTACCAGGCTAATTTCCTCTTTGAGATTTATCCATAATAAGGACAAAAGGACAAATTTAACAGAAATTCAAATTTCTCTTCACATGAAAACGAATTTTGGCTTCTCATGGTTCTCAAAGTACGGATCCCCAATACTTAATAAAACATCATAAACAGAACATAAGAACACAGACTTTTTAAACTTTTATTCATCTTAAGTGCTATTAAAATCACACTATAACTAAGCAGGAGAAATTTTTTATAATCTTTATGGAACTTTCAAAAACTAGGATTTATTTTCCTCTATTAGGGTGCAATTTGGCCAGAAGGAAGATAATGACTTCTCACTTTTGAGTTCACCAAGGACTCATCATGATTTAATAGAAGGAAATCATTCCATCAGAAGAATGAGAAGTATATAAGGAAGGTAGATCATCCCATGAAACTATGTGCAACCATAGCACCACTACTACAAATACACACAGACTGCAATGTATTCAGATTTGACTAAGAGGCATAAAGAATAAGAATAAAGGTTATTAGGATTCTGGGAGCTTGTAAGAACTAATACCCAAAATATAAAGAACTATTGCCATACAGAAAATAGCAGCAGGAGTATGGTGATGAATAAGAATAAAACATGGGACACCTGGGTGGCTCAGTTGGTTAAGCCTTCAACTCTTGGTTTCAGCTCTGGTCATGATCTCATTGGTCATGAGATCCAGCCCTGCATCAAGCTCCTGCTCAGTGGGGGGGGCAGGGGGGTGCGCTGTTTGAGTTTCTCTCCTTCTGCCCCTCCCCCCACCTGCAGGCACTCACACGCACGTGCGCTCTCTCAAATAAACAAATAAATCTTAAAAAAAAAAAAAGAATAAAACAAATAACTATTTCAGTGCACTCTATCCTTGGCTCTTGGAATGATTATTTACATGGAGAAGTAAATGGCATATGAATGTAATTATGGATACAACAGTAAAGGTAAAATAAATAGCATCACATACTCGTTTGCAGGAAAAACAGTTACAAAGCTTTTGTTTTCTTGATCCTCCCACCAGCTCTCCTGAACCTCTTACCTAACTATTGAGGGTATCAGAGCAGAGAGCTCTAGAGAGGAAGAAGGAGCATCTTGGTCGCCATGTAAGCACTAAGGATCTATGGCAATGCTGAGTGGCAAAGGTAGATTATCAGGGAGTGACCTCACCCTCCCATTCATTTACCCATTTTCTGCTGTTTCACCTTCACTGAAAAGCTTTTCTGAGGATCACTGGTAACCATCAAGTTATTAAATAGGATCCTCCAGACCTTCTTTGATATCAGATGGCATTGACCTCCTACTTACTCTTGAAACTCTTGACTTGGGAGACACTAAGGAGATCCCCCACTTCGGATGAATCCTCTCAGTTCTTTTGCCAGTGGCTCTTTTCTAGGCCCCCTCTGCACAGGCATTCCCAAAGAGTCCATCCAGTTGCTCTCAGTCCCCCGGCAATCTCATCAGCACTCCTACCCTCATTCACCTCAGCTCTCTCCCCACGATAATACCTTATGTTTGTCTAGAAGTTGACAGAGTGTACATAGCCTTTCCTTTAATGCTCCCAATAACCTACTGATCTTTATTTTACAGAGGAGGAAACTGAGAGACTCAGACAGGTGTAGTCATGGGCCCAGAGTCTCAAAGAAAGAAAGTGGCAAAGTCTGGGGGCACCTGGGTGACTCAGTTGGGTAAGTGTCTGACTCCTGGTTTCGGCTCAGGTCATGATCTCAGGGTTATGAGATTAAGCCCCACGTCAGGCTCCACCCTCAGTTTGGAGTCTGGTTGGGATTCTGTCTCTCCCTCTGCCTCTTCCGTTCTTCCCACTTGTGCTCCCTCACTCATGCTCTCTCTCTCTCTCTCAAAATAAATAAATCCTAAAAAAAAAAAGAAGAAGAAAGTGACAAAGTCTGTAAACAACCCTCTCACTTAAGTCCAGGGCTCTTTTCACCTCATAAATGTCTCCAAATGACTCCCAAATATATACCGTAATGTCCTATCTTCTTCACCATATCCCAGACAAATAACACATTACCCACATATTTTGAAAATTTGCATGAATACCCACATGACTTGCCATATTCCCCAAATGCTTCCTCCTTTGACTTTTTAATTGAGATATAACTGACACAGAACACTGTATTAGTTTCAAGTGTACAATGATCAGCACACTAAATCTAGTCAACAGCCACAACCACATATAGTTAGAAAATTTCCTTGTGATTAGAACTTTTAAGCTTTACCCTCTTAGCAACTTTCACATATATGATAGAGTATTATTAACTGTAGTCTCCATGCTGTACATTACATCCCTAGGACTTACTTATTTTATAATTGGTTCTATCTCCCACCTAAACCCTTCAATTCACAAAACTTCTGTCCTTGTTCTGGTTCTTGGATTTGCTTCCCTACAGGCCTACACTATTGTACTATTACCTTAAAAGTGTGTTAATACACTGTTAATGTCTCTGCTTCCTGTCTCTACCATGCTCTAGTTTACCTCATGCTCTGATTCTGAATTAATCTTCCTGTTATGTCCTTTTCATTGCTTTCAGTGGCTCTGCATTACCTTTAGAATAAAGTCCAAATGTCCAAAATCCATTATCATTAGGCCCTATTTTATACAGAATTTTACCCACAAATGTTCCCACATATAGTATGCATTCTACACTGAGCCACCCTGGACTATTTAGTGCTCCAATGAAGCACACTAGTAGGTGCACAAAAATATTTGTTAAATTAAATCAAACCTGTTGGGAATGCATTGGTGTCATCCAATTATTTGACAGTAAAGAGATTGAAGCCCCTTCCTTTTATCCTGTATTCCTATTAATTAGCATTCCTTTGGATAAGCATCCTAGAGCCTTTTTCCTCTCCCTGCTCTTAAATATTGGTATGTGCATATTGGTTTTCACTACACAAATAAGTAACTCAAAACTCTGAGGACGTATGTTCCTGTACTTCAGTCAAGATACTAAGCTGACTGACCAAAACATTACTAAAATAATACAAAATTGGTAACATTCATTTTCCATGAAAAAGACTTACCATAAATACTAAAAATGCATTATAACAATGTTATTTCCTGCCAGTACATAAAATAAATTACTCCTTTTTTGCATAATAGCTAACATGCAGTTCCATAAAACTTTTGATTTCAGACATTTATAAGTAAAGCAACAAAAGTAATTTGTTAAATTTGCTCATATCCTATGCATGCTAATAATTACAAAGTTGAAGAACTACAGAGGCATTAAGAGTCACATAATCTCAGAGATGCTAAGTCTTCATGGTCTCTGGGACTGTTAACTAGAAAGATGTGCTAAGAAATAAATACCTGGAGAGTGATTAAAGAATTAACTTGTCAAATTAAAACCTCCATTTATATTGTGTTATACCCCCAGATGTTCATCTCAAAAAATGGCCTAATTATATCGTATTGTATCTTGTTAGCTGTGGCTCACTTGACCCAACAGACAGGTAGGTAAAGAAAAGCGAAGGCAATAATCTCATCCTGATGTCCCTTCCTTTAACAACACACCACAGTGGACATTTTATCCTACCTAATGACTCTAAGAAAAATTCACCTTACCTAATCACAGTATGAAGAGCACTTATCAAAGAGAAGAATTCACCTAAAGATATAAAATGACATTTGTTTAAATCTGACACTCCCCAGAACACCGAGCCTTCTGAAAAGTTCCCACCAATTGCTGTAGAATTGTCCCTAAACACCTCCTCTGTTTTCTTTAAGGAGACATCTCCACTGTCTCATTTAGGGAGGACTTGCTGGGCGTTGACCCACCCCTGCTGTTCCTCCAAGTGGTTTCCTTTGGGCGAAAGCTGACACCCACAACCCCCAGCTACCCAAGGTCTTCCCGGTCATGTGAGGCAAGCTAGTCAACAACCTGGCTCTGTCCTCACTCTACTTCCCCCATTCTCTCCATTTGCTCTGATCTCTTCTGTTTCCTTGTCCAGAGGCTTTTCGGGGAAAGAACATCACATAGAAAAGTGAATTGGGAAGGTAGAATCATGGACCTGACCTTCTCCCTAATTAGCTGAGTGACCTTAGCCAATTCACTCCACCTATCCTTGTCTCACTGACCCACATGTGTAATAGTTGGAATCCTATTTTCCATGTTTATTGTGAAAATCCAAGGAGAGCAGGCCCAGTAAAGCATTCTGAAAAGAGCAGTGTGGTAAACCCAATACCCATGTCTTTTTCCCACTGTCTTTCAGCCTTCAAACAACTATATTGATATTCTGAACTTTAACCAAGAGAAGGCAAACCAAAGCACAGAGAGTGACATTCCAACATAGTACAAGAAAGAAAAATCCATCACTATAATCCCAATTTCCACATTCCATTCTTAGTATTTTCTTAAAAAACCATGAAAGAAAAATAAAATAAGATAAAAGCAGAGAGGGTGGCAAACCATAAGAGACTCTATAGTTAAGAGAACAAACTGGGGAGGGTTGCTAGAGGAGAGGTAAGTTGGGGGATGGGCTAAATGGGTGATGGATATTAAAGAGGGCACTTGTTGGCATGAGCACTGGGTGTTCTATGTAAGTGATGAATCACTGAATTCTACTCCTGAAACCAATACTACACTATATGTTAACTACCTTGAACAATAAATAAATACATACATACATACATACATACATACATAACAGACCATGAAGGGCCTCCTGATCCCTCTGCCACTGAATCTTTTCATAAAGGGAAAGATGTTTGGCGTTGGAAGTGGTCAAAGTCTATGACAAGTTGGAGGGGAAGTGATTCAGAGGGCAAAGAATATGTTCTGGCTATCAATTACCGAAAGAGTTGAAAGCAGATTCCTGACATTTTAGTGGAGGTACAAAATTAGACTTTCAGGGGGTGTAAAGAAGAGAAAGACAGTATAAACGTATAACATATAAAGAAAGGAAGATGAAAATTAGTAAAGGTTAAAGAGCTGCCTCAAATCTTTCTTATAGTTAATATACAATATGCTATTAGTTTTTAGTGCACATCATTGTGATTTGATATTTTTATACCTTACAAGATGATCCCCAATATAACTCTAGTTACCATCTGTCACCAAAGTTCTTACAATATTATTGGCTATATTCCTTATGTGGTACATTACACCTGCATGACTTACTTATTTTGTAACTGGAAGTTTGGAGCTCTTAATCCCCTTGACCTATTTCGCCTGCCCCAACCCCACCCCCCTCTGGTAACCAACAGTTTGTTGCCTGGGTCTGTTTCTGTTTTGTTTATTCATTTGTTTTGTTTTTTAGATTCTGCAGGTAAGTGAAATCATCCAGCATTTGTCTTTCTCTAACTCATTTCACTTAGCATAATACCCTCAAGGTCCATCCATGTTGCGTCAGATTTTATCATCGATCCTTTGGGGAAACAATGAAACATCCTAGAAAAGGTCATAAGATGGCACTTCCCGAACATCAACTCTCCACACTCATTTCATATGCCACCCCACCCCACCCCTCACTCCCTAGGCAACTGCCCCAACAGCCTGGGTGGGGGTGCAGGGCCCACCCACTTTCTTTCTGTCCTTAATGCTTTAACATGGCTCCAATCATCTGCCTGGAATTCCTTTCTTTGGTTTGATTCCTGACCTGATTACTGGAAAACTCATAAAGCCTTTGGGTCCCGGTAGGGCTGCATATTTGGACAAAAGTCATTGTCCCCAAATTTGCCTCCCTTGAAAGGGCAACTAAGGATGAATGGTAACAAGTACCCTCATTCTCTAATAAGAGGTGCTAGACGGCCTAGAGGACTTGCCTATCAGAGAAAGGGAAACCAATTATGCGTTCTTTGTCCAAACATGCACATCTGAGGAGGCTACAGGATCCTTTCGGAGAACAATCAGGGCAGATTTATTTGAAGTGACTTAGTTAAGAGACCTAGGAGGGTGAGTGTAATGATTTCCCATCCCCTGTTCCCTTCTGCCTCCAGGTAAGTGGAAGCCGCATCAAAAGCAACATTATGTGTATAGAGGATAGGAGGAGGGGATAGGAGAGTCCTTGCCAGAAGGCACTCTGCTTTCTCACCAACCAGCTACAGGCTTGATGAGCAGAACACCTTGCGCTTACTGGCCTGGCTCTCAGAGCTGAGTGAAAATAAGCTCTTTGAAGCAACCAAGTTCAGCAAGACACGGATGCAAGTATTTCCTGAGGCCCAAGTGACACGGAAAGTCAAAGAGCTTAAGTCACCTTAAAAGCGTCCTTGCCAAGAGGAACGCCACCTGAGAGGATGAGCCCGTGAGAAAGGATGATTCTAGGTTTTGTGGGGCCTAAAGTATATGTAATTTGGGAGGTCTTTGGCACATACAAAATTAGGCACCAAAGTCAAGGTCCATTTAGAATGAGAAAATAAGTAACAATAAAATACAAATTTTTAAAAGCTGACAAATATCCAAAACCCCCAAAATCTAGAAAATAATATTTTTATTAATTATCTGACTGTCCTCTATAATAATTCTTTCCCTAAAATTTTTGGCTGCATATTTCTGGTACCTGCTCCATATGACAATAATAGAAGAGAAAATTAAAAAATCATTTAGTTTTTCCTTAGATATGAATTATTTTTAATTTTTTTATAGTTAAGAAAATCTCTCTGCTTTAAATCTTATTTTGATGATGCCGTGTAAATTTTAGGATTGTCATGAAATTTGGGAAACTCTGAGCAATCTCCTTCCTATCCTTAATATTTGGAAGAATTTCACACATGCTAGCTTTACAAACTTCAGGTCTTGTTTCTTCTCTATTACCCACATGCTTCTAAGGCCAGGTGCCACAGGACACTTCAAGTCAAAAAAAAAAAAAAAATCCTCTGTCCCTGTACCTTCCTGTCACCATGAGTGATTAGAATATTTCTGGAAGCCATTTCACACTGGATCACTAGCAAAATCTCATAGCTTTTGAACCACACAAATATATCCCACTAAATCCTGGATAAACGAATCCCCAAATCAAACTTTCCCTTAGCTCCGCCAAATTCCTACCAACACTCCAAGTTTACTAGATACAAGGTGAGTATTTCAGAGGGAAAATCAGGATGGAAAGAGGCTTCAGTCTTAACTGCTTGTGTTAAAATAGCTTACTCTTACAAATTTTACAAAAGCAGATGACCATGTGAACACATTGCTAGGGGCTTTCCCGGGGCCTTGGTAGGAGCCTGTGCACAGGAGGGGCCCTAAGGCTTAAGCATCATTAGCTTCAGGGTAAATCCTCTTCCATATGTAGGTTATATAATTGGTGTAGGAACTGAGGAGAAGTCAAAGATGCCAGCTAGAGAATGGTGAACACACATCTGAAAATTGTCCATTTCTAAGGTCCAGAGGTCTTTGAGGAATCCACCAAGTTACACCATGCAAGAACACTTGGATGTCAATTCTGACAAAGGGCATTAATGGTCAAGCAAGATGAACTGTGGTAGCTAAGTGAAAAGGCATGCATGCCCCTCTCTGTCACTCCCTCCCCTTTCCCAACATTGAAGCAGCCAGAAACAGCAGAGTGAACAGGAGAGGGCAGAGCAAGGGATGGGAGATTTAAAACAGGTGGAGCTGGGATATGGTGAGGCAGATGAGGCACCTAAGGAACAAGACTTAAGGAGGCGCTCATGCTAGTCTCAGGCTCTGAGACCATGACCAGCTCACCCCCTTCTGCACCTGGGTCAGATTTTAGCTGTGGAGAAGGAAGATGTCCTCAGTTGAATGAAATGTGTGCATTTTGACTCATGGCACATTAGGCTAATGAGATTCTGATCATTTATAACTCAAAGTGACAAAAAGTATGAAATCTTCCCAATTTAGGCAAAGAAACAGAGTAGATTTAGAAGGCAATGGTGGAATTAAGATATTTCCCGATTGTACCTCAATGAGCATTTCCTGTCCAACCAACTGGCTCTATTTAAAGAAGGACACAACTGCTTGTGTTGCATACAGGACTCAAGCCAAACACCCCAGCTTAGCTAATAAGAGTGCCCATCTTATCCTCCACCATCATCTCTGGTCCAAGATACCAGTGTCACCATTGTAATGAAACATATCAGGCCCTTTCGGTGCTCTGTGCCTGGCCCCTCATCCTCTTCCTGCCTTGAATATCCTTCCCCTTCTCTCTCTTCTATCTCCCTTTCTGCCTTGGGTGGGGGTGGGGGGAGCAGTGAAACACCACCTCCTCAGGGGAACTTTGCTTTACTACCTCACACAGAATGAGTACTTCCATCCTCTGAGCTCCACTACTCGGTTCTTGGCTCCTTGTTAGGGCATTTAACATACGGCCGTATTGTTTGTTTCTAGTTCTGATCTCCCCCCTCTTCCCTAGACTGTAATATCCTTCTAGGTAGGGAGTGTCACTTATTGAACCTTGTACTACAGTGTTTTTAACACAGATCCTGGCAGGTATGGTTTAACTAGCATATAAATGTTAGTTAATCCTGTGTGAGAAGGATCCCTTTGCTTAGTGAATGCAATCACTTGTTTATCATTACTGCTTAAGAATGCTTGAGCCATCCATCCCCAAAGATGTCATAATTGAAGGTGAAATCAGAAATAAACTCTTCTGTTTGAGATTATTACATCAAGTAAATCACTTCAGTTTAGAAATTTTCCCAATTAGGCACAAATAACAAGCAATCCTCTCAGGCAAAATGCTGAGAGTTAACCACCTTTAAAAGGGGGCTCTGGTGATTTCTTATGGGAAAAATGCTCTTAGATTCAAGGATTTCAGACTCCTGGCAAGTAATGACTAAGTTATTGACTAAACACAACTTTTCCCAGGTAAATCTCTCTGAATGTGTTCTTCTTTTCCTTCCTTCTGGAAGGCAGTCAACTACTCTGAGGTTCTAAGTCTTCATTTTAACTAATAACCCAATTTACTTTTAATCAAAGTCTCACAAATGAGCACATTCAGAAAGCATACTCTAAGATTTCCTTGAGGTGGAGAGTACATTGTTAAAGATACTCTGATTGCTATACTATTCCAATGATTTCAATCCCTTGATGTTTGCTATCTCCATGGAATCCTAAAAACTTGAGCTCATCCTGAGTGTTTGAAAACCTCTGCCTTAATAGAGCTTTTGGATGAATTTAGCTATAAGCCAGACAGACTTATTATTCTTTGTATGAATTTATCTTAAGAACAAGGCAATGTTCATGGTAAACATGTTTTAACAGCATACCAGACCAAAGCAGCATTAAAGAATCCCCTTTTCAGAGTTTGAGAGTCTTAACTAGAAGGTCCTAACAACATTCTATAACCTTGATTTTGACATGAGTCAGTTGTCTGAATTATAAAACATGAGGTACATGGCAATGAAATGGGTAAGGCTTTAATGAGTATAATGGTAAAAAAAGTTTTCTTGGGGTATGTTTTTATATACATTTTATGCCTCCCTTAAAAAATGAAATTATATTTGAGTGACTTAATTATATTTAAGTCACTGTATGTGGGACCCAGGAGGGACCAGCCTCTCTCTCTCTGCTAGAGCACTGGAGAATACTGGATAAAGAGTGAAGGGGACAAGGGAGCGAGGCTTTAAGTGGTGATTGCTTGAGCTGAAACAGTGACAACCTGTCAGTGCTCCTAACTCCCAGCAGGCTGAGGTGACCAGTGTCGAGAGCTGGTAGACTGGGGGGGTGGGGTACACCAGAAGGTGGGGTACACCAGCAGGTGCTGAATAGGATTGATTTGTGGCATGTGGGAGGATTTGTAGCATCCTCCCTTTTTAAAATTTTGATTTGCCCGGCGATGGGTATTAAGGAGGGCACATATTGCATGGAGCACTGGGTGTTATACACAAACAATGCATCATGGAACACTACATCAAAAACTAATGATGTAATGTATGGTGATTAACATAATAAAATAAAATTTAAAAAATTTAAAAAATTTTTTTGACTTAAATAATAAATTACAATATAACATAGCATAATAAAATATAATTTAAAAAATTAAAAAAATAAAATTTTGACTTAAATAATAAATTACAATATAACATAGCATAATAAAATATAATTTAAAAAATTAAAAAAATAAAATTTTGACTTAAATAAATTACAATATTGATGCACAGGCATTGCAGAATTTTGTTCCACTGAAAGGGCACTGCTAAAAAGGACAGCAGTCTCGTGGACTCACACTCCTCCTCACAGTGGTGATACCATGGGCGTCCCTCCTCTCCTCAAACCCAGCCCCATTTAACAGCACAACCACCGCCTCGCTGATTGGTGGAGGTAGGCCTGCGCCTCCTTGAAAATGAAAGCGGTTCATTTTCTACCAGGACATAGTTCTACCAGGACAAGAGTGATCAACTCCACCTCTCCAAGGCAAACCTGGAATTGCTCAGTCAATCTGGAACCCCCAACACACAATAAAAGTAAAAGCTGACAGAATGAACCAAAGGGGCAATCAAGGGGAAAACAGGGTATCAAATTTGAAGAGAAAATCTTTTCTTATCCTCCTAAGATCTGCTACTTCATAATGTCACCAGTCTCTCCTAAGAAACCACTTCCCCATTGGGGCCCACATGTATAGGTCACTTTTATAACATAGCTATAGCAATATTACTCATAGTAACTTCTCCCCTTAGGGACACTTCTGAAAGCAGGTCTGGCCCAGGTGACCTTCCTCTCTGACAGAGCTCCAGGGACAGGGCCACGTGCTGGAATCTACCTGGGCATCTCTAGCCCTGTCCTCATGACTTTTCAGCCAATGGCTCAGGAACTTCTCCTAAGGCCTTTCTCTGATGAAAAGACCAAACTTCCTCAGTGTTCACATCTGCAAATAGCAGCACTTAAAGTAAAACTCAGGATTATGTAAACCAAATTACGATGTATCTGTTTGCTGTTAAATACAAGCCCACTATTCAAAAACCAGTCCGAACCGACCATAAAAAATAACATTAAGCAGAACCAGAGAAGGACTTTTTATATCTATTTTGAATCTCTAGATCTTATTCTTTTAGTCTGAGGGATTTACCGTTTTAAGAATATGCTTTATTCAGTCCCACTTTCAAAAAGTGTTTGAGGCAACTCATGCTAAAATATGAGCATATATTCACAAGATAAATTCAAGTTAAGAGAAATCAGAAAATGCAGGAAACAAAGGGATTCTGAGTTTAAAAAAAAAAACAATAAAATAATTAAAAAATACAGAAAGTAGAAATTCAGGAACAGTATAAAGAAGAATATCATTTATGTCAGCAAAAAGAATTTACTCTTTAATTTCTAGTTAGTTAGGAGACTTGAAAAAGGTGATCTGTTGGAATTAATTTGGTCTATCAGAAAATACATTTTTACTTAGAAGCTATAGGAAATGATGCCCATGATTGGTAGTGATTAAAAAAGAAACACGAAACACTCCTTTCCCTCACCTCACTCCCCAAGTGCAAAATTGCCCTCTCTCCTCATCTCCCACTCCTCTTAGCTTGGGTGCTCATACTGCAAAGGAAAGGTATGATTTTCCAGGACACTCACGCAAGGCAATAGAAGATCATATTTTAGAAAATGAGAGGCCAGTCTCATAGTCACTGTCTCAGGAGTAGGGCAATTATGAGGAACACTGAAATGGATCCTTAGAGAGGTAATGTCTTGAGAGACAAGAAATGAGAGGGCACGGGAAACATGAAATGTGTGCCTTTGAGCCCGTACATTAGCAAATCTCTGACCACAAAGGTTTAGCTGCTGCCAAGCTGGAAAGAGCAATGCGGGAAGGAAGGGCAGCCCCGATTACTGATTGACAGAAGTTTCCAGAGCAAAGCAGAATTATTTAAAGGCACCTCAAGTGGGATCTGATTGCACATCCTCATGAAGTGCCAGTATAAATGATTCACATTTCCTGGAGGCCAGAGTGGTTGCAGAGCTGACCAGTAATCTGTTGTCTCAGACATTTTAATATTTTTGACTTCAAATCAGCACTGCCTGGTGTGTCTGAAGTCCTACATCTGATGAGTCCTGTAATTAAAGACCCACATCACCTTTGAGCAGCCACTTCAAGGTCTGCCCGCATCTTGTGATCAATTTGCTTTTTCACTTGAGGTGAAAAATCTAATTATATGAACAACAAATAGTGTTATTCTTCTCCCCTCTTGGCAAAAGCCCTATGTTAAGTGTCACCAATTATTTAGCTAATCATAACTCTATGCATGGCACTGCTAATCCCTTAACAGCATCATTTATTCTGGGTCAAGAAGTTCACTCTCCCTTAGTTGCTAATGAATTTCTTTTCTTGGATTCATTGGGTATGATCTCGACAGCACGTCATTGGGTATGATCTCGACAGCTACTTTAGCATGAAAATTGTCACCGGGATAGACTATATTCTGTGCCACGCAGAAACAAGAATGCTTCAAATTAGAACTGATTTCAAATCAAGTAGATTCACTCCTCTAAAAACTAAAAATCTCCCTATTTGAGAGCTGCTATTCAATGGGTATAAGTTTCAGTCATGCAAGACAAATTCTAGAGATCTACTGTACAACATTGTACCTATAGTTAACAATGCTGTGTTGTACACTTAAAATTTTGTTAAGAGGGAAGATCTCATGCTAAGTATCCTCACCACAAAAAAAATAAATAAATAAGCAAATATTTATGGAGAGCATACTATATACCCAGTGCCACGACTTACTAATTATGTAACATGAGAAAAGTTACTTAATTTCACAAGCATTGTTTTTCTCTAAATGTGAAACAGACATAATAGTACTTCAGGCACGTGGTTGTTTTGTTAAGATCAAGAAGAGGCTATATGATAACTGCTATATTTGATGTATTTCATTCTGGCTCTGTGCTAAACACTATACTAAGCATTCGACACATATTAGCACAATATTTGGTTCAGGGTAGCTACTCAAAAGGTTCATTTATTTCTTCTCTTCCTACAAGCTCCCTGACCAAATCACTCACAAGACATTGGCACTGTTTGTCTGAATTTTTCAGAAAAGCTCTTGCTGATCTGCTTCTTTGAAACAAAAATCGAATTCACTATTAGCATGGGAGGTGAAAGCCCATCAGGAAGATATAAATATGTTACAGTGTGTGTATACCAGAGGAGTTGGATGACTTCAAAATAGTATTTCTAACTCCTTCTTTTGCACCCTATTTATGAAATAAGCAGGTGATAGCAGCTTCCATTGTGAAGCTTGAAATTCATCAAATAAAAAAAATTATAAAAGGAGAAATGAGAAATATATCTAACTCATCTTGCAGTTCATTACCTTCCCATTTCTTGGGGGGTTTTTTGCCAAGAATGTCCTCAGGGTTAACATTTCCCAGTTAGCAATCCCTCTTTTCAGAAAATCAGCTCATTTTAGAGATTTTTCCCCTTAAGTTCCTCCTGTTTCCCTATATTTCTCTACTCCTCACACCTTGTCAAAAAACAAGTCAGAAATACTCAGTTGAAGCATGGCTTAGCAGACCTCAGCCCAGGGGCCCAGTTCAGCCTTTTCCTGCTTTTGTATGGTCGATGAACTCAATTTTTTTACATGTTTAAATGGTTACAAATAAAAAGAAGAATAGTGTTTCATAACACAGAATGCTATATGAAAACCAAATTTCAATATCTGTAAATAACAAAAGTGATGTCACCAAGATGGCAACATAGCCCTTTCCTGACTTTGGTCCCCTTCACAAAAACAACTACAGTTCATGGACAAGAAACCACTGAGAAAATCCTAGAACACAGAGCTGAAGCAATGCCTGCACCTCAGAGACCAAGTCAGGCTACATTAGAAGGGTAAGAGGAGTAGCTACACATTGACCACATTGCCCTTCCCTCGGGCTGGGTCAGCACCACACACCAAGAGGTCTCCCCTGAGCCTACAGTTCCTCCATCAAAAAAAACAAAACTAAACTAAAAACAGAGACTAGGGTGGATGTTCAGCTCCCCCAGCATGTGGGTCACTTCTTGGGAGCCCCCACTCTGGTCTCACCTCATGGAAATCTCAGAGGAATCTGTAGGGCTCGACCACTGGGAATCTGATTGTGATGGAGAAGGGAGGAGAGGCTTGCAAAAACCAGCATGTGGATCTTAGCAGACCACATTCCTACCTGCAACACCTAAGTAAGCAGTCCCAACCAGCAACTTGGCTGATCTGCAGAGCCAAGACAGTGGCACAGTCTGACCAGGGAACTAGGAGGAGTGTAGGTCTGCTTGATTTGGATCCTCAAAGAACCTTGCCAGCCCTAGAGCCAGGTTTGCCCCCACCCAAAGAGGAGAGCTGACTCACAGCTCACTGCTAAATGTAGCTCCTGGCTCCACCCCACCAGAAAGGCTAACCAGAACACCTAAAAGCTGCTTAGCCCAGCTCAAGCAGAGAATATGGCAGGCAGAAATGACTGTCTGAAGAACCAAGCCAGTGGCACTACTCAGCCAGGGAACTTGGGGAACAGGTCAGCTTGAGTCAAGGCCACAAAAAGAACCATTTCAGGCTATAACCCATTAATGAGTATAGTTCCCACACCCCCAACCAGAAAGCCTGACCAGAAACACCTGGAATGATGCTTGGAGCTGGTCCAAGAGGGCAGGGGAGCTAATTCCTAGCTTCATCAACAGCAGAGTGTAGCTCCTACCCCCATCTCAACCAGAAAGCCTGAGCAGGAACACCTGGGAGGCTGCTTGAAATGGCCCTCCCATTCTGACCAGGCAGGAGAGAAAATTCACTTTAGCCTTAAAGACACACATAGATTGAGAGCGAAGGGATGGGAGAAGATACTTCAAGCAAATGGTAACAACAACAAAAACAGGGGTAGGTAAAAGCAGGTACACATATCTATCAGACAAAAAAACTAAAAATGATAAAAAGAGACCGAGAAAGTGATTATATTAATAAAGGGGCTGATCCATCAAGAAGAATATAACAATTGTAAATATGTATGCGTCCAGTATTAGAACACCTAAATATATAAAGCAACAACTGTCGGAGCTAAAAGAAGAAACAAACAGAAATACAATAATAGTTGTACAATGAAAGATCCAGATCATCCAGACAGAGAATCAATAGGGAAACAGTGGATCTGAACACACCATAAACCAAACAGACCTAACAGACATATATATATAAAGTGTTCTATCCAACAAAAGAATACGACATTCTTCTCAAGCACACATGAAACATTTTCTAGGGTAGACAATATGTTAGTCCAAAAACAAGCCTTAGAAAATTGAAAAGGAACAAAATCATACCAAGTATGTTTTCTGACCACAAAGTAAAAAACTAGAAATCAGTAACAAGAGGAAAAGTGGAAAATCCACAAATTATATGGAAGTTGAACACGCTCTTGAACAACCAATGGATCAAAGAAGAAATTAAAGGGGAAATAAATAAGTATCCTGAAACAAATGAAAATGGAAACACAACATACCAGAACTTATGGGAGGCAGCATAAGCAGTTCTAAGAGGAAAATTCATAGCAATAAATGCCTACATTAAGAAACAAAAAAGATCTCCATCTAACTCTGTACCTTAAGGAACTAAAACAACAACAACAACAACAACAACAACAACAAACTGAGCCCAAAGTTAGCAGAAGGAAGGAAATAATAAAGATTAGACCAGAAATAAGTGAAATAGAGAACAGAAGAATAGAAAAGATTAACAAAACTAAGAGTTAATTCTTTGAAAAGGTAAACAAAACTGATAAACCTTTAGCTAAACTAACCAAGAAAAAAAACACAAATCGAAATTATAAATTAAAAAAAGACATTACAACTGATGAAACAGAAATACAAAGAATCATAAGAGGCTATTCTAACCTAACTATATGCCAACAAATTAGACAACCTAAAAGAAATGGAAAAATTCTTAGAAACATACAACCTATGAAGACTGAATCAGGAAAAATGGAAAACATGAACAGGCCAATTACTAATTAGTAAGGATATTGAATCAGTAATCAAATAGCTCCCAATGAAGGAATGCCCAGTACCAGATAGCTTCACTGGTGGACTTTACCAAACATTTAGAGACAAGAGTTAATGTCAATTTTTCCCAAACTCTTTTAAAAATTGGAAAGGAGGGAACACTCCCAAACTCATTTTATAAGGCCAGCATTACCCTGACACAAAAGCCAGAAAAGGACACCACAAAAAAATAAAACAAGCCAATATCACTGATAAATATAAATGCAAAATTTGTCAATAGAATACCAGCAAAACAAATTCAGCAGCACATTAAAAGGATCATTGACCATGATCAAGTGGGATTTATCCCTGGGATACAAGAGTAGTTCAAAATACACTAATCAATAAATCTCATACATCACATTAATACAGTAAAAGAAATCCTATGATCATCTCAATAGACACAGAAAAATCATTTGGCAAAATTAACATCTGTTCATGATAAAAACCTAACAAATTAGGAATTAAAGGAACATACTCATAAGAATAAAGGCCATTTATGGCAAGCCCACAGATAATATCATACTCAGTGGTGAAAGACTAAAAGTTTTCCTATAAGATCAGGAAGAAGAAAAGGGTGCCCACTCTCATCACTCCTATTCAACACAGTACTGGAAGTCCTAGCCAGAGCAATCAGCAAGAAAAAGAAAGGAAAGGCTTCAGAATTGGAAATAAAGATCTAAAATCTCCTCTATTGCAGATGACATGATTTTATATAGAGAAAATCCTAAAGACTCCATCAAAAAAAAATATATTTTATCTAATCAATATGGATTCAGGGAAGTCGCAGGATACAAAATTAATGTATAATACTCAGTAGCCTTTCTATCCACTAACAACAAATCATCTGAATAAGAAATCAAACTATTTATAATAGCATCAGAAACTTAGCATCAGAGTACTTAGGAATAGACTTAAGAAGAAAGAGATCTCCACTGAAAACTGTAAGACACCGATCAAAGAAATCACAGATGTAAATAAATGGAATGGTATCCTGTGTTCATGAATCAGTATTATTAAAATGTCCATACTACCCAAAGCCATCTATAGATTCAATGCAATCCTTATCAAGACTTCAATGGCATTTTTTGTATAAGTAGAAAAAACAATTCTAAAATTCATGTGGAACCACAAAAGACCTCAGACAAAACAATCTCGAGCTGGAAGAACAAAGCAGGAGGCATCACAATTCCTCATTTCAAGCTAAATTATAAAGCTATAGTAATCAAAAGAGTATGGTAGTGGCATAAAAACAAATACATAGATTAATGGAACAGAATCAAGAGCCCAGAAATAAATCATGTACACACAATGAACATTTAACAAGGAAGCTGAGAATATACAATGGAGAAAAGACAGAGACAGTCTCTTCAATCAATAGTGCTGGGAAAACTGGGTAATCACATGTAAAAGAAAGAAACTAGACCCCTATTTTTTATCACTTATAAAAATTAACTCAAAATGGATTAAAGATTTAAACATAAGACCAGAAACCCTAAAACTTTTAGAAGAAAACACAGGAAAAAAACTCCTAAATACAGATTTTGGCAAGCAATTTCTGCATGACACCTAAAGCACAAGCATCAAAATAAAAAAATAAACAAGTAGAACTATATCAAACTAAAAAACTTCTGCACAGCAAAACCACCAACAAAATGAAAAGGCAACCTGCAGAATGGGAAAAAAAATATTTGCAAACCATATATCTGATAAGGGGTTGATATCCTGTATGTATATATAAATATATAAAAATATATAAAACATTTTATATATAAAAAATACACATATTTTAAAAACTCCTACAACTCAACAACAAAAAATTATCCAATTAAAAATGCACAAAGGACCTAAATAGACATTTTTCCAAACATGATATACGAATGGCCAACCAGTACATGAAAAGATGTTCGACATTCCTAATCATCAGGGAAATGCAAATCAAAATGAGAATGGGATATCACCTCATGCCTGTTAGAATAGCTATCATCAAAAAGACAGAGTTTGACAAATGTTGGCGAGGACGTGGAGGAAAGGGAAACCTTGTGTGCACTGTTGGTGGGATCATAAATTGGTACAGTCACTGTGGAAAACAATATGGAAATTCCTCAAAAAATTAAAAATATAACTACCATATGACCCAGCAATTCCACTTTGGGAAATACATCCAAAGGAAATGACCACACTATGTCAAAGAGTTATCTGTACCCCTATGTGCACTGTAGCATTATTTACAACAGCCGAGACATAGAAACAACCTAAGTGTCCACAGATGGATATATGAATAAAGAAGTTGAAACACACACACACACACACACACACACACACACAGACTGTTATTCAGCCATAAAAAGGGTAAGGAAATCTACCAAGGAAGACAGCCCTTGAATAGTAGAGATGGAGTTGTTGAGGGAAGCAATTTCCATTATTTGAGGAGTTTCTAAGAAACTGCTATTTTAGAGGTATGTTGTGTCTGTCTGAGTTATGGCTGCTGGTAACCTATCCTTGGAATTTTGGTTAAGTATCCAGTATTTCTCCTTGAGTTCTCAGTTCCCCTTTATTTCTAACTCAGATCCCACAAGAGCTAGGTTGACCATGGGGAATTTACTCTTTGATTCTGTATAATTAACTGAGAATCCACTTGGGATGTTGGCTGCATAGTAACATATAAGCAACTATATATCAGATAGAGGAGGAAGTCAAAGCGTAGAAGGGCGATCAAAAATTCTTTAGAAAACCTGGAACCCCAATTTGTATGTAGTTTTCTCTTCAGCCTAGACCTAACCAAGGGAAAAAGTCCCATGGATAATAATGGCAGCTAATTTAAATAATCAAGTGCCCTTTTCTCTAAGTTTCATTTTTTCCTAAAGTTTTACCCAGACATAAGAAGGTATTTCAGTCATTTGCAAACTTTGCTGCGATTAGCCAATAAACAGTCAAGAGAAAATCCATTATCTAGAACTATTTCTGCTGGTCAGTTGGGCCTCTAAAGCTTGAGCTACTTAATTGCTATCTGAGCCTTAGTCAGCCTTAAGTGGTGGATCAGACATTCTAGCATGGGAACTTTGAAACAGGGTAGAAATCCTCACATTTACTAATGATATCCAGTGTCTCACATGCATCCTGGTAAATTATTGTCAGGCACTAAGTAAATTAGTACTAATTGGAGAGGGGGTGGTTACCTTTGAATACATAGGAAGGGAAGATGGCTCTATAAAAAGTATATGTCATGTTTTGATGTGGTAAGCACAGGAAGGCCATTTGAACACACATACACCCCCCTGAGATTTGCATTTTGAAAACAATCACACATGCTATTTATGATAAACAGTTGCTATCCACCACTCTCTAGTCTTAATGGGCTTGCCTACAGTAAAGGACATACAAATTGGTGAAATTGAACAGATCTTGGAATGATTTCTGCATGGTTTCATGAGGAATAATTGGACCATAGCTTGCATCATTAATTCCATGTTCATTTTTATCCCTTTCTTCTGAATTTATTTGAGGCTCTATAAAATGTTAATAATAGCAGTTAATTGTTGTGATTATACTTCTGTGTTGACTGCAAAGGGAACATAGCTATACATATGGCTCTAAGAACCTCACCAGAGTCGTCTGGCGCCAGATGTCAAACCCAAGGGTTGAAAAGACAGCTGACAACCATTGAAATTGCTTGCAAATGGTTCAGTTAGGGAGTTTGAAGAATTTAAATAAAGAAATTTGGTTAAAAAAAAGTGGGGAGAAAAGTATTATAAATGGTCCCAAGTCTTATGGACAAGAATATTCATTTTTCACTCTGAAATAAAATCAAGATAAAGACAATACTTCCATTAAGTCTTAATACTAAAACTCTTAGTGTTTTGTTTTTTTATAAGATGGTATCACTTACAATAACCTAGTAATATCTACTAATTTAATTCACAGCTAAGTTTTTCTCTCCCTGAATTATAGTTTCAATAAGGGTCTGGAGCTTTCTTAAAAAGCCAGGGCATTTAAAGCATAGGAGTTAAGTTTCTTAGGTCTAGAAACTCTTGAATTCTCTTATCCTAGGCTTATAGAAGCACTAAATATACCCTATAAATCTATTTGAATGAGAACTTTTTTTTAAATTTAAGAGGTTTTATAGTGTAGTTATTAACCTCCTCCAAAATAGGTAAATGTATTTCAACCTATTTGCTTAGAAAACCATGTATAACTCACAAAGTGTAGGAATAGTCTCAGTATCTTGGTCAAGGTAGGGAAATTTGAAGGCAGATATTCTCTGTAGCACGGAGTCATTTTTTCTGGTGCTAATTCTTGGGTAGGTATCTTAGCCTAGGAACAAAATTTCCTAACTCCAGTATAAGGAGTTCATTGTTAGAGGTTCATTGTTTCTCCCTGCTTCAGAGAAGAAGCTGTTTTCTCTAACATCTGTCCAGCTGGGTTGCAAGTTAAGATAAGGGCTTAACTCCAAGGTCTGTTTACACTTTGTTCTAGCCACTCAAAGGTTTTCCTCACATCTTAATTTAGTTCATTTGTGAATTTCTATAAAATTGTTCTATTTCTTTCAAGAGAGATGAGGGGGAAAAAAAATGTACTCAGAATACTTCAGGTTTTCAGGTCTTAATGAGACGATACAAAACTCAAGATAAGCCAAAAGTAGTAATTCTCATTCAATCTGCATTTTCTTTTCAATACATATCCATACTTTTTTATATAAGCATTGTTAAAAAAAAAAAAAAAAAAAAAACAAGCAAAATTCACTTAGAATTCAGAATAAAATTCCCTTCACTTTAAATGATAGATCTGGGGGCACCTAGGTGGCTCAATTAGTACAGCATGTGACTCTTGATCTTGGGATCATAAGTTCAAGCCCCACATTGGGCCTAGAGCTTACTTTAAAAAAATGAATGAATGAATGAATGAATGAATGGTAGATATGTCGGAATAAGATATCCTTGAAGTGCACACAAAATCACCTACTAACTAGTTTTTCAAAAGATCCAGAGAGCAACACAGAGACAGAGAGACACAGAGATATGGCCATAGATACAAAAGTGCTATAAATATGAAGAGATTACTGAACAACGCTCTTTTGAGGATCAAAAGAGCTGGTTTTGCTTTCTTCATTTCTAGACATGGAGACAGAGAAACTGATAGCTTCAGTTTCACAACTGTGTCAAAAGCAATACAGACACTTTATGTCCATTACTTGATTTTGCCTTCTGAATATTTCATAGACTTTCCTATACAAACAGTGCTATCACAGCTAGGATACCATATCTAGACTTCTGGAGTGCATACAGACATGACAGACAACACAAAGGATTCTATCAGTGATGGAAAAGCAAATGGTTAGTGGTGTAGGAAGTGACACAAGTGACTTCTCAACCCTATGACTAAAACCACCAGCCAATGGTCTGCACAAATATAATCAGTTTAGTAGCAAAGAGATGGAGGACTCAGAAGTCAGGTGATACTAGAATCATCAATACAGACATACAAGAATGCCAGCATTAACAGACATCCAGATTTTTTGACCCTTGAAACCAGACTCCCTGTTGTTGGACCACTTAACTACAGAGACCAGATGATCAGAGCAAACAACAATACTTTCCCATGTTACTGCCACCAGTAGAGAGAAAGGAATAACCATACGATTATTATAACCAGGACAAAACTAGACTGAGTCAGGAAACAGATTCAGTTCATGCACATCAAAAGATATCTGCTGAACGGAGGGATTCTCTAAAGATTGGGGAGGATGAAATATAAAGGGATCAGTAGTAAGCCATGAATCGAGCAGTACATTGAGTTAAATCCAATGGATAATGACAGTTTAGTAATATAATTGTACTATACTTGTTAAATATATTTATTTCAATTTCATTCAGTTTTATCTTGGAGGCTCTAGAAAATGCTATAGGATTAGAAAATGAATCAACTGGTTTAAATACTGAAAATAAATTTTTTTGGCAGATTATTTTACTGTATGTCAGGAAAACTCAAGAAGCTTCAGTTAAAAAACAAAAAATCTAGAATTAAAAGAGAGCTTAGTAAGATGCTAAATAAAATGTAAACTTAATAAATAGAAGTATAAAATTATAAGTAGCTTCTCTTTATACTAATAACCCAATAGAAATGAAAAATAATCCAGTTAACAAGTGTTGAGATTAAAAAAATTTTAAAGACTGCATACCTATACACATACCCACACACCCCAACTAACCACCACGAGCACAAAAATTCAACTATGTTAATTATGTTTATTTTGAGGGGGTGGATTATGGGTTATGTTTAATTTCTTCCTTACACATATATGTGTAAGTTTTTCTGCAATCAGCACCTACTATTTAAATGGTGCTCTCCAAAATGAGCTGCTGTCACCTGGGAGGAGGGAGTATGATGGCAGGGAGGCAGTGACGGGCATGGTGGCATAAGATGGAATAAGTTGATACATCAGGGTAGGGAGAGAATATATTACAACCTCTATGTATGATTTCTTATCCTTATGTTAGAGAAATTTGTATCACTTACAGCAATCCAACTATCCTGAGAATTCTGCCAGAGGGAGTGGGGTAACAGTGAGTGGATTCCTCATTTGTTCACTTTTGGCATACTGAGTGGTTTTACACCTTGAGTCTGTCTCATTAAAGGGATTTGTAAATTACATTACCTCAAATGAGACAATACTTGGCAATAGAAACAATGCAATTCTTTGTAATGAGATAGTAAGTAATCACAACTTTTTGTACCACACAGATATTCACTGTTAATTACCTGGCAAATTTTTTTTAAGTGACAGACCTCAAAGGTGAATTATACGTTCTTCATTTTCCAAAAAAAATATAAAATATTTCAAACTGATTGATATTTTCTGTAATAAAAAGTAGTAGTCAGTGGCTTATTACCTAACAGTTATTGAAAACAAATACAATTGTTATCTTTACTTTCAAGTTAAATGTGAGATTTCAATGGTGAATGAGAAAGCAACTGCTTTTAGAAGGAAATTTGGAAAATAGAGAACATCTATTTGTAGGAACAGGATGTTTGTAGGACTAGTATCAGAGAAAGTTGGAATTTATGAGCCAAATTTCAATAAAAACCCTTGCCTAATTGGTTGACGAAGGAAAATGTCCTAGCATCTTGTGGAATATTTCCTAGTATCTGCCTGGCAAAGAATATTTTTTTAAATATCTGTGAAGTGCCCGGGTGGCTCAGTCAGTTAAGCATCTGCCTTCCATTCAGGTCATGATCTCAAGGTCCTGGGATCGAGTCCCACATCGGGCTCCCTGCTCAGTGGGGAGTCTGCTTCTCCCTCTGCCTCTCTCCCCATGCTCCTGCTCTCTACCTCTCTCTTTCTCAAATAAATAATCTAAAACAAAATATCTTTTAAGTAAGTGAATATGCAGGCACAAAGAGTCTCAGATTTTCTGTATTTCCTGTAATGTCTGAGTCCTGGCAATTTATCCATCTTAGGTACTCAAATTATAGGAGTCAAGCAGTCAGAGGTTATCAGAATTGAATAGATTATTGGATTTTCTTCCCAGAGAAATTAGATGACTTCCCAAGAATATAATCCATTCATCTGATTCTTACAGCAGACCTGAAGGAGGGATGTTAATTTCAAAACGCATAAATACTTTTCAATTCTCTGTGCTTCCTTGGAGAGACAATTTGATAATCTGAAGAACACAGAGATTGACAGCAAAATCTTGTACTAGGTTACATTCCTCCCTATCAGTTATCAGCTCTGCAACCCTTGGCAAGTCATGTACCATCTGAGCCTCAGTTTCTCCAACTAAGGAACTGTGAAACTGTTACTGATATTACCCATAGGCATGCAGTATATACACTGCAACTAACAACATCAATTTCGGTTTGGGTTGTTACTCCTCAATCGCCTGCTTCCTTCAGACGCTCCCCAGATTGTGCTCTGAGAAACTGCTAGCCCAAGTCAGGAAAGTACTAATTGGGTTCCCTGTAGGGGAGCCTAGACTTGCCTGAAGCACTTCGGCTTCTTTCTCTTTGTTCCATTTATCTTTCAGCTGTGAGTGGATTTTCTTCTCTTAATATTAGTTTGGCTATTTTACTGTGGACAAATCCCCCTGGCTATGTCTGTGTGTATAACCCAGTCTCTCTCAACAGAGAGACAGTGCCCTCCCCCAACTAAACAAAATATGCTTTGAGAGCAGCTCTAAACTACCACTGTTATTACCTCCTGTCTTGTTTATTCTATGGCAAATTCTAAGGTGTCTCATTTTTATTTTTGTTCAATTCTTCATCTCCCACCCGGAAAGAGTTCGCCAACACCTCCTGCTTCATAAAAATTGCTTTCTGATTCTGAAAAAGCATTTACTCTCTGGTACATTCTTCAGCCCTTCACATCTTTTCTGAACAGACAGTTCTCTTTGTTCCTTTTCAAGTCTGGAGAAAAATTTCAATTAATCCCAGCCAGCTGTAAATCCTGTCATTTGCAAATGCTTCTGTTTCAGGCAAACGTAGAAGACATTTAGTGAGCACCTGTAATATACTGAGTAATATCCTTGCAATTTAGAGAAGAACAGAACTCAGTCCCTCACCTACAAGGGGTTCACAGAATAGACCAACATGAAAATAATCACATGGCGGTGCCAAGAACGCCCCAGTAGAGAGAGGGGTCTAACTTTTAGCCAGAGGTTTGTTGTTGTTTTTTTTTTTTCCAATTATTCCTATCTTGCCTTGTTTCAGAAAAGACACTTTTTCACGTTGATTTAACTTGTGCATGCCTCTTCAGAATTTTTGTCTTGGTTTATTTACTGCATTTTGGAATATCTCTTGGATTATTTTAGTCCATGTCCTACCTGTGCAGAGTGATCTTTAGCCAGAACTAGATGAAATGCAGATTAAATGCAGTCATTCTATGGCATCATCGAGGTAACACTGGGGAAGAAAAATCCAGAAGAAAACACCCATGGTTCATGAGGGAACCTGGCAATAAGGTGACCAAATTAAAGCTGTTTAGACTGAAGATAATACTATGAAGACACATGACAGCTGCTGTTCCCTACAGAACAAATAAAAAATTCCCACAAACTTAGCAGCCTAAACCAATAGGCATTTATAGTCACAAAGTTCTCTAAGTCGGAAGTCCATTCTGGCGAAGCTGGGTTGTTTAATCAGGGTCTCAAACTTGAGATGTCAGGCCAGTTGAATCCTCTTTTGGAGCCTTCAGGGAAGAACCTCCAAGCTCACTCAGATTGTTGACAGAATTCTCTTCTTTGATGCTGTATATCCACGGCCATGTTTTCTGGCTGGCTGTTGGCTGGAGGTCACTCTCAGCTTATGAAGACTATTCTCAGGCCCTTGAAAATTGGTTTCTACCATACCATACCCAAAGTCAGCAACAGTCAATCTCCATCACATTGAATCCATCTCATGCTTCGAATCTCAGACTTCATGAAAAGTGCAGCCCTTATAAGGGTTCACCTGATTGGGCCAGGTCCACAAAGGATAATCTTCCTTTCTTAAAGTCAACTGTGCCATGTAACATAAACTAATCATGGGGATGCTATCCCATCATAACCATAGTCACACCCACATTCAAAGGGAGAGGATTATACAGGACAAGTACCCCAGGCAAAGAAAACTTGAGGGCCATTTAGCATGTCATCAACCACAGCTGGGTTCCTCTTCTGGTGTTGAGAATGGCTGGAGTCTTAAGGACTTTACGAAAGGTAGGCCATTCAGGAACAGAGGGCCAAGAGGGTTATAGACTCTGAGAAAAAGGTCGAAAAAGAACGGTATAGGAAATTACTACGCATGCCTCAGTCTCTCCTCAGACAGAGATTATGCTCTTATAATGAGAGGTTATATTAGAACAGGCATTCTCTAATAGATTAGAACTCTCTTTGCAAGAGAATAGGGAGAAACCCTGAGGATGGGGATCCCAACAATCCACAAAGTATCCTAATAGGACATTGTATTTAATTTGAAGTTGGAAATAAACATATTACTAGGTTTGGTGTCTAATCAGAACTGTACGCATTTTAGTCAGATGAAACAATCTGGAAAAAAGCAAAAGCTATTTTTAAGATGCACTATTTCTTAACCTCCTTGGCTAGGAGAGGAGTGTAAGCAAAGACTGTTCTGGTACAATAAAGCCTTACACTAAAGGTAATGACAGTGAACAGTACCCAAGGTCTTACTATGTGCAAGGCCCTGTGCTAAGCATGTTGCAGACATCATTCTATTTAATTCCTGAAACAATTCAGTAAGACAAACAATGTATCTTAGAGGAGGACACAGACAAGCACACATATACCTTTCTAGGATTAGAGAGACCCAGCAAGAGACCTTGCCATGGTCCTTCCTAACATGCACGGCTTGGATTTCTGTGGGACGGGGAGAGAAACCTTACAAGTGTCTGAAAGGCTATTGAAGAAGTGAGGAAGCAAACTTACTCTGCTGAGCTCCAGAGGTTGTGGTGTGCTGGCAAACACTGAACAACCAGCTTTCTAAGGATTCCTTGACGAGGAGCAGTCTTTGCAGATTTATTTGATTAAACGTTCTCACCATGGACGATTTTAACCTCCAACCTAATGACACTGAATGCAGCCTTAGGAAGAGGGGCGACTTCAGGAAAAACAAAACAAAACAAAACAAAATGGAAACAGATTTTTATTGATATACTAAAGTATTTTTTGAGGCACCTGGGTGGCTCAGTCGGTTAAGGATCCAACTCTTGATTTCAGCTTAGGTCATGACCTCAGGGTAGTGAGATAGAGCCCCGCACTGGGCTCCAGGCTGAGCATGGAGGCTGCTTAAGAATCTCTCTCCCTCTCCACTCCACCCCCTCTCCACTCCACCCCCCCATGCTTGTGCATGTGTGCTCCCTCGATAAATAAATAAATAAAGTATTTTACAATAAGCAAAGCTCTGCAATGGAATGGACTCTCTCAAAAACTGAGGGCTCCCCGTCCTCCAGGTAATTGGAGCAGATCTTGATGCTGTCAGAGGTAACTTTAAAAAGACGCCTTGCATTGGAAGGTTACAAAGACAGGGTGTGAAAATGGATAGGTTAAAGGCATCTGGTAATTTCCTGTTCCTTCCGCAGAATCTATGGCAAGAGCGCTCTAATTTACAGGTAAGACTTTTTTTCCATCAGCTGCTGAGGGATGGAGTCTGTAGGACTTCCTTAATGATCTCAAGAGTGGTGCCAAGGGGCCATCTCTTCTCTTTTCTGCATCTGAAATCCCTAGTTTTCTCGATTTTTCTCTGTTTCAACATTTTTAGGCTGGGAACTTTCAAAGTGTACTTAGTAAAAATCACATTCTTGGCAATTTTCTTCACCACTGTCTCACAAAGATTAGAACTATAAATAATAGAAAAACTTAATTACAAATTTCTTTTTTAAAAGCACTGTTTAGAGATGCAGTGTTTAAATCTCCATAAAATTACACCTTTGAAATTGCTTAATTGTGTTTTTCCTGCCAATTTAAATTGCTCATAAAAGGAAAACTTTAAAAATATATAGTTTCTAATCCTTTCCCTGAATCATCACGGTAGCATTGCTCTTGCTCCAGAAGATAGCACTGCTTGTACAAATACTGCAAACATCAGCAAATTAAGTTTAGGCCCACAGTGGTGTGGGAGGAAGAGGGAGGAGACACTTCAATCTACTGGTTTGGTTTAATTTATGTCTAATAGATTAAAAAAAAACCCAGTTAAAAGTTTGCTTCTTACTCAAAACCTTGCACTTAAGGCATGTAATAATAATTATAAAAGGCTTTGTTAAATTTCCTTACAAAGATATTGCTCTCCAGGGCATAGGCACCTAGCTTTCTTTTTAATTGCAATTATTACTGTATTAGGCTCATTTATTTGCATAATAAAATAATCATTTGCATTCATACAATTCCTTTCTTCCTAGGAGCTCACATTCTCATGGAGCCTATCTCACACACACAAAACTATCCTATTGCCTGTATAGCAGTCTAGTAGATTTGTAACACGACAGACATGTTCACTGAAAACTCTCTCCCTTTGTGCCCAACAGCTCCATCTGCAAACAGGCCAGCTTCCAAGTTCCATCCAGTACTATTTGTTTTGGTACAAAGGCCACCTTCCCAGGTTCTGTGAGCTACCATAACCAATCAAATAGTGGTACCACATGCAACTTTATACACTTCTAGGGCAAGAAAGCAATGAAAGGAATAACTGTCAGGTGCTTTAAAAATGACAATCCGTGAGTATATAAATGCTAAAAAGCATTCAAAATTTAGCCTTCCGCTCCTCTGTGCAGGATATAAACTAGCAATTAGTTTCTTGCTAGATTTTAGTCTATTACATAGAGGGAGACAGCATTTTCTGGTATTTCTCAGACCTGGCCCTACTTGAGATGAACTTTAGAAACACACAAAAAAACACCTTAGTGAGCTTTTACCAACTGTAAATGCCTACATTCTGAATGAGATTCTGAATGAACTGACCCTGATTTTTAAATGTACATCAGCATTTTTAAGCTTCCCTGGTGTCTAATGCATGGCACAACATTGGTTATCATTGGTCTAGTGGAAACACTAGGTTGTTCTTGGTCAACTGTAAGCTACCTGTGTGATCCTGAGGAAAGCGTTAATCTCTGGGCCACAAAATATGAGGCTGAAAAATTAGACATTTGGATTAGAAAGAATTTTTCACCTCTAAATTCCTATGGTTTGAAACAATAAAAATGGCCAGTTCTCAACATGAATTATAATTCCCAATACACTTACACTCCACCTTTACAACATGGAAATGCTACAGAGAAAAATACATTACTGGTATTTTACACTCAGAAAACATAAGCTATGTGGGAGACCAAAGCAAGTGCAAAAAAAGGAAAAAGAAACAATTCAAAGTATGGATGTGCTAAGTACATATGAAGTATCATTTTAATGCCAATCATTTCTTTAGAACTTGGTTACTAGCATAAAACAACAATTTCACTGTATCAGTTAAACAGGCAAGGAAGACCTTATGCAAGACTATTGCAATAAGGGAGAGAGATCAAACTCAAGTCAACGGAAACAAAAAGTGGGGAATTTTTTAAGAACTGGGGTAAGCTAGTGGAAAAGTACTGAAGTACTTTGTAAGGGAGGGTTGGTCATTGTGACCAGGCTATCTGTGTTAGCTAACTGGTACCCATGGAAGTAAGGTTCTCTCTTCCCAGAGCCTGGGAGATAGAGGGACTATCTCCTGGGATGATGACATTTTAAAGGGATGGTCCTTGACAAGGTACACTGGGGTTGTAGAAAATTTACATTTCAAAGGGAGAGAGAAAGAATTTATAATGTCAAGTTTTCTAAAGTAAATACACTAAGAAAAGGGATGTCAGGGGCCTACAGTCATGAAGAAACATATTTAAAGTTTAGTCAATCTGAGGAGAACATTAAAATTTTGTTCACTAGCTTATTGAGTTAGTTCTTTCTTGTCATTGGACCTGAAATTCCTACAGCTGGATGGTTTTCTCATCTCTTGACAATTTAGGTGGAGGAACCATCATAGTTCATCAATTCTTTTTTTTTTTTTTAAGATTTATTTTTTTGACAGAGAGAGACACAGCGAGAGAGGGAACACAAGCAGGGGGAGTGGGAGAGAGAGAGGGAGAAGCAGGCTTCCTGCTGAGCAGGGAGCCCGACGCGGGGCTCGATCCCAGGACACTGGAATCATGACCTGAGCCGAAGGCAGATGCTTAACAACTGAGCCACCCAGGCGCCCCAGTTCATCAATTCTTAATCACAGTTTTTTTTTTCACATTTTAACTTTTCCAAATTTGGAATGTGTCTTATGATCAATGGTGTCTTACTATTACTGTTGGCCAGGAGCATTGGGGACCTATCAAATGGCATTACTGGTCAGTCTTCAAAAGCCTACACTGTTGTTCATTCTGTTAAAATGAACCACCGCAAGTAAATTTATTATTATTCATGAAGTAAATACTTCTTATCAAAATAATGATCGAAACTCCCTATTTTCTTGCTGGGCAAACAAGTTCTTTAGATGAAGTTACAACCAAGATGTATATGAAGCTGTGCTACTTTTGTTATTGGAACATGTGCAAACGATATGTATGTACCTCTCAAGTGCCAAGCAATAGAATAAAGGAGATACAACCAATATCAACAGAAAACACAAGATGTATGTCAAAGCCAGAAGAGACTGGTATGACCAGCTGCTAGTATTTTTTCTCTTGCTCAGTGATACATTAACGTAATACAGTACATCTTAGAATCAATGAGGTCGTAGATTTAAGAAAGCATGGTAGATACACCCAAGCCATGTATGCAGTCCATTGTGTTTGCCCCAGAAAAGCAAAATCATTGAATCTGTATACACTCTGAACAGGTATCTCAAGCAACTGAAGGAAGGTACAGTGTAGAATAACATTCAGAGAAAAACCATTTTCTGTGATTTCTAATCCCTCCTTCATCTAGACCCTCTTTTTGTTATTTCACTTTAAACAGAATCTGCCCCTTTGTCACTCAATGTGTCGGATGTGGAAAAGCCCCTCCCCCACTCATGAACATGGCCTTGATGCCAGCTCTAATTACTAGTGTGAGAGAGCCTTCTGTGCATTCTTCAAAACTCAAGGCTCGAAACTGCCTGTGCCATCTTTTCATGAAAAAGAATTACTTCATGTGGGTTTATAGTGAGTAAAATTCATTGATTCAGCAAAGCCACAAGCAGATAATGACTTTAGTATCCTTAACTTAATCCCAAAGGAGGGTGGTAAAAAGCAAGCTGGATTTTCCTTAAAAAATGCCCTGATTTTTTTTTTTTTTGCATTGTCACTCCTCAAGTGGCGTGTCTGGAAGAATATTATTGGTGTTTTGTAGCTGGCCAAACTAAAAATAAGTTAGACAGGGGTGGAGCAAGATGGCGGAGGAGTAGAAGACCTGGATTTCGTCTGGTCTCAGGAATTCAGCTGGATAGGGATCAAACCATTCTGAACACCTACAAACTCAACAGGAGATCGAAGAAAAGAATAGCAACAACTCTCTGAACAGAAAAGCGACCACTTTCTGGAAGGTAGGACGTGCGGAGAAGTGAATCCGAGGCGATATTCAGGAGGATAGATGGCGGGGGAGGGGCCTCCGTCAGCCGCTTCTGGCAAGTGATAGAGCCGCGGAGCACAAAATCGGAACTTTTAGAAGTCGGCTCCGCTGAGGGACGTCACTCCAGTGGCTAAGCAGGGGGTGGAACCCTCACGGGACAGTGTGGTCTCAGAACCCTCAGGGTCACAGAAAGACCGGGGGTGCCTGAGTGCGGCAGAGCTCCCAGGTATCGGAGCGGGAAAGCCGGCTGCAGAGACAGAGCCCAGGCGCGGGCTCTCAGCTCGGGGTTGCCATAAACCGTGATCCGTGGCACAGTCGGGCCACTGCTCCTCCAGCAGGGACCCAACAAGCGGCAGATCCGGGGAGACTCACCTTCCTTCCCCGGGAGGAGGGATCTGCTGGGTTTGGAGACTCCACACGGAGTCGGTGCCAGAGACAGAAACGCTCGGTCACAGGCCGGGTGAGCAGGGAGTGCAGCCGGAGACTGGGGAGACGGGAGTGACTGACTGCTTTTCTCTGGGGGCTCACTGAGGAGCGGGGCCCCGAGTTCTCGGCTCCTCCAGGGCGGAGACTGGGAGGCTGCCGTTTTCACTCTCGTTCTCCAAAGCTGTACGGAAAGCTTGCAGGGAAAAAAAGCTCCTGAGAGCAAATCCAAGCAGATTACTTAGCCCGGACCGGCAAGGGAGGGACAATTCCGCCTCCAGCAAGGACATTTGGGAACCACAGTACCAGGCCCCTCCCCCAGAAGATCCACAAGAACAGCCGGCCAAGACCAAGTTTACCTATCAATGAGAACAGCAGAACTCCAGCACTAGGGGAATACTGCACATAGAATCCATGGCTTTTTTACAATGTTTCTGTAGTCTTTCAAAGTTTTTTTTTTTAACTGTCTTTTTTTTTTTTTAATTTTTCTTTTTCCCTTTTTCAACCAACATCTTATCAATCCCTTTTTTAAAAAACATTTTTATTTTTCATTTTTAGAGTCATATTCTATCCCTTCATAGTAGTTACCTGTATTTTTGGCATATATATATAAGTTGTTCTCTATTTAAAATTTTGAGATAGTTTCTTCTAGCAGATCAAAATATACCCTAAATCTCTAGTGTATGGTTTTTTTCTACTCCCCTGCCTGATCACATTCTCTCCCTTTTTTTTTTTTAAATCCTCTTCTTTCTTTTTTCAAACAACTTATCAATTCCTTTTATAAATTTTTTTATAATTTCCATCTTTACAGTCATATTCCATCCCTTCATCATATCAACCCTTATTTTTGTACATATATAAATTTCTTTAAAATTTTGGGAGGCACTTTCTTCTAACAGACCAAAATACACCCAGAATCTAGTGTGTGGCACTGTTCTATGTACTAGCCTGATCATATTTGATCATATTCTGTTTTTTTTTGTTTTGGTCTGTCTTTGTTTTTATCTTTTTCTTTTTTTTTTTTCTTTCTCTTTTTTCTCTCTTTCCCTTTCTTTTCCCACTGCTTCAGGTATTTTCTGATTTGTTTAGAGTGTATTTTCTGGGGACATTGTTACCCTGTTAGCATTTTGTTCTCTCATTAATCTATTCTCCTCTGGACAAATGACAAGACGGAAAAAATCACCTCAACAAAAAGAACAAGAGGTACTACCGACTGCCAGGAACCTACTCAATATGGACATTAGTACGATGTCAGATCTAGAGTTCAGAATCATCACTTTAAAGATACTAGCTGGGCTTGAAAAAAGCATGGAAGTTATTAGAGAAACCCTTTCTGGAGAAGTAAAAGAACTAAAATCTAACCAAATCGAAATCAAAAAGGCTATTAAGGAGGTGCAATCAAATATAGGGGTGCTAACTGCTAGGATAAATGAGGAAGAAGAGGGAATCAGTGATATAGAAGACCAAATGATGGAAAATAAAGAAGCTGAGAAAAAGAGAGATAAACAACTACTGGATCATGAGGGCAGAATTCGAGAGATAAGCGATACCATAAGACGAAACAACATTAGAATAATTGGGATCCCAGAAGAAGAAGAAAGAGAGAGAGGGGCAGAAGGTATACTGGAGCAAATGACAGCAGAGAACTTCCCTAATTTGGGGAAGGAAACAGGCATCAAAATCCAGGAAGCACAGAGAACCCCTTTCAAAATCAATAAAAATAGGTCAACACCCCGACATCTAATAGTAAAACTTACGAGTCTCAGAGACAAAGAGAAAATCCTGAAAGCAGCTCAGGACAAGAGATATGTAACCTACAATGGTAGAAACATTAGATTGGCAACAGACCTATCCACAGAGACCTGGCAGGCCAGAAAGGATTGGCAGGATATATTCAGAGCACTAAATGAGAAAAATGTGCAGCCAAGAATACTATATCCAGCTAGGCTGTCATTGAAAATTGAAGGAGAGATAAAAAGCTTCCAGGACAAACAAAAACTAAAGGAATTTGCAAACACGAAACCAGCTCTACAAGAAATCTTGAGAGGGGGTCCTCTAAGCAAAGAGAGAGCCTAAAAGCAACATAGACCAGAAAGGAACACAGACAATATACAGTAACAGTCACCTTACAGGCAATACAATGGCACTAAATTCCTATCTTTCAATAGTTACCCTGAATGTAAATGGGCTAAATGCCCCAATCAAAAGACACAGGCTATCGGATTGGATTAAAAAACAAGACCCATCGATATGCTGTCTGCAAGAGACTCATTTTAGACACAAAGACACCCCCAGACTGAAAGTGAGGGGGTGGAAAACCATTTACCATGCTAATGGACACCGAAAGAAAGCTGGGGTGGCAATCCTTCTATCAGACAAATTAGATTTTAAACCAAAGACTGTAATAAGAGATGAGGAAGGACACTATAGCCTACTTAAAGGGTCTATCCAACAAGAAGATCTAACAATTGTATATATCTATGCCCCTAACATGGGAGCAGCCAATTATATAAGGCAATTAATAACAAAAGCAAAGAAACACATCGACAACAATACAATAACAGTGGGGACTTTAACACCCCCCTCACTGAAATGGACAAATCGTCTAAGCAAAAGATCAACAAGGAAATAAAGACTTTAAGTGACACACTGGACCAAATGGACTTCACAGACATATTCAGAACATTCCATCCCAAAGCAATGGAATACACATTCTTCTCTAGTGCCCATGGAACATTCTCCAGAATCGATCACATCCTAGGTCATAAATCAGGTCTCAACCGGTACCAAAAGATTGGGATCATTCCCTGCCTATTTTCAGACCACAATGCTTTGAAACTAGAACTCAATCACAAGAGGAAAGTTGGAAAGAACTCAAATACATGGAGGCTAAAGAGCATCCTACTAAAGAATGAATGGGCCAAGCATGAAATTAAAGAAGAATTAAAAAAAATTCATGGAAACCAATGAAAATGAAAACACAGCTGTTCAAAATCTTTGGGAGGCAACAAAGGCAGTCCTAAGGGGAAAGTATATAGCAATACAAGCCTTTCTCAAGAAACAAGAAAGGTCTCAAGTACACAACCTAACCCTACACCTAAAGGAGCTGGAGAAAGAACAGCAAATAAAGCCTAAACCCAGCAGGAGAAGAGAAATAATAAAGATCAGAGCAGAAATCAATGAAATAGAAACTAAAAGAACAGTAGAACAGATCAACGAAACTAAGAGCTGGTTCTTTGAAAGAATTAACAAGATTGATAAACCCCTGGCCAGACTTATCAAAAAGAAAAGAGAAATGACCCAAATCAACAAAATCATGAATGAAAGAGGAGAAATCACAACCAACACCAAAGAAATACAAACAATTATAAGAACATATTATGAGCAACTCTATGCCAGCAAATTAGATAACCTGGAAGAAATGGATGCATTCCTAGAGATGTATCAACTACCAAAACTGAACCAGGAGGAAATAGAAAACCTGAACAGACCTAGAACCACTAAGAAAATAGAAGCAGTCATCAAAAATCTCCCAAAACACAAAAGCCCAGGGCCAGATGGCTTCCCAGGGGAATTCTACCAAACATTTCAAGAAGAATTAATACCTATCCTTCTGAAACTGTTCCAAAAAATAGAAATGGAAGGAAAACTTCCAAACTCATTTTATGAGGCCAGCATTACCTTGATCCCAAAACCAGACAAAGACCCCATCCAAAAGGAGAATTACAGACCAATATCCCTGATGAACATGGATGCAAAAATTCTCACCAAAATACTAGCCAATGGGATCCAAAAGTACATTAAAAGGATTATTCACCACGACCAAGTGGGATTTATCCCTGGGCTGCAAGGTTGGTTCAACATCCGCAAATCAATCAACGTGATACAATACATTAATAAAAGAAAGAACAAGAATCATATGATCCTCTCAATAGATGCAGAAAAAGCATTTGACAAAGTACAGCATCCTTTCTTGATCAAAACTCTTCAGAGTATAGGGATAGAGGGTACATACCTCAATATCATAAAAGCCATCTATGAAAAACCTACAGCGAATATCATTCTCAATGGGGAAAAACTGAGAGCTTTCCCCCTAAGGTCAGGAACGCGGCAGGGATGTCCACTATCACCACTGCTATTCAACATAGTATTGGAAGTCCTAGCCACAGCAATCAGACAACAAAAAGAAATCAAAGGCATCCAAATTGGCAAAGAAGAAGTCAAACTCTCACTCTTTGCAGATGATATGATACTTTATGTGGAAAATCCCAAAGACTCCACCCCAAAACTGCTAGAACTCATACAGGAATTCAGTAAAGTGGCAGGATATAAAATCAATGCACAGAAGTCAGTGGCATTCCTATACACCAACAACAAGTCAGAACAAAGAGAAATTAAGGAGTCGATCCCATTTACAATTGCACCCAAAACCATAAGATACCTAGGAATAAATCTAACCAAAGAGGCAAAGGATCTGTACTCAGAAAACTATAAAATACTCATGAAAGAAATTGAGGAAGACACAAAGAAATGGAAAAACGTTCCATGCTCATGGATTGGAAGAACAAATATTGTGAAGATGTCAATCCTACCTAGAGCAATCTACACATTCAATGCAATCCCCATCAAAATACCATCCACTTTCTTCAAAGAAATGGAACAAATAATCCTAAAATTTGTATGGAACCAGAAAAGACCCCGCATAGCCAGAGGAATGTTGAAAAAGAAAAGCAAAGCTGGCGGCATCACAATTCCGGACTTCCAGCTCTACTACAAAGCTGTCATCATGAAGACAGTATGGTACTGGCACAAAAACAGACACATAGATCAATGGAACAGAATAGAGAGCCCAGAAATGGACCCTCAACTCTATGGTCAACTAATCTTTGACAAAGCAGGAAAGAATGTCCAATGGAAAAAAGACAGTCTCTTCAACAAATGGTGTTGGGAAAATTGGACAGCCACATGCAGAAGAATGAAACTGGACCATTTCCTTACACCACACACAAAAATAGACTCAAAATGGTTGAAAGACCTAAACGTGAGACAGGAGTCCATCAACATCCTAAAGGAGAACACAGGCAGCAACCTCTTCGACCTCAGCCGCAGCAACTTCTTCCTAGAAACATTGCCAAAGGCAAGGGAAGCAAGGGCAAAAATGAACTATTGGGACTTCATCAAGATAAAAAGCTTTTGCAAAGCAAAGGAAACAGTCAACAAAACCAAAAGACAACCGACAGAATGAGAGAAGATATTTGCAAATGACATATCAGATAAAGGGCTAGTATCCAAAATCTATAAAGATCTTATCAAACTAAACATCCAAAAGAACAAAGAATCCAATCAAGAAATGGGCAGAAGACATGAACAGACATTTTTCCAAAGAAGACAGCCAAATGGCCAACAGACACATGAAAACGTGCTCAACATCGCTCGGCATCAGGGAAATCCAAATCAAAACCTCAATGAAATACCACCTCACACCAGTCAGAATGGCTAAAATTAACAAGTCAGGAAATGACAGATGTTGGCGGGGATGCAGAGAAAGGGGAACCCTCCTACACTGTTGGTGGGAAAACAAGCTGGTGCAGCCACTCTGGAAAACAGTATGGAGGTTCCTCAAAAAGTTGAAAATAGAGCTACCATATGATCCAGTAATTGCACTGCTGGGTATTTACCCCAAAGATACAAATGTAGGGATCCGAAGGGGTACGTGCACCCCGATGTTTATAGCAGCAATGTCCACAATAGCCAAACTGTGGAAAGAGCCAAGATGTCCATCGACAGATGAATGGATAAAGAAGAGGTGGTATATATATATACAATGGAATATTATGCAGCCATCAAAAGGAATGAGATCTTGCCATTTGCAACGACGTGGATGGAACTGGAGGGTGTCATGCTGAGCAAAATAAGTCAAACAGAGAAAGACATGTATCATATGACCTCACTGGTAAGAGGAATTCTTAATCTCAGGAAACAAACTGAGGGTTGCTGGAGTGGGGGGTGGGGTGGGAGGGATGGGGTGACTGAGTGATAGACACTGGGGAGGGTATGTGCTCTAGTAAGGGCTGTGAATTGTGCAAGACTGTTGAATCTCAGATCTGTACCTGTGAAACAAATAATGCAATATATGTTAAGAAAAAAAAAAAGATAGGAGGAGGGGAAGAATGAAGGGGGGGAATCGGAGGGGGAGACGAACCATGAGACACGATGGATTCTGAAAAACAAACTGAGGGTTCTAGAGGGGAGGGGGTGGGAGGATGGGTTAGCCTGGTGATGGGTATTAAAGAGGGCACGTTCTGCATGGAGCACTGGGTGTTATGCACAAACAATGAATCATGGAACACTACGTCTAAAACTAATGATGTAATGTATGGTGATTAACATAACACTAAAAATTTTTTTTAAAAAAATGCCCTGATTCAAGTTCAAGTGAAATAATCCTTAAAGTGCCTGAAGTAAGGGACCCTAGGGGAATTATTAGCAACTTGTCAGTGGCTGCCTTAAATGAGAAATGGTTGGAGGTTGTCTTTTTCAATAGGGCTGGAAATCTTCCAGAGGCCTCAGGAGGACATATGCCCCGTGGCCTCTGGGGAATTCTCCAATGTGGACAGTGTAGCAGAAAAGGGTGGCCAAGTCTAAGTCGATACCACCAAGACTCCTCTCCCAGTGGGTCTGTTGGTCACAGCACTGGATGCTTCAAATCTATCTCTCCTACTCAGCAGTGATATCCTCTTGCCTGGCCTCTGAAGCCCTAATACTTCCTTGGAATAGAATCTACATTGAGTGGTGTCCTCAGGGACATACTGGTCAGAGTCTTCTGTGTATTACTGATCTTACAACTCTAAAATGCTTGCCTCTGTCTTTATGTACAAGCTTTGAAAACAAGGCAAAAAAAAAAATCAAATTTTAGTGGCATGAACACTCTATTTGGACACAAACATTTGGATCAAGTCTTGGGTCTCCCATTCACCCGCTATATGAACTTGGAGAACTTGTTGAACATCTCGGATTCTCAATTTCACTAACTAAAAATTGGGAAAGGCTGTTATGAGAATCACACGTCGGGGCGCCTGGATGGTTCAGTCGGTTAAGCATCTGCCTTCAGCTCAGCTCATGATCTTGGGGTCCTGGGATGGAGCCTGGCATTGGGCTCCCTGCTCAGCAGGGAGTCTGCTTCTCTCTGTCTCTCACCCCAACCCACCCCTGCTTGTGTGCTCTCTCTCAAATAAATAAATAAAATCTTTAAAAAAAAAAAAAAGAATCACATGTAATTAAACGGGTACAATATTTTGCAAAAACTCTCCCAAAGTTAAATGCTCTAGAGTTGTGACAATAAATGCCACCATCTCTATCCTCAGAGGAATCACAATACCAGATAAAAGGAGGTTAAATGTGTACAGGGCAAAGGATGGTCTTTACAATAGAAATGGCACCCTTTTGGAGGAGGGGGGAAGGATGGCAGAGGAGTAGGGGACCCTATTTCAACTGGTCCCTGGAATTGAGCTGGATATCTACCAGACCACTCTGAGCACCCACGAAACCAGCCTGAGATGTAAGAAGATCTGGATCTCTACAAACAGAATATCGCAAGTGGTTGGTTTCGAGGTACAAAGCGGGGAGCCGTGATTCCACGGCCAGATATCAGAGGATAAACGGCAGCGGGAGGGTGCCTGGCCATGGGGATCCTACACCACCGGTGAGTGACAGCCTCGCGCGCTGGGGACAGGGCACAGTCTCGCAGACCGGTAGCGGCGGGGAAAGGACTTTAGGGCAGCCCCTGGGGCGGAAACCCGGAACTGCAGGGTCCCACACGCGAACTGGGAGCAGCTGGTGGTTTTAGAAGCACAAAGGGCAGAGACGTGCCCCGACCTGGAGGCAGGACTGGGAGCGCCACGGAGGGGTGCACAACCCAGGACGCTGCAGTTTATAGCAGCACAGACAGAAACGGAGACGGTGTGGCCTGGAGAGCTCACTGAAGAACAGACTGCAGTCTCTCTGCTCGGATGCAGAGGGTTGGAAACAGTCTCTTCTGCTCTGACTCGCAGAAGAGACGCAGAAAGCCACCAGGGAAAGCCACCAGAGAACAAAAGCCCAAAGACTGATTCCCACTGAGCCCATCCCCCGCCACAGGGGGGCAGGGCAACTCCGCCCAAACAGGGTTGCCTGAGTAACAGCATGGCAGGCCCCTCCCCCAGAAGACAGGCTGGGAAAACAAGAGGCCAGCAACCCTAAGGTCCCAAGAAAACAGGTGCATCTTGCTTGGGTTCTGGTCAATAATTTCGACTCTATACATTCCCTCAAACACCCATCAACAGAATGACTAGGAGGAGGAGCCCCCAAAATAGAAAAGACTCAGAGATTATGACTTATGCTACAGATTTACAAATGGATGCAGACATAACCAAGATGTCGGAGATGGAATTCAGGCTAGCAATTGTGAAGATAATGGCTAGAATGGAGAAATCAATTAATGGCAACATAGACTCTCTAAGGGCAGAAATGAAAGCTGAATTGGCAGAACTTAAAAATGCTATCAATGAGATCCAATCCAATCTAGATAATCTAACAGGTAGGGTAACTGAGGCAAAAGAGCGAGTCAGCGACCTGGAAGACAATATAACAGATAAAAAGGGAAAAGAGGAGGCCAGGGAAAAACAACTCAGAATCCATGAAAATAGAATCAGAGAGGGGCGCCTGGGTGGCTCAGTCGTTAATCGTCTGCCTTCGGCTCAGGTCATGATCCCAGGGTCCTGGGATCGAGCCCCACATCGGGCTCCCTGCTCCGCGGGAAGCTTGCTTCTCCCTCTCCCACTCCCCCTGCTTGTGTTCCCTCTCTCGCTGTGTCTCTCTCTGTCAAATAAATAAATAAAATCTTTAAAAAAAAAAAAAAAGAAAGAAAGGGGTTATACAGACATCTAATAAAAAAAAAAAAAAGAAAATAGAATCAGAGAAATAAGTGACACCATGAAGCATTCCAATGTCAGAATAATTGGAATCCTGGAGGGAGTGGAGAGAGAGAGAGGACTAGAACATGTATTTGAGCAAACCGTAGCTGAGAACTTCCCTAATCTGGGGAATGAAACAAACATTCGCGTCCTAGAGGCAGAGAGGACCCCTTCCAAGATCAATAAAAACAGGCCAACACTCCGGCATGTAATAGTAAAACTTGCAAATCTTAGAACCAAGGAAACCATCTTAAGAGCAGTTATGGGGAAGAGATTCCTTACACACAGAGGGAGGAACATCAGAATAACGTCAGACCTATCCACAGAGACCTGGCAAGCCAGAAATGCCTGGCAAGGCATATTCAGGGTACTAAATGAGAAGAACATGCAGCCAAGAATACTTTATCTGGCAAGGCTTTCATTTAGAATAGATGGAGAGATGCAGAGCTTCCAAGACCGGCAGAAACTGAAAGAATATGTGACCACTAAGCTGGCCCTGCAAGAAATATTAAGGGGGGTTCTATAAAAGGAGAAAGACCACAAGAGTGATATACAACAGAAATTTACAGGGACAATCTATAAAAACAACATCTTCACAGGCAACATGATGACAATTAATTCATATCTTTCAATAATCACTCTCAACGTGAATGGCCTAAACACTCCCATAAAAGGGCACAGAGTTGCAGATTGGATAAAAAGACAGGGCCCATCCATATGCTGCCTACAAGAGACTCATTTTGAACCTAAAGATACATCCAGACTGAAAGTGAAGGGATGGAGATCCATCTTCCATACCAGCGGACCTCAAAAGAAAGCTGGGGTAGCAATTCTTATATCAGACAAATCAGATTTTAAACTAAAGACTGTAATTAGAGACAGGAAACAAGAGCTTTGAATGATACATTGGACCAAATGGACCTCATAGATATTTACAGAACATTCCACCCTAAAACAACAGAATACTCATTCTTCTTGAGCGCACATGGAACTTTCTCCAGAATAGACCACATACTGGGTCACAAATCAGGTCTCAACCAATACCAAAAGATTGAGATTATTCCCTGCATATTCTCAGACCACAATGCTTTAAAACTGGAACTCAATCACAAGAAAAAATCTGGCAGAAATTCAAACACTTGGAAGCTAAAGACCACTCTGCTCAAGAGTGTTTGGGTCAACAGGAAATCAAAGAACTTAAACAATTCATGGAAATCAATGAGAACGAAAACACATTGGTCCAAAATCTATGGGATACTGCAAAGGCGGTCCTAAGGCGGAAATACATAGCCATCCAAGCCTCACTCAAAAAAATAGAAAAATCCCGAATTCACCAACTAACTCTACACCTTAAAGAACTAGAGAAAAAGCAACAAACGTCGCCTGAGCCACACATTAGAAGAGAAATAATTAAAATTAGAGCAGAAATCAATGAATTAGAAACCAGAAACACAGTAGATCAGATCAACGAAACTAGAAGTTGGTTCTTTGAAAGAATTAATAAGATCAATAAACCACTGGCCAGACTTATCCAAAAGAAAAGAGAAAGGACTCAAATTAATAAAATTATGAATGAAAGGGGAGAGATCACGACTAACACCAAGGAAATAGAAACAATTATTAGAAATTATTATCAACAACTATATGCCAATAAACTGAGCAATCTGGATGAAATGGAGGCCTTCCTGGAAACCTATAAGGGGCCAAGACTGAAACAGGAAGAAATTGACAACCTGAATAGGCCAATAACCAGTAATGAGATTGAAGCAGTGATCAAAAACCTCCCAAAAAACAAGAGGCCAGGGCCTGATGGATTCCCTGGGGAATTCTGCCAAACATTCAAAGAAGAAATAATACCTATTCTACTGAAGCTATTTCAAAAAATAGAAACAGAAGGAAAACTTCCAAACTCATTCTATGAGGCCAGCATTACCTTAATCCCCAAACCAGGCGAAGATCCCATCAAAAAGGAGAATTTCAGACCGATATACCTGATGAATATGGATTCCAAAATCCTCAACAAAATCCTAGCTAATAGGATCCAACAATACATTAAAAGGCTCATCCACCACGACCAAGTGGGATTTATCCCCGGGATGCAAGGGTGGTTCACCATTCGCAAATCAATCAATGTGATAGAACACATTAATAAGAGGAGAGAGAAGAACCATATGGTCCTCTCAATTGATGCAGAAAAAGCATTTGACAAAATACAACATCCTTTCCTGATTAAAACTCTTCAGAGTATAGGGATAGAGGGAACATTCCTCAAGTTCATAAAATCCATCTATGAAAAACCCACAATGAATATCATCCTCAATGGGGAAAAGCTGAGAGCCTTTCCCTTAAGATCAGGAACACGTCAAGGACGCCCACTCTTGCCACTATTGTTCAACATAATACTAGAAGTCCTAGCAACAGCAATCAGACAACAAAAAGAAATAGAAGGTATTCAAATTGGCAAAGAAGAAGTCAAACTCTCTCTTTTCACAGATGACATGATACTTTATGTGGAAAACCCAAAAGACTCCACCCCCAAATTACTAGAACTGATCCAGCAATTCAGTAATGTGGCAGGATATAAAATCAATGCACAGAAATCAGTTACTTTCTTATACACTAACAACACAACTGTAGAAAGAGAAATTAAAGAAACGATTCCATTTACAATAGCACCAAAAACCATAAGACACCTCGGAATAAACCTAACCAAAGAGGTAAAGGATCTATACTCTAGGAACCACAAAACACTCATGAAAGAAATGGAAGAAGACACAAAAAGATGGAAAAATATTCCATGCTCATGGATCGGAAGAATAAACATTGTTAAAATGTCTATGCTACCCAGAGCAATCTATACCTTCAATGCCATCCCGATCAAAATTCCAATGACATTTTTCAAAGTGCTGGAACAGACAATCCTAAAATTTGTATGGAATCAGAAAAGACCCCGAATCGCCAAGGAAATGTTGAAAAAGAAAAACAAAGCTGGGGGCATCACGTTGCCCGATTTCAAGCTATATTACAAAGCTGTGATCACTAAGACAGCATGGTACTGGCACAAAAACAGACATATAGACCAATGGAACAGAATAGAGAACCCAGATATGGACCCTCAACTCTATGGTCAAATAATCTTTGACAAAGCAGGAAAAAACATGCAATGGAAAAAAGACGGTCTCTTCAATAAATGGTGCTGGGAAAATTGGACAGCCACATGCAGAAGAATGAAACTCGACCATTCTCTAACACCATTCACAAAGATAAACTCAAAGTGGATGAAAGACCTCAATGTGAGACAGGAATCCATCAAAATCCTAGAGGAGAACATAGGCAGTAACCTCTTTGACATCGGCCACAGCAACTTCTTTCAAGATACATCTCCAAAAGCTAGTGAAACAAAAGCAAAAATGAACTTTTGGGGCTTCATCAAGATAAAGACCTTCTGCACAGCAAAGGAAACAGTCAACAAAACAAAGAGGCAACCCACAGAATGGGAGAAGATATTTGTAAATGACACTACAGATAAAGGGCTGGTATCCAAGATCTATAAAGAACTTCTCAAACTCAGCACCCAAAAAACAAATAATCAAGTCAAAAAGTGGGCAGAAGATATGAAAAGACACTTCTCTGAAGAAGGCATACAAATGGCTAACAGACACATGAAAAAATGTTCATCATCATTAGCCATCTGGGAAATTCAAATCAAAACCACATTGAGATACCACCTTACACCAGTTAGAATGGCAAAAATGGACAAGGCAAGAAATGACAAATGTTGGAGAGGTTGTGGAGAAAGGGGAACCCTCTTACACTGTTGGTGGGAATGCAAGTTGGTACAGCCACTTTGGAAAACAGTGTGGAGGGTCCTCAAAAATTTAAAAATAGAGCTACCCTATGACCCAGCAATTGCACTCCTGGGTATCTACCCCAAAGACACAGATGTAGTGAAAAGAAGGGCCCTATGCACCCCAATGTTCATAGCAGCAATGTCCGCAATAGCCAAACTGTGGAAAGAGCCGAGATGCACTTCAACAGATGAATGGATAAAGAAGACGTGGTCCATATATACAATGGAATATTACTCAGCCATCAGAAAGGATGAATACCCAACTTTTACATCAACATGGATGGGACTGGAGGAGATGATGCTAAGTGAAATAAGTCAAGCAGAGAAAGTCAATTATCATATGGTTCCACTTATTTGTGGAACATAAGGAATAGCATGGAGGACATTAGAAGGAAGGGAAAAATGAGGGGGGCGGGAATTGGAGGGAGAGATGAACCATGAGAGACTATGGACTCTGAGAAACAAACAGGATTTTAGAGGGGAGGGGGGAGGGGGGATTGGTTAGCCCGGTGATGGGTATTAAGGAGGGCACGTACTGCATGGAGCACTGGGTGTTATATGAAAACAATGGATCGTGGATCACCACATCAAAAACCAATGATGTATTGTATGGTGACTAACATAACGTAATAAAATTTTTTTAAAAAATGGCACCCTTTATTTTACAGTTAGTATAATAGTGACACCATCTTACATTGGATTTCTTTAGAAGATCTTTGAAGAATTGTTAGAAGATGCTAAGTGACTTGGTCAAAGACTTATAACTGTAAAGGAAGAAATGGACAACAATGAACAGCTACTTCACGGAACAGGGATGTGGAGATGACTATTTACAATATTGTGCTCCTGCGGAGATTATTTCAGAGTAACACTTCAATTGTGTGCTCACCCATCTTGCATCATTATTGAACGGTTTGAGGACATGATTCCCGAGGGGCACTTAAATCGTAAATGTCAGGTTGTCAAAATCTTTCACATAACCTAGTCCTTTAAAGTGTGCTTCCTTTCTTCTTGAGCTACTACTAACATTTTAAGTATTAACAAACTTCTGGTCTAGGTAAGAGGATTCTTGAATATTCTTTGGGACCCTAAGACCCAGGCTATGTCTGTGTTTTTTCTCTGGGATACTCCTGGCCCTTGACAGAACTAAAGAGGGGTTCACAGTGTCCACTTTTTTTCTCCTGAGAGAATCACAGTACCAGTGGGAGAGAGTAGTACCAGTATGCCCACAGGACTGAGTACTATAGGGAAGCACTGGTGATCAAAGGATATAGGGTGCCTATACAAGTGTTTTGTAATCTGCAAAATGCTGGAATAATGACAGCTGTTTGTTGTTGTTTACTATGTGCTGGGCATGTGTTAAGGCAATTTACGTGCACTATTTCACATGGGATTTTCATAATAATATTTTAACAGTATATATGCTAATAGCATTATTATCCTCATTTTACAGAAAAACACTGGTGAGGAACAGAGAATTTCAATGTCTTGTTCATAGAAACAGACTTGTTAAAAGAGAGAATTTCCCTCAGGCAGTCATTATCACAACCCAAGGACTCAAATCCTACATTCCCACTACTATTCAATGTTTTTCATGATACTATTATTAATGGAATTGTCTCCCTCAATTGGACAATTCCATTATCCTTCAGGCCTCAGCTTAAATTTGCTTTCCTCTTGAAGACATTCCCTAGTCCACCTGACAAGGTCAGACCCCTCTTTTTTTATATGCATATTCTTAGTACTCTACTTCTCCTTCATAGTGTTTATAACAGTAATAATGTAAGTAATTCTTGAGTAACTGTTTAATTTCTATTTTCTCCCACATCTTGCGCTCAGACTGCAAGGTAGGTTCTCCATCAGAATAAGACAAAGAACAGACATTCAAAAGGTTCACAACACCTCAAAAACACCCTTGACTACCACTGAAGCATGAAAACTAAAAAAATCCAAAAGGACCACAACACAACCATTGTCCTCCGCATATAAAATAGGGCAACTTCTTTCAGGTTTGGGAAGCCTCCTTCACCAGTCTGAGCTTGAGTTTCTTTTTCTCTGAAACACAAAAGAGCCTGATCATACAATCTCTGAGGATCCTGTCAGATTTAACTTTCTTTCTATAAATCCATAGGCCTATAAAGTTCTTTGCCATGTGAAGGAGAAAAATGTGAAAATTTCTCTCACTGTGGCAAAACAATATCAAATTGGTTAAAACTAGTGAAAAAAAACTCACAGCTCTGAAGAATCTATTCATTGTCTGCTGTAAATCTACAAGTATAACAATCTTCTACTCCATACCCATGAAGCCAAGCCACCAACATGGAAAGCAATCAGTTGAATATCAAATAAAATCAAAGAAAAACCTAAAACATAAAAAAGTATAATGCAGTGCATGGTGTAGTGAAATGTTATTTTATCTAAATTTTTAAAATTTCAATGTTTTTCCAATAAATTTTCTAGTCTAACAACAATGGAAAACTAGAACCACAGTAAAATTGGAAATGTTTAGCCAAAAAGAAACCAGAAAGAAAAAAAAGAACATTTTTAAACTTAGTATTTTAAACAAACCTGTAGCCATATTCACATGAATTGCTTCTATCTTTAGTGAACACAACCAAGAAACATTAAATTATTCAAGGTTGCCTTGTGAAAAACACTGGTGGTATTTTGATAGGGATTGCATTAAATGTGCAGATTGCTTTGGGTAGTATAGACATTTTAACAGTATTTGTTCTTCCAACCTATGAACATGTAATGTCTTTACATTTCTTTGTGTCATCTTCAATTTCTTTCACCAATATTTTGTAGTGCTCAGAGTACAGGTCTTTTACCTCTTTGGTTAGGTTTACTCCTAGGTATCTTATTATTTTTGGTACAATTGTAAATGGTATTGATTCCTAAATTTCTCTTTTTGCTGCTTCATTATTGGTGTGTAGAAACACAACAGAGGGGTGCCTGGGTGGCTCAGTCAGTTAAGCGTCCAACTCTTGGTTTTGGCTCAGGTCATGATCTCGGGGTTGTGAGATCGAGCTCTGCATTGGGATCCAGGTGTGGCAGAGAGTCTGCTTGAGATTCTCTCTCTCCCTCCACCCCTTCCCCCACTTGCACTCTCGCTCTCTTAAATAAATCAATCTTTAAAAAAAAAGAAGAAACAACAGATTTCTGTACATTGATTTTGTATTCTGCAACTTTACTGAATTTATCACTTCTAGCAGTTTTTTGATGGAGTCTTTCAGTTTTCCATATAGAATATCATGTCATCTGTAAATAATGAAAGTTTGACTTCTTCCTTGGTGATTTGGATGGCTTTTATTTCTTTCTGTCGTCTGATAGCTGTGGCTAGGACTTCCAGTACTATGTCACATAACAGTAGTGAGAGTGGATATCCCTTTGTTGTCCCTGACCATAGGGGAAAAGTGCTGTTTTTCCCCATTGAGGAGGATATTAGCTGTAGGTTTTTCATATATGGCCTTTATTATGTTGAGGGATGTTTCCTCTAAACCTACTCTGTTGAGGATTTTTATCATGAATGGATGTTGTGCTTTGTTAAATTCTTTTTCTGCACCTACTGAAATGATCTTCTGGTTCCTATCTTTCTCTTATTGATGTGGTATATCATATTGATTGATTTGTGAATATTGAGCCAACCTTGCAACATAGGAACAAATCCCACTTGATTGTGGTGAATGATTTCTTTTAATGTATTGTTGGATTCAGTTTGCTAGTAATTTTTTGAGAATTTTTGCATCCATGTTCATGAGGGATACTGGCCTGTAGTTCTCTTTTATAGTGGAGTCTTTATCTGGTTTTGGTATCAGGGTAATGCTGGCCTCATAGGATGAATTTTGAAGTTTTCCTTCCTTTCCTCTTTTTTGGAATACTTTGAGAAGAATAGGTCCTAACTCTTCTTTAAAGGTTTGGTAGAATTTGCCTGTGAAGCCATCTAGTCCTGGACCCTGTTTGTTGGGAGTTTTTTTGATTACTGATTCAATTTCTTTGCTGTTTATCATCTGTTCAAGTTTTCTATTTCTTCCTGTTTCAGTTTTGGTAGTTTACATGTTTCGAGGAATTTATCTATTTTTTCCAGATTGTCCAATTTGTTGGCATATAGTTTTTCATAATATTCTCTTATAATTATTTGTATTTCTGGGCTGCTGGTTGTTATTTCTCCTTTCTCATTTGTAACTTTATTTGAATCCTTTCTCTTTTTTTTCTTGGTAGGTCTGACTAGAGGTTTATCAATTTTATTAATTTTTTCGAAGAACCAGCTCCTGGTTTCATTGATTTATTTTTTTTAGTTTCTATATCATTTATTTCTGCTCTAATCTTTATTATTTACTTCCTTCTGCTGGTTTTAGGCTTTGTTTGTTGTTCTTTTTCTAGCTCCTTTAGGTGTATGGTTAGGTTGTTTATTTGAGGTTTTGCTTGCTTCTTGAGGTAGGCCTGTATTATTATATACTTCCCTCTTAGGCCCAGTTTTGCTGCATCCCAAAGGCTTGGGATCATTGTGTTTTAGCTGGAATCATCACAGTTCTGGACTTCAAGTTATATTACAAAGCTGTAATGACCAGCTGGCACAAAAATAGACTCATAGATCAATAGAACAGAATAGAAAATGCAGAAATGAACCCAAAACTATATGGTCACTTAACCTTCAGGAAAGCAGGAAAGCATATCCAATGGGAAAAAGACAGTCTCTTCAACAAACGGTGTTGGGAAAACTGGACAGCAATATGCAAAATAATGAAAGTAGACCACTTTCCCACACCAAACACAAACATAAATTCAAAATGGATTAAAGACCTAAATGTGAGACAGGAAACCATCAAAATCCTAGAGCAGAATGCAGGTAGTAATCTTGTTGACATCAGCCATAACAACCTCTTTCTAGGTATGTCTCCTGAGCCAAGGGAAACAAAAGCAAAAATAAACTATTGGGACTTCATCAAAATAAATAGCTTCTGTAAAGGAAACAATCAACAAAAATAAAAGGCAACCTACTGAATGGGAGAAGATATTTGCAAATGACATATCCAATAAAATGGTTAGCATCCAAAATATATCAAGAACTTATGCAACACTCAAAACAAATAATTTATTTTAAAAATGGGCAGAAGACATGAACAGACATTTCTCCAAAGAAGACATCCAGATGGCCAACAGACACATGAAAAGATGCTCAACATCACTGGTCATCAGGGAAATGCAAATCACAACTATAATGAGATATCACCTCACACTTGTCAGAATGGCTAAAATCAACCACACAAGAAACAGAGGGTATTGGTGAGGATGTGGAGAAAAAGGAACGCTTTTGCACTGTCGGTGGGAATGCAAACTGGTGCAGCTGCTGTGGAAAAACAGTATGGAGGTTCCTCAAAAATCTAAAAATAGAACTACCCTATGATCCAGCAATTGCACTGTTAGGTATTTACCCAAAGAATACAAAAATACTAACTCAAAGGGATACATCCACCCTAATGTTTATAGCAGCATTATCTATAATAGCCAAATTATGGAAGCGGACCAAGTATCCACCCACTGATGAATGGATAGAGAGGTGATAAATACATATACAATGGAATAATTATCAGCCATAAAAAAAGAATGAAATCTTGCCATTTGCAACAACATGGTGTTAGAGAGTGACTAAGTGAAAATAAGTTAGAGAAAGACAAATCATATGATTTCATTCATATGTGGAATTTAAGAAAACAAATTAGTAAAGGGAGAAAAAAGAGAGAGGCAAACCAAGAAACAGACTCTTAACTACAGAGAACAAACTGGTTATGAGAGAGGAAGGTTGGGGGGGGGTTGGGTGAAATAGGTGATGGGAATTAAGGAGTGCACTTGTGATGAGCACCAGGTGTTACATGGAAGTGTTGAATCACTGTGTTGTACACCTGAAACTAATATTACACTGTATGTTAATTTAAATTAAAAAATAAAGTGTAGATCAAAGGTCAAAAATAAAATAAGTTGTAAAGATAAATAAAATATGAATAAAAAATATATGACTATAAAAAAGAGAAAAAAGAAACATTAAATTATGGTCACTCAGATGACTTCTTTTTAAGTAGGCTCCATGCCTAATGTAGGGCTTGAACTCATGACCCTGAGATCAAGAGTCACATGCTCTACCAATTAAGCTAGCCAGGTACTCCAGGAAACACTAAATTATGAATAACAAAAAACGATGGAATGAAATAGTTACAATAAGTTTAAAAATATTATTTTATCTAATACATATAAGAAGTTTCTTATTCTGAATGTAAAGAGAGGAATACAGTATTTATTAACAGAAAATTAGATGCTCCCCTATACTACTAAATACATGTACAACAATTATTTAAAGAATATTCTAAGGAGCTGTCACATCATTAGGCTGCTCATAATGCCCTTGTGTCTAAATTTAATCCCGCATGTATACATCTGAATATACACCCACAAGTATACGTCACAAAATTTTTCAAAGTATTTTCTGTCTCTACCATTTTGAATTTTTGAAGGATAGCACCAGCATGACTATTCCTTAGAGATAATCTGACTTGACTGGAACAGGAAGTGTCAAACCTTGGAAGTTAATCAGGTTATTCTACTGAAGCGTAGTTTAGGATCAGATAAGCACCTCAATGTTCAAGGTTTCAAGGTCTACCTATTTATCAGATAGCCTCATTTTTCATTCACGGTGGAATGCTTTCTGAAGGCTTTAGAAATTCTCTCAGGTGGAGAACAAGCAGTACTTCTGAATTGTTTTTAGGAAACAAAACTCCTTTCCTAATAAAGTTAGGAATCATCCTCAACAGAAGATGCTTACGCTATTCAAATAAGTTAACTCATATGCCAACGACTGAACTCAGCTATGGGAATGTTAATGCATGGAGAACCATTTTTGTTGGAGGCAAAGATGCTTAGAATTTCTGGGAATTTCAACTACTTTGCTGCTCCTGGAATTCTGTATTGAATGAGCAAAAAGGATGGATGGACAGATGACAGGTGGAGAGAAAGGAAGAGACAAAGGAAGGTGGGAAAAAGGGAAAAAAAAGGAACAAAGAAAGTAGAGAAGGCCCAAAATAAAGAAGGAAAAAGGGAAGGAAGGCAGGCAGACACTTGGATTGATAGAAAACCAGGTTAAAAATCTATTTGCTAAAAATGTGCTGAGAGAAAACAAAGGAAAAACATATTTACAATATAATCAAACAGTTCTTTGAAAAAATCACATAAAATTATTGCTTATGAACTAGACTCATTTTAGTTATTATGGAAAACTGGTATTTGAATTTGAACTGATTTGGGTCCTTCAAATTGAGAGCCAAATTTTTAGAATATTAGCATAAGCCTCCATATTTCTAAAATGTAATGGTATCAAGTATGTTTTTCTACCTGATTTTCCATCTCACATGCCAGAAATCACCACAGATGAAAGATCTTCCCTCCCTTCAAGGAATTTATACAACTGGGGATCTATGGCGCCCTGGTTAGAAGCACAGGATTTGGAGTCAACTAGAACTAGATCCCAATACTGATCCTCTCGACTGAACTTTCTGTGCTTTGGTTTCCATTGTGATGACAAAAGAATAATCACAGCATTTAGAATTTCATTGTGAAAATCAAATGAGATCATGTATTTAAAACTCTAACACGATGCCTGGCACTAATCAAAGCTCAGTCAATAGTAACTTCTGCCAAAAATTAACAGGCAGATATTTATTTGCATGTGATTTATTTACATGCAGAGGAGACCAATAATAAATGAGTAATTAACTGATTTCATATACCAAAAGCAAAATCAGGCTTTATAAGAGAGAAAGAAGAGGGGGAGAATGGAAAACCCCAGACATAGTGAGTGAAATTTGGATAAATCAGTAATTTGCTGAGAAAGGCTAATCGAGGTGTTCTGTGCCTAGGCAGATGGAGGAGCACCAAAGAAGTCAGTTTTTTATGAACTCTCCAGGAGAGCCAGACTGGTTAGCCCTAGGTTGGGGGCTAAAATGTCTGAAAGTAGGACTCTTGGTGTCTTTGGCTAGCACCAGGTCTGCACTACTTCCCTGACCAAAATTCCTTCTGTCTTTTTTTTTTTTTTTTTAATATTTTATTTATTTATTTGACAGAGAGAGACACGGCGAGAGAGGGAACACAAGCAGGGGGAGTGGGAGAGGGAGAAGCAGGCTTCCTGCGGAGCAGGGAGCCCAATGCGGGGCTCGATCCCAGGACCCTGGGATCATGACCTGAGCCGAAGGCAGACGCTTAACGACTGAGCCACCCAGGTGCCCCCAAAATTCCTTCTGTCTTTCAAAATCTAACTGCACTCCTCTGCGGCGCTAGTTTATGGTGCTCTGTAGTTTCCTTGATGGTACTCAATTCATTTTGTAATTACAAATGTCCTTTTTGATTGATTAGTGGCTCTCTTTCCCTCAAACTGTCATATCCAGAACATGGATCTTTCCTGATTTATTCCTTGAGGCATGCTCAACATGGGGCACAGCATGTGACATAGTGCACAGAATGAGGAGGGGAAGGGGAAAGGGGGAAAGGGAAAGGAGAGGGGAGGGAAAAGAAGGGAGGGAGAAGAAGGGAGGGAGAAGAAGGGAGGGAGAAGAAGGGAGGGAGAAGAAGGGAGGGAGAAGAAGGGAGGGAAAAGAAGGGAGGGAAAAGAAGGGAGGGAAAAGAAGGGAGTGGGGGGGGAGAAAGAAGGAAAACAAACAGGTGGGCACAGTCTGGCACAAGATAGGTAAAATGAAGTGTTTTCATAGTTTAGAGACAGGAATTATCACCCTAGATTTAGGCAATTACATAAAGCTTCAAAGAAGAATTGCCATTTTAACTGTGCCTTCAAACATGGGTAGAATTTAAAGATTCCCACTGGGAAAGCATGGGACATGGCATAAAATGTGTCTCAGTTTCTCTAAGACAGAAGGTCTCTGAGGGGCATTGTAAGTGTTGAGGCTAGAAAGGTGTGCCAGGCTGTCAGACCAAGCCATTTGACCAAGCCCCTGGAGGATGTGGGTTGGAGAGGAGACATGCTCACATCTGTTTTCTGGAAATATGAATTTACTAAGGCAGAAAAGCTGACTGTGAGAGAGAAAAAATCTGAAGCAGGGAGCCAATTTAATATGGGCTAAATTATTCTTTCTGTTATTTCCGTAACAGTCGTTTTATTTATACTCGCCAATAGCCTACCAAACATTCAGAGCTTACTTAGTTTTGACAAGTGGTGATGATACTCAAATCTTCGAGGAATTTTTCCTGAAACAAAATCACCAAGATGAATAATTAGAATATCTGGAAAACTATTCAAGCCTTTTCTATACATGCATTTATCTATGTCTGGGTAGCATGCAAATTAGAACTTAAATTCCAGGGAGTAATGTCATGGAATTCACATAGAGTAGATAAACCCCAGAAGAGCCAAGGAGGTCATGAATATGTAGACTTCTTTATTCAAAGATGAGAAAGGCAGGTAAATCCTATTTCGACAAAAGTCTTTAATTTCCAACTTTATGTGGTTAATAATAACAGTATTCACTTGTGCCTCCAATGTTCTAGGTACAGTACCAGGGCAGTATATACATTATTTCATTTAATGAACATAATTAAAATATAATAATTATTTCATTTCTTTATTTTGCTTATTAAATAGCTCCTTGCTATTTTAAAGTATTTTCCCAATCAGCTCACCAGGAATTCTACTACCTATAAATGCACACACCCCCTTGTCCCTACCCACCCCTCCATGCCAGGCTTTAACCCCACCCCCACCACCTTCCTCAGCTCCACTGCCTCCTTCTGAAGGGCATTCTCTGCCTCCACAAAGTCCCGCATGTCCTTCCTCAGCTCATTTAGCGATGTCATCCTGCCCCTACCTGACATGATCCTGCCCAGGGCCACCTCTGTCCCGTTCTTGCCCCATCACCTCCTCCCGCTCTGCCTCCACCACCAGCTGGCTCCTCACAGCTGGCTGTTTCGCTGTGCCCCAGGGCACATAGGACAGTACAGCCTTGTCCCCTGCTCACCTCAACCATCCACCAACTAGGCTGCAGCAGGGGTGGTGGCAGCGACAGACAGCAAAGACCCTGGAGGTCATGGCCGGGGGTGGCAGAGGGGCCAGCGGAGGGCCAGAGCCCAGCTGCCACCAAGTAGGATGGTGGCTGCCCAGGAAAGGGTGGCCAGGAGAAGGCGCTGCACTAAGTGCTGGAAGTGCTGGGAGCCCTCCTGTTCTCCCGGGACTGGCATCCTAGGGACAGGAAATAAGACGCGTATGTACGATAAGTAGCAGCCTGCCCTGAGGCAATTTTCACCCCTGCTGCAGTGATGGGACCTCTTCCTACTGCAAACGGTAGAGGGCTTGACGTGGCCACACTGAGCATTAACTAAGCCAAAATACAGACTTTTTCAGACTAACAAAACACTGAGAAAATTCAGTGTCAGAAGATCTACGCTGTAAGAAATGTTAAGTTCTTCAGGCAGCAGGAATACCATACCAAGTCAAAACTACACCTGCACAAAAATTAGGAGTTATAAATGGAATTTTTTTTAATGGTAAAAATTTTTTGGGTATAGAATTTGGGTTGAAAGTTGTTTTAATTTTTCCTTTCAGTACTTTAGAGATGTTGTTCTATTGACTTTGATTTGTATTTGCATTCTCGCTCCCACTTTGTCCTGCTCCCTCTGTTCCACTCCCTATCGCCGTCTTCTTCCCCGTGTCGCCGTCTCCATCTCCATCTCCCTCCCCATGTCACTGTCTCCCTGTCTCCTTGTGTCTGTCTATCTCTCTCTCTCTCTCTCTCTCTCTCACACACACACACACACACACACACACACACACACACACACACACAGTTTTATATCCCACTAATCACCATCCAAGCAGGAGTCTCCCTGGTAGAAATTTTGTTTTATGGCTGGTAGTCTAACTGTACTTGCAGCAAAATAGTTTCAGTTTAACAAAGAGGCAAAAATGTTTCAAATTGCTTTCAGTGCAGTTATTTACAAAAAGTGCTTGTGAACAGAATAGCGGACTTTATTGGGTGCATTTCAGCGTCTGTGCAATCTGTATGTATGATGTCATGGATTCCACACAACGAGTGGGTGCTATTCTTAGTGCTGCTTTCAGTTGAGGGAACTGTCTTAGGTCAGTTTTTAGTGGGTCCATGACTGATCTGATGGTGAAGCTGGAGCCAAAACCTGGATCCCTTTGGCTTCAAAGAAGGCTGAAGGGACAACCATTCAAATGCCCAGGTGATGTGTTAACATTTCCCGGTCCTGGGTTTTGTTTGTTCAAATCAAGACTGAAGATATCTAAAGGGCCAGGGGCCGCACTGTGTGAGACGCACCCAGGGGGGTTGAAAAGTAAAGATGGAGGAGTTCATAGTTTCTGTGCCTGCACCAGATGTAGGCCACATTACGAAAATTTGATTAGATAAAACTCCTTATGGAGAGAAAAGGTCTCTGTCAAACTTATCTCAAAAATTGGTATGGCTAATATTTATAGGTCACGCTTATTTCACTTAATAAAGTCAACTCTTGAAAAATGCAGTCTTAAAAGAACTATACCAGAGATTTCAGACCTACTGTGCTGGGTAATTAGATTTTCACATGTCACATGGGGAAAAATACAGCATGTCACAAGTTTGAAGTCCCCAACACATTCCCATGTTCACATAAAAGAAAAAAAAAATGACCAAGTGAGCCAAAACTTAGGATAGGCCATCTGCTGTTTAAAAAAAACATAAAATAGGGGCGCCTGGGTGGCTCAGTTGGTTAAATGTCTGCCTTTGGCTCAGATCATGAGCCCAGGGTCCTGGGATCGAGCCCCACGTTGGCCTCCCTGCTCAGCGGGGAGCCTGCTTCTCCCTCTGCCATTCCCCCTGCTTGTGTGCACTCTCTCTGTCAAATAAATAAAATCTTTTTAAGAATTAAAAAAAAAAACTATACAATTAATCAGACAAAATCGAAGTTTCTTTCTTGCTCAAGTAAGCTTTCCTGGGCATGAGACCCGTTGACAGGGCAGTCCCATTCCGGGATGTCAGGGAGGCTGACAGACACTCTGCTTTTTTCTTTACGTTGCTTCCAGTCTCCTTGGCAAACACCACCATTCCAGCCCACCAGGCGGGACAAAGCACATGGCGCATCATGGAGGCACTCAGGGCCAGTCCTTAAAGCACACATCGCTATTTTTCCACATTCCTGTGGCTCAACCCAGGCACGTGGCCGCATCTAACTTCAAGAGGGTTTTGGACATGTAGTGTGGGATGGCGTGGGCAGCACTTCTCAGCGAGAGCTATGTGCTACAGCAGGGCACCATGGCTTTCTAGCTGCCCGTCAGCTGCCCCTGCTATAGCCCCCAACCAAGCTGTCATCCGGAGGGTGGCAAGGTGTAATGAAAGGTCACAGAGTGATTCTGACAGCAATGATTTACTGACCACTTAGCTGCCGGACGTTGTTCAGCTCTTTACTTATATTCCCAAATTAGGGGGGTTTTTTGGTTTTAGGGTTTTTTTTTTTTTCTTTTTAATTGGACAAGGCTGTGGCGTGTGGGGAGGGAGGAAGTAGGAAGTAGCCAGGTTCTTGAGTAGCCGAGGAAGCCTGCTCTGTGTGTACATCAGGGATCTTCTTAATCTGGAAAACTATCAGGTTTTCTGAGAACTTTCACATTTATTATCTAATTTGAGCCTCACAATGGCACCGTGAAGTAAGTAAGACAAATCTTACTGCCATTTTGAGGAAAGGGAAACGCAAGTATAAAGAAGTTGGGCTTTACCTCAAGTCCTCCAGCCACTGAGGCCTAGACTAGATTCTGGACCTGTGAGCTCTAATTTGGTAATGCTTCCCATTACCTGAGCTGGGTGGCAATGGTCCAAAGGGCAATTAAATGGAGATCTTTCCAAGAAAATGTGTTTCTTGACCCTTGCTCAGCAATGGTATATGCTTGGTTTGACTGCTTCTGAAATTTTTTTAGCATTAGAGTTGCAAAAATACCTTCCTGTCACTCTTTGACAATTGAGAGGAAAGACCTTTGAACTGGAAGTAACAGAGAGGCCAGGATAATTTATACTAAGCTACATTCATTGGTTGAAATCCTAGAAAACCTAGAGCCCAAGGAGATTCCTGGAGAGAATTTTTTTTCTGTTGGCTGGTCACCTAGATTATGCTGTTCAACTGTCCAGTCCCCGCTGAGAATTGGAGGCTGCACCAGAGAATACTTGGAAGGGGATCGGACTCCCAAAGGCCCTGAGGCTGGACATCTGTTCACCAGAGCTATTGATCATGCAGTCGCCTCTGAGGTCTTTATGGCCTTCTGGAATTAGAACCAGGGATTCATCTTTTTCTATTCAATCTTGTTATGAAAGGGTCATGTTCTACAGCAAATGGTTATTACGCCACCCCATGCCTGAGCTTCCAGTCACTTGGAAAGCCTTACCAGTAATGTCCTCCATGAAATGTTAGAGTTAATCAGAATCTTCCTTTACAGGATCTTATAGATCTTTAAAAACCTCACAGTGAACATGAGCACCTATGAGCAGCCTAACAGCATCTCAAGCCCAAATCAAAGAACAACATTTTGCTGATGCTAATTTAGGCCATTTTTATATTGAATCATCTTTATTAGCAAATAGTGCTGAAGCAAGTGGATATCCCTAAGGGGGAAGAAAAAAATCTCAACCTAAACCTTATACCTTATATAAAAAAATAACTCACAATGGATCAAGACTTGTTATGATCTGAAACTGTGAAACCAAAAAAAGAGAGGGAGGTCTTTGGGATCTAGGGCTATACAAAGAATTCCTAGATTTGACACTAAAATTATGATCTATAAAAGGAAAGATAATTGAACCTCATCAAAATTGAAAACTTTTTTTTTTGTTCTGTCAAAGTCCATATGAAGAGCATGAAATGACAAGTTACAGACTGGGAGATATCTGTAAACCACATATGTGACAAAGTGCTTCTAGAATCTGAGTATATAAAGAACTCTCATAATTCAACTGTAAAAAAAAAAAAAAATCTAATTAGAAAATGTGCAAAAGACCTGAAGAGACAGTGCCCTGGAGCTATGCAGATGGCAAGCAAGCATGCAAGAAGATGGTCAACATTATTAGCCATAATTTAAAACGCAAACTAAAGGGGCGCCAGGGTGGCTCAGTCGGTTAAGCGTCTGCCTTCGGCTCAGGTCATGATCCCAGGGTCCTGGGATCGAGCCCCGCATCGGGCTCCCTGCTCAGCGGGGAGTCTGCTTCTCCCTCTCCCTCTCCCCCTGCTTGTGTTCCCTCTCTCGCTGTGTCTCTCTCTGTCAAATAAATAAATAAAAATCTTAAAAAAAAAATAAAATAAATAAAATGCAAACTAAAACCCCAATGAGGTATCACTACATACCTATTGGAATGGCTACAACAAAAAAAAAATACTGACAATACCAAATGCCACCAAGGATACAGTGGGAATGTAAAATGATAGTCCTTCTGAAAAAAAAAAAAGTCTCGCAGTTTGCTAAAAATTAAACATACAACCTCTATACAATGCAGCAAAGGCACTCGTGAGCACCTATCACAGAGAAATAAGAACTTATTTTCATATAAAAAGTCTGCACATCAATGTCCCTAGCCATTTGATTTGTAATAGCCAAAAACAGAAACCAGCCCAGATGTCCTTCAAGGGATGAATGGTTAAATAAATACATACTATGGAATACTACTCAGCAATAAGAATTAAGTACTGATACACACAAAAACTTGGCTGGATCTCTAGGGAATTAGAAACAGAAAAGTTTATCCAGAAGATTACATACTGTATGATTCCATTTGTACGACATTTTTGAAGTGACCAATTTTTAGAAATGGAAGACAGAGGAGTAGTTGCAAAAGGTCTGGGACTGGGGAAGGTAGAGAATAGGGACAGGAGGGAGTCAGGATGGCTAACGAAGACAACACAAGAGGTACTTACAGTGTTGGAATTGTTTGGTATCTTGACCGTGGTGGATACACAAACCTGCACTGGTGATTATATTGTATGGAATGTAACACACACACACACACACACACACGTAGCTGCAAGTGAAACTGGGAAATCTAAAGATCAGTGGCTTCTGGGGCACCTGGGTGGCTCAGTCGTTAAGCGTCTGCCTTCAGCTCAGGTCATGATCCCAGGGTCCTGGGATTGAGCCCCTCATCGGGCTCCTGCTCGGCGGGGCACCTGCTTCTCCCTCTCCCACTCCACCTGCTTGTGTTCCCTCTCTTGCTGTGTCTGTCAAATAAATAAAATCTTAAAAAAATATATATTTAAAAAAATAATAATAAAAAATAAAGATCAGTGGCTCCTATCACTATCAGTATCTTGGTCATGATGCTGTACTAGAATTCTCCAAAATATTACCATCAGGGGTACTGGGAAAAGCTGGTAAGGGATGTCTATACTATTGCCTTACCGTTGCAGGTAAACCTAGGATGATCTCAAGCAAAAAACTGGATTTGAAAAAAAAAAAAAAAAGTCTTTTGTAATCCACTCCCGATTAAACTCCTCTCACTTCTCTCATTACCTTTTAATTTAAAGAACCTATGGGGGGGGGGCGGAGCAAGATGGCGGAGGAGTAGGAGACCTGGATTTCGTCTCCTCTCAGGAATTCAGCTGGATAGGGATCAAACCATTCTGAACACCTACAAACGCAACAGGAGATCGAAGAAAAGAATAGCAACAACTCTCTGAACAGAAAAGCGACCACTTTCTGGAAGGTAGGACGTGCGGAGAAGTGAATCCGAGGCGATATTCGGGAGGATAGACGGCGGGGGAGGGGCCTCCGTCGGCCGCTTCTGGCAAGTGATAGAGCAGCAGAGCACAAAATCGGAACTTTTAGAAGTCTGCTCTGCCGAGGGACGTCACTCTGGTGGCGAAGTGGGGGGTGGAACCCTCGCGGGACAGTGTGGTCTCAGGACCCTCGGGGTCACAGGAAGACCGGGGGTGCCTGAGTGCGGCAGAGCTCCCAGGGATCGGAGCAGGGAAGCCGGCTGCAGAGACGGAGCCCAGGCGCAGGCTCTCAGCTCGGGGTTGCCATAGACCGTGATCCGCGGCACAGTCAGGCCACTGCTCCTCCAGCAGGGACCCAACAAGCGGCAGATCCGGGGAGACTCACCTTCTTCCCCCGGGAGGAGAGGTGCGGGAGCGCACCGCGGGGATCTGCTGGGTTCGGAGACTCCACCCGGGGTCGGGTGCCAGATAGAAAGGCGCGGTCACAGGCCGAGTGAGCGCGGAGTGTGGCCGGAGACCGGGGAGACGGGAGTGACTGACCGCTTTTCTCTGGGGGCTCGCTGAGGAGCGGGACCCCGAGTTCTCGGCTCCGCCGGGGCGGAGACTGGGAGGCCGCCATTTTCACTCTCCGCCTCCAAAGCTGTACGGAAAGCTTGCAGGGAACAAAAGCTCCGGAGAGCAAACCGGAGCAGATTACTTAGCCCGGACCGGCAAGGGCGGGGCAATTTTGCCTCCGGCAAAGACATTTGGGAACCAAGGCAACAGGCCCCTCCCCCAGAAGATCAGCGAGAACAGCCAGCCAAGAACAAGTTTACCGATCAATGAGAACAGAAGAACTCCAGCGCTAGGGGAATACTGCACATAGAATTCATGGCTTTTTTACCATGATTCTTTAGTCTTTCAAAGTTAATTATTATTTTTTTTTTTTAACTTTTTTTCTTTTTTCCTTTTTTCTTTTTTTTGAATTTTTCTTTTTCCCTTTTTCAACCAACATCTTATCAATCCCTTTTTAAAAAAAAAAAACATTTTTATTTTTCATTTTTAAAGTCATATTCTATCCCTTCATAGTAGTTACCCATATTTTTGGCATATATAGATAAGTTGTTCTCTCTTTAAAATCTTGAGATAGTTTCTTCTAACAGATCAAAATATAATCTAAATCTCTAGTGTATGGTTTTTTTCTACTCCCCTGCCTGATCACATTCTCTCCCTTTTTTTTTTTTTTTTTAATCCTCTTCTTTCTTTTTTCAAACAACTTATCAAATCCTTTTTTAAAAAAATTTTTTATAATTTCCATCTTTACAGTCATATTCCATCCCTTCATCATATCAACCCTTATTTTTGTACATATACAAGTTTTTCTTTCTTTAAAATTTTGGGAGGGACTTTCTTTTAACAGACCAAAATACACCCAAAATCTAGTGTGTGGCACTGATCTATAATCCAGCCTGATCATATTTGATCACATTTTTGTTTTGTTTTGTTCTGCTTTTGTTTGTTTTTATCTTTATCTTTTTCTTTTTTCTTTTTTTCTTTCCTTTTCTTTTTTCTCTCTTTCCCTTTCTTTTCCCACTGCTTCAGGTCTTTTCTGATTTGTTTAGAGTATATTTTCTGGGGACGTTGTTACCCTGCTAGCATTTTGTTCTCTCATTAATCTATTCTGCTCTGCACAAAATGACAAGACGGAAAAAATCACCTCAACAAAAAGAACAAGAGGTAGTACCGACTGCCAGGGACCTACTCAATACGGACATTAGTACGAT